>NC_090248.1:47188096-47328096 GCF_037325665.1 Littorina saxatilis
TGAAAGTGTTTTTAAATTGATTTCGACAATTTAATTTTGATAATAATTTTTATATATTTAATTTTCAGAGCTTGTTTTTAATCCGAATATAACATATTTATATGTTTTTGGAATCAGCAAATGATGGAGAATAAGATAAACGTAAATTTGGATCGTTTTATAAATTTTTATTTTTTTTTTACAATTTTCCGATTTTTAATGACCAAAGTCATTAATTAATTTTTAAGCCACCAAGCTGAAATGCAATACCGAACCCCGGGCTTCGTCGAAGATTACTTGACCAAAATTTCAACCAATTTGGTTGAAAAATGAGGGCGTGACAGTGCCGCCTCAACTTTCACGAAAAGCCGGATATGACGTCATCAAAGACATTTATCAAAAAAATGAAAAAAATGTTCGGGGATTTCATACCCAGGAACTCTCATGTCAAATTTCATAAAGATCGGTCCAGTAGTTTAGTCTGAATCGCTCTACACACACACACAGACACACACACACACACACACACAGACACACACACATACACACGCACATACACCACGACCCTCGTTTCGATTCCCCCTCGATGTTAAAATATTTAGTCAAAACTTGACTAAATATAAAAAGGTGTGGTTACGGTAACAAAGCTCCCCAAAATAGGGTAGGAAGGTAGGCAATCACTTTAAAAAAAAAATTTCTAATGTGTACAAATTATACCTACTTGACAGGGAAATAAGTGTGCGACTCGAGCGCTGTCGCTTTCATTGCGTTTTCTGCACTGGTTTTCTTGGTTTTTGTGGGTCTTTTTTTGACAAATGTAATAAAAAGTTATAGGGTCGGCCCCTACAAAATAATAGGGTAGGTCGGGTTACCGTAACCACACCTATTTTTTATTTTTTTAGGCCTAAGGCTTGGTATTAAAAGGGAACGCTTTTGTTGAACGATCTTTTGAGTTGTAACACCTCTTAAAAACCCATTATGCAAACTGTCAGCATTATCTAAATTCTGTGTTTATCAAATGCTGAAAGCGTGGGCGGTACAGCTATCCCTAGAGACGGATCTTTCAATCTCACTCTCTCTTTCATCCCAATCCTCTCGTTCTCTTACAGATCACACATTCACTTTGATGAGTTTTGTTGTTGTTGTTGTTGTTGTATATATATACCATTTGAAAAAACAGCTAAAACCTTTCCATATAGATCAGTAAACTCGCATTCCGAATATTGCAAAACTGATCATATCCTCTATAACCTATGTGCACGCACACGCACAAGAAAACCTTTCTTATACTAATTTTTCAGGATGAACAATTAAAAAATAACACATACACAAAAACATTAAGTAAAAATATTACACTAACTGAAAATAAACAAACGAAACACCAATAGAATAGGATGATAAACACTCTTTCTGATCTACACTGACGAAAATGTCTCTACACGTTGTTTGTACAAATTAAACGTTGACAACACGAACAGAAAGAAAAGGAAACAAATGCTTGACGACGACAACGGCAACTACGACGACGACAACAACAACAACAACAACAACAACAACAACAACAACAACAAGTATAGTAAAACACAAATGTTACCTGTTCCTCCACGGTATGTCAGAGAAGATCCCACGGTATGCACTTGGAATATGTGACGATTCCAGCCCTCGGAATTTGTTTTCAATCTTTGGTGAAAACTTCACAAATTTCCACAGTTGTTTTTGTTTTTTGTTTATTTTAAGATTTTTTTTCTCTCTCTAGATGTCAAGACAAAACGAATCAGGTAGCCACAGCCCTATTTTCGTCCTCATAATGGTCTCAGCAACATTTTACAGCAGGTAGGCCTATCTCTGCACACATACAATTGAAATACATGAAAAACATTAACTTCTTTAAGACCTCCATCCAAAACAAACTGTCAAACAAACAAACAAACAAACAAATTTAAAAAAAAAAGCAACAATTAATCAAAAAGACAAACAAACAAGCACAACAAAACCCAACAACAAACAAACAAACAAGAACAAAGCAAACAAACGAGCAAACAAACAAAAATTGGATAGATAAATAAACAAAGAATTAAATAAATAATCCTAGTCCACAAATTATCCGCCAAACATTTATGTACATTTTTCCAACACATTATAGTGACATCAAACCTGTTTTAAGTCTAATTCATAATGTCTTCAACATGAGTCAACAACACTAGACCCGAAAGTAAGTTAGTAGAAACTGCGCACCACTTACACTGGTGTTTAGTCCCGAAGTTCCGGTTGGTCCCTGTCGTGTGGTAGACTGAGCTACTAGTCGAGGAGCTATGTGCCAGGGCATGGGGTTTCACGGTGGCACCGCGGAAGACAGTGCGCGCGTCGTAGAGAGGTGATTTACTTGAGAAGGGCGAGGGTTGTGTCATGCGATATCTGGTTATGGCGGCGTTCTGGTGCCAAAAGTGATAATTGCACAGATAACTGTGATCCTCATAGTTATCACTGATACTTTCAAACAATACTGCTGAGTGAAGGATATCAAACAAAGATAATCGGTATCAAACTTTTTAATATTGAATGACCGCTACCTTGTACAATAATGACACTGACTGACTTGAGATTGTCGGCGTTGGGGTACCGCCAGAAAAAAAGAAAACCCGTTCTTATTACAAATATCACTGAGTTATCTTCGTTAGTTTCACTGTTGAGTTACCGATATCTAGTTAGATGATTCATCTTGGCGTTAGAATGCATCCAGAGAGATGAGCCGTTAACAAAAAAGTCAATTACAAAGAATATATTTTATCTTCGTAATTACAAATGATAAGTACAACATTCTCTTTTAATCACCGATATCACTGTCATCTGCACGTCATACTTTCAGGCCCACCTCTTACGTGGCAGCGAAAGTCTAATTATCTTACAGGACATCTACATTTCAAGCATGTTGTTTGTAATTATCAGTGATTTAGGTAAAACAATCGCTGTTATCTGTTCAATTTTTTACATCAGGCTCATCATTTTGCAAAAAGTATTTGTTTGTTTGTTTGCTTAACGCCCAGCCGACCACGAAGGGCCATATCAGGGCGGTGCTGCTTTGACATTTAACGTGCGCCACACACAAGACAGAAGTCGCAGCACAGGCTTCCTGTCTCACCCAGTCACAATATTCTGACACCGGACCAACCAGTCCTAGCACTAACCCCATAATGCCAAACGCCAGGCGGAGCAGCCACTAGATTGCCAATTTTAAAGTCTTTGGTATGACCCGGCCGGGGTTCGAACCCACGACCTCCCGATCACGGGGCGGACGCCTTACCACTAGGCCAACCGTGCCGGTTTGCAAAAAGTATTAATTGTAATCACTGTGCATTATACAAAATATCGGTCGTTCAGAAGTTATCTTAATGATTATTAGTGATACAGTCAAATATGTCTTTAAGACCACCCAAGGGACTGACCAAAAGTGGTCGCTATACGGACAGGTGGTCCCTATAGACAGGTGGTCGCTATACGGACAGGTGGTCCCTATGCAAAGCAAAATGACGTGGAAAGAAACTCGTCGCGGCTTCTTTAGGGTTGTTGTTGTGGGCAGGTGGTCGTTATGGAGAGTTGGTCACTGGGGCAGGTTCGATTGAAGTAACAAAGATAGCTTGATCTTTGTCATTCCACACTGTTGGTGCTACCGTGCCGCTATATCTACTATGGTAAAGGTACCGATGACACAATGTAAGAGCAAGTAGCTTGTCTCTTGTCAAGGTTTCACAGAATGTTATCATTGCTGGAATGGTTTTTACTGACACGTTGAGAGCTCATCAATCCAGTCTGGCGTACAAGAAGGCACACGTCGTTAGCGAAGAAAAGGAATACGCTGTGGCGAAAACCGGCGAAGGAATTTGCTGGTTAAAGCGCCATTTCCACACACTCGAATGAACGAACAAAAGACGCTATCAATGTTTCGAGGACTGAATGGTTTTGCAATCAAGATGAACAATGCATACTTTCACTTATTGCCGCTTTTTTTCAACATTCCAATTGAATATTTCAAATCAGTGCAGTACAAAATGCAAACCATACTGTAATGTCGACTAACTGACAGAAGACGAAAACAACTGAAAATGTATGCGCTGTTGTTTAAAAGAGATTCAAAACTCACACTGTAATCTTTCTTAGTGACACTAAAGTTTTCATAACATCGGCATTAAGATCATTCAATTGACCACAATAAGCAAGCACTCGGTCCCGGAGAACTTTACGTTCTGATCTGCATCATGACAGTGTCGTGCTATAGGGTGATATGCAAAGGGTTCACCTTGCCTTTTAGTTTTGAACAATTCGCTGATAAAGAATGGGTGTAGGCCTACATGGTGTACAGGTAAAAATTTCCATTACTTCATTATGCCATTGCCGGGAAATTCGAGTCGCTTCCTCCCAGTGGAAAGCTAGCAGCAACAAGAGTGGCCGCGACACAGGTGTGTGCGTGCCTGTTTAGGTGTTGACGAGAGCTGTGGCGGGGTGGTAAGACGTCGGCCTCATAATCGGAAGGTCGAAGGTTCGAATCCCGGCCGCGGCCGCCTGGTGGGTTAAGTGTGGAGATTTTTCCGATCTCCCAGGTCAACTTATGTGCAGATCTGCTGTTGCCTTATCCCCTTTCGTGTGTACACGCAAGCACAAAAAATATCCTGTCATCTATGTCAGAGTTCGATGGCTTATAGAAACACGAACCTACCCAGCATGCTTCCCCCGAAATCTGCGTATGGCTGCCTACACGGCAGGGTAAAAACGGTAATACACGTAAAATTCCACTCGTGCAAATTAAAAACACGAGTGTACGTGGGAGTTTCAGCCCACAAACGCAGAAGAAGTAGAAGAAGAAGGTGTAATCAGCCACATGCATTTATGGCGGCAACACCGAAGAGAGGGGTTGAGAGAGATGTCCTTTTTTTCGACACAAGCCGCCTGTAAACTTTCCAGAGGGCAGTAAGATGTTATGTTGTACAGCAATGTGTTTCCATAACTGAACAAAATGACTAAATTGATCAAGTGCAGTGTCACGAAATTAATTGTTTTGAACTAACCATTCAGCTTTGTGTACGACCTAACAGGCTTGTAAACCTATTAAGGTCATTAACTGGTGATGTGATAATTATCACACGTCTTGTACACTTCATGGACACCCCTTTGGACCCAATCAAATCCTGCTCCTCACAATCGCCGTTTCGATCTCTGTACGACCCCCATCCCGGCCCGCACCCACTGTCGCGCCCTCTATTCTCGTTATTATTCCTTTGTTGATATAATGCATGCCTAAGTGGTGGTGCAGGCAGTCGGTTTGATTAATCGTGCCAGAGACATACCTTCGTGCGTCGAATACGTCATGCCCTTTTCAAGATGTCAAGACACCTGCAATGTTACCCGTTTTTCACCCTTTGAATTCAGTGTCACTCGATTTGTCATGAATGTATTCAGTTTGCACCTCGCATGTAGTACTTATACGTGTGAATGAAATGGACTGATGTTTGCATGTCTGATTGAGCAATCTGAAAACTGATCACTGTTGAAAGGATCTGGGCCCGTATGCAAGAGTCGAGGATAGAGACTTTAGTCCGGGATAAACTGTACCGTCTAGGCAGGGTATTCCGGACTATTACGTCTCTAACATCGATTCTTGAATTTTCCATAATGACGACGATGACGGCGACGATAACGACATCCGCACGGCAGACACAAAAAGAGACACAATGACGCGCGCGTACACACACACACACACTCACTCACATACACACACACACACACACACACACACACACACACACACACACACACACATACACACACACACACACACACACTGACACACATACACACACATATACACAAACACACACACACATACACACACACACACTCCACTCCACACACACACACAAACACACACACACACACACACACACACACACACACACACACACACACACTTCACAGCACATCACCCCAGAAGAGGTGTGATACAGACTGATCATGAATCCCGTTGCTAACTGAATTGCTAACAACTCGTACGAGCGTGGTAAAAACCAATGCGCTTGCACACACATTCTAGCTTGTATGCAAATGCACGAGCATGCATGCAAGTTCTGATATCAGGCCAGACGACTTTTATTTCGTTCGATGTGTCTTCCAACCGCTCTCGTTGTATTTCTTTTGTTGCACGACAATCCTCTTTTGCTTTTAACCTCTGGATGTCAGACCGCTTCAAGTATTATTCGATAAACACCCAACTATAGAGTTTTATAATGTGACGTGCGTGAAATTCACACTCTCTACAGATCTGTTGTTGGTGACAGCCCGTAAACAATAAATTCAACCGAAGCAACCGCCTAGTGTCCTTGATACTTCGAGTCGTATTTGCATTTTTGTTTTTTTCTGGAGGGGAAGGGGGGGGGGAGGATCCAAAGGAAACGGTGGGGGTAAGGTGTGTGTGTAGGAGGGGGTAGTCTTTTGATAAATTCAGTTCAAAGTAACCGCATGGTGTAATTTATGAACGTTTGTCTTATCAAAGTTAGATGGTGGGACCGCATGCGTGGAAAGCGTGGGGGGGGGGGGGTATGTTTGAATGTGTGGGGGGAGGGGGGTAGTTCTGTCTGCTTGGCGCGGTGTGTTGAGTCATTAAAGAAAAGAAAAAACATCAAGTATTTCTCGAAAGTGATATTGACAGTTGAACCCGTCTTCAATCACGCCACTTCTCGGGAGCTATCCCAGCTTGAAGTAGCAGAATCGATTGCATTGTATAGCATTCAGAGGACTGATTTTATCACGCGAGCTTATTAATGAAGATCTCATATTTAGTGTATATCTTCTTACCTTTTGTTTGACATCTTTACAGGGATGGTGTAATTTATAAATACCTGCAGATTTAGTTCCTAGCTTTTTATTTCAAGAAAGGAAGTTTGGAGGAATAACGATCTTCCACTGCAGTACTTCCTATGCACCCCGATCTGCGCTCCCCGGCCTTTCTGTCTCTCTGCCTCTGTCTGTCTCTGTCTGTCCCTCTGTGTCTATATTTGTGTCTGTTTTGCTCCCCTCTGTCTGTCTGTCTGTCTGTGTCCCTGTCTCTGTATGTATGTCTGTCTGTCTCTGTCAGTCCCTATGTTTCCCTGTCTCTGTATATGTCTGTCTCTCTCCCCCTCTGTGTGTCTGTCTCTCTCAGTCCCTGTGTTCCTATATCTGTTGTTTATCTGTCTTTTTCGGTCTCTGTGAGTCCCTGTATATGTGTCTCTGTCACTGTATCTGTGTCTTTCTGGCTCTGTCCCACAAGAGTTTGTATCAAAGCGCCGGTAATTAAAAATAGAAGTAATACTACACTGTAAGGGTAAAGGAGTAGGATACTTCGTTACTGTCTCCCCGCCCTGTCTATCTGTAGTCTGTAGGCTACTCCTTTCTTAAATGTCGACGACTGCATGGGATTCGCCATTCTTCATCATTCCAAAACGCATTATTATAGCAGATCCGCTTGGAGACAAACCGAAAGCAGCTCCATTGCGCGAGCAGCGTTTACTCTCGCTGATTTGTGGTTTGTTTTGTTTTGATTGTGTGTGTGTGTGTGTGTGTGTGTGTGTGTGTGTGTGTGTGTGTGTGTGTGTGTTCGAGGTTTTTTTTTTCATTTTTTTTTCCATTTTTGTTTTCATTTGTTTGCCTGCCCCGAACTGAAGAACAATACGTTTCTAGGTCTGTCAGTCTTGCTTCACACAAGGAATATACATGGGCAGGGGCGGATCTGGGGGGGGGGGGGGTGCAATGGGTGCAATTGCACCCCCCCCCCCCCAGCGGGACAAAAAAAAGAAAAAAAAAAGAAGAAAAATGTATCACCTGAAAATAGCACTTTACACGCTCAGATTGCACCAGATTGCACAATTTTGCTTCCTTTTTAAAGGCCAACATCCACAGGAATTTTTCTCCTGGAGCGACCTAAACTTGAACCCGAGGCAGTTCGCCAAAAAGAACCGCCGATCACGAGAAAAGCATGCGTATCGCATGCGAGACGATTTGCAAGCAAGCCAGCGCAGCAGCGGGTGGGGATTTGGTCTCGGCCAAGAAACTACAATGCAGTGTTTTGTCTCGGTGAGACTGAAAGAGAGACAGAGAGCACGAGAGAGAGCGACAGGGACACAGTGATTCAAACGCACACCTCTGGTAAAGTTGTCGTAGCACGTCCGCCTATGGCCAAAGTGATCCGGGTTCGATTCCTGGCATGTGTGGTCTATGTTTTTTTGTGGTTTTTTTTTAAATTCTTGTTTACTATTGTTTATTATGAACGTTTTAATGTTTTATTTTACTCTAATAATTTTTTTAATTGTGTAAAATAAATATAAATTTTTTTTTTTTTTTTTTTTTTTAATCCACGTGCACAAGACAAAAACTTTCATACTGGGGGAGCGAGCCAGTCTGAAGAGTACTCGGGTCCAGCGCCAGCGTTTTTTTATAATTTCGCTTCACGCGACTTGTTATTTATGTATCCAAAACATCATAGAACGTGGTACAATGCAGGGCGGGACCAAATGAGTTGTAAGGGGGGGGGGGTTCCTCCTTTTTTGGGGGGGGCAAATCAGCGAAGTGGCAAAGCCGCAAGCGCGCGCCTGCGAACTAGGGGGGTCCGGGGGCATGCTCCCCCGGAAGATTTTTGAAAAACGGTTAAAATCTGTGCAATCTGGTGCATTCTGGGCCTTGTTTTGAGGGTTAAGGCCTGTCAGTGTGAGTTGGTGGGGGGGAGGGGGTACCCTTTTCTCAAGTGCCAAAATTCTGACTTCTGCAACTTGTTTAATAAGCTTGGATTTCCGTAATAAATGTGTAAAGTCAGAATTTTGGCACTTTTTACAGGAAATGCACAAATACTCGAAGCTCAGCCTTCACATACGAACGAAAGGAAAAAATTAAATCGATGGTAGGGTGCTATAATACCTTAGGTTGAAGTACAAACAATAGTTTTGTAATGATATGTCATTTTAGAGAAAGCAGAGACGATTTTTTGCAGACACTCACCACTCGTGTTGACAATTTCTGTCTGCGGTGAACAGTCTGCAGAGCCTGCGGTTATCCGCGGGTACAGCCGAGGTTCCGGCGTGAGATATACTCGTAGCATCGTCAGTCCACCGCTCATGGCAAAGGCAGTGAAATTGACAAGAAGAGCGGGGTAGTACTTGAGCTGAGAAGGATAGCACGCTTTTCTGTACCTCTCTTCGTTTTAACTTTCTGAGCGTGTTTTTAATCGAAACATATCATATCTATATGTTTTTGGAATCCGGAACCGACAAGGAATAAGATGAAAGTGTTTTTAAATTGATTTCGACAATTTAATTTTGATAATAATTTTTATATTTTTAATTTTCAGAGCTTGTTTTTAATCCAAATATAACATATTTATATGTTTTTGGAATCAGAAAATGATGGAGAATAAGATGAACGTAAATTTGAATCGTTTTATAAATTTTTTTTTTTTTACTTGACCAAAATTTCAACCAATTTGATTGAAAAATGAGAGCGTGACAGTGCCGCCTCAACTTTCACGAAAAGCCGGATATATGGTGTGTAGAGCGATTGAGACCAAACTACTGGACCGATCTTTATGAAATTTTCCATGAGAGTTCCTGGGATTGATATCCCCGAACGTTTTTTTCTTTTTTTGGAGAAATGTCTTTGATGACGTCATATCCGGCTTTTCGTGAAAGTTGAGGCGGCACTGTCACGCTCTCATTTTTCAACCAAATTGGTTGAAATTTTGGTCAAGTAATCTTCGACGAAGCCCGGACTTCGGTATTGCATTTCAGCTTGGTGGCTTAAAAATTAATGACTTGTCATTAAAAATCTGAAAATTGTTAAAAAAAAAATTGTATAAAACGATTCAAAGTTACGTTCATCTTATTCTCCATCATTTTCTGATTCCAAAAACATATAAATATGTTATATTTGGATTAAAACAAGCTCTGAAAATTAAAAATATACAAATTATTATCAAAATTAAATTGTCGAAATCAATTTAAAAACAATTTCATCTTATTCCTTGTCGGTTCCTGATTCGTGAAAGCGAAATTACAACATTTAGTCAATCTGTCGAACCCACAGAATAAAACTGCACGCACTGCAGTGTTTTCAGTCACGAGTATAAAACAGCTTCGTCAATCCACGCAGCAAGGAAGTCGCTCAATTTTTGCGTGCAACACGAAGTAAACAGACATGCAAGAATAGCGACGGGTTCAAGCTTAGGTCGCTCCAGGAGAAAAATTCCCGCGGATGTTGGCCTTTAAAAAAAAATTCCGGGGGGGCATGCCCCCGGACCCCCCTAGCATGCTCGGCGCTTCGCGCCATCGGTTCGGCGCTTCGCGCCTTCGCTGATAAGATACAACAACAAACAAAAAAAAACTTTGCACCCCCCCTCTTTCAAAACCCAGATCCGCCCCTGATGGGCATGCAACTGAACCTGTTTTCAAGAGCCGCGTCTGAGCCATTTACAATGACTTACTGAAGAGCTCCTTCGAGCGTGTCGTCACTTGATAAATGCACACTATATATCGCGTTCCCAACCACTGAATGAACCATAAATAATTGCCACACTACAGGTCCATAAAAATGTATATTCAATCACTTTTACTGAATGTCCTTGAAAGCAGTAGTGTTACTCCTGTAACTTACCAAACGGCGGTTATTGTAAGGTATAGGCCTACTACAGACCTGTATTTTTGTCTAATATCTAACCAAAGCGCCAAACTGTTTTGTAGAAACGGAAGGCCGAAAAGAGAGCGGGAGAAATGTAGACTATATCAGTAGATGTATCGGTTAACCAAAACTTCAACTTTATGACATTGCTTTTCGATTCACCACTGTCGGAATGAAACCGTTTTCCTTGGTTGACTTTGTATTCTGTGTTGCACTGCAATGCTAACACTGCGCATCGAGCACTGTATCAGATAACTATGGGAAGAGTGAAGTGAACTGTTTTCTCACATACTGCCCTGTCGTTACAAAGATGGCTGCACTGCAACAAAGCGATCAGAACTTCACATGTGAATCGATCACTAACCAGGGATGTTTTTTTCGGCAAGTTTGCCAAAATGGCCATAGATGTTTTGGCTACTTTCGGTAGTTTTAGACCAGCCCTCTTCTTTATTCCCCATCCCCCCCTCCCCCACCCCCCACCCCCCCCCCCCCCACACACACACAACCCCCGCCCCCTCCCCACCGTGCATACGGGTTCCTCCATTCTGCCAAAATGAACGCACAGTTTCCGGAGATTTAAAATAAATTTCGTTGTCCTAACTTTGACACGCTGTCTTTGACAAAAGCCTACCTGCTTACTGGTGGAGATTCAACCATTTAAATTCGAGAGAGCCCCTTCAGTAATTTTCCCGGACTAGCCCTGAACCATGCAGAAGCGATCCTGCATCGTGTTGTTGGATACCGATCTTAGTTCAGTTCAGACATAACAACTTTTATAACAAAAGAGCGATGTTTATCCCCTTTACACATTCAAAGGGCTTGCACTTTGCTGAAAAAGTAGCTGTCAATATTTACACGCTGTCTTCCATAGATTGTGACACTGATGCGCATCTTTGTGTTTAAAGGGGAACAAATGGTGCACTGTTTTAAACCACATGCAGTGTCTCTTGTTTTGTGAAAGTACATGTAGTGTTAATCACTTTCTTTGGGCCAGGGTCACGGCCATCTACCCCCCTCCCCCCGACACACACACATACTAACAAACCCACATACATAAGTCAGTATTATAATATTTCTGTGATGTTGTTCATAGTTTTGAGTATTTTTGATGTTGGAATGGAAAGTATACTTATATATGTGATATGACACTGACACAGCTGTACATCCTTTCTTATGTTATAACCTAAATATATACCTGAATGATGTGATGTTGTTTGGATCTGTATCATTTGTAAGCAACTTTTAACACACACATATATATAAAATATATATATGTGACCAACGCGTCTATGAGCCCGCGCGTCTGCTTGTGACGTAATGTAATATGAATGGAGCGAGAGAGAGGGAAAGTGAGGGGGAGAGAGAGAGAGAGAGAGAGAGAGAGAGAGAGAGAGAGAGAGAGAGAGAGAGAGAGAGAGAGAGAGAGAGAGAGAGAGAGAGAGAGAACAAGAACAAGAACAAGAACAATTCTTTATTTTACGAGGGTAATAGAGTAAGCAGTGATCTGCTTTTTTACATCTGGCCCTCGCCCTAAAGAGGGACTAGTCTAAAATTGCTAAAGAATAAGCAAGTAAAGAAAACTACTGCTACATGATTATAATAAAATGAAAGTAAGAACATATCATCAATTTACATACAATACATTGCTTAAATGAAAAATGTAAGTTCATTTGACATGAGTTAAGAATTATAGAGTAGAGAGAGAGAGAGAGAGAGAGAGAGAGAGAGAGAGAGAGAGAGAGAGAGAGAGAGAGAGAGAGAGAGAGAGAGAGAGAGAGAGATTTGTTTTGATATTGTCGTCCTAATCTTGACTATTATGAGTGGACTATTTGCGCCTCGATATTTTATTTATGTTCTTACGTTTTATGTTGTTTATTGTAAAGCTGTATACACCACACCTGAGTTTCTCTTCGTTGAGATAATAAAGTGTTCTATGTCTATGTCTATGTCTACACACACATACGCACGCACGCACATACACACACCGTGACACACACACACACACACACACACACACACACGTACGCGCACGCAGTTACGGATGTACGCACACCGGCAAACACCATGCACTCACGCGGCACGCGCTCAGGCACGCACGCGAACAACAATTCAACCATCCAGCCAACCAAACAAGCAAACATTTAATATTAAATGTTCACATTTAAGGAGTCTACCCCTGAAAACAGGAAGTAGAATTCAAAAAGGGTAATCATCGTTCGTCGTCGTCGTCATCATAATCAGCATTTTGTTCAATTTTTCTTCTTCTTCTCCTGCCCCCGTTCAGTCCCCCCTCCGTTTTGTCCTCCCATACGAATCGCAATAATGTTATGAAAACAAACACAGATCTTTGACGTGTGCGAAGCCCTGCGGTCTCCATTTGCGCCGGTAAACATTGCGGGGTTATGTTACATTATGCGGATGTTTACAAACGGGTTTTAACTGTTTGAGCGTAAGGGGGCTGGAGAGAGGGCTGGAGAGAGAGAGGGCTGGAGAGAGAGAGAGAGAGAGAGAGAGAGAGAGACTGAGAGAGAGAGAGAGACGGGGGAGGGGGTAATAGAGAGAGGGGTCGGGGAGTAAGAGAGAGAGGGAGAGAGAGAGATAATGTGCAAGAGAGTGTGAGGGTAACAGAGAGAGAGAGAGAGAAGTAAGAAAGAGAGGGGGGGAGAGAGGGAGAGGGCGGTAAGAGGGAGAAAGAGAGAGATATGTGTAAGAGAGCGAGAGAGGCCGGGTGTAAGAGAGAGAGAGACAGACAGAGTGAGAGACAGAGTGAGAGAGAGAGACATACAGAGAGAGAGAGAGAGTGAGACAGAGAGGGAGAGAGAGAGAGACGGAGAGACAGAGTGAGAGAGAGAGAGTGAGACAGAGAGGGAGTGAGAGCCGGAGAGAGTGTGAGAGAGAGAGAGAGACAGAGTGAGGGAGACAGAGAGAGTCAGTGAGACTGACAGAGCCGAGAGAGAAAGAGAGAGAGAGTGAGAGAGAGACACAGAGAGAGAGAGTGTGAGAGAGAGACAGAGACAGAGTGAGAGTGAGAGACAGAGAGAGAGTGAGAGAGTGAGACAGAGTGAGGGAGAGAGAGACAGAGAGAGGAAGAGAGTGAGACAGCGAGAGAAAGAGAGTGAGATAGAGAGAGAGAGAGAGAGGGAGAGAAAGAGTGAGACAGATTGAGGCAGAGAGAGAGAGAGAGAGAGAGAGAGAGAGAGAGAGAGAGAGAGAGAGAGAGAGAGGGGGCAAGAGGAGGATGAGGGAGAGAAGTACACGGACAACTGAATGAGTGTGTATATCTTTTGAAGGTTTGAAGCACTCAGGTATTTCTTCGCCTTTTGTTGTTGTACTTCGATCTCTTATACATGTGTATAGTCCTACATGTATTAAGTATAATAACATGCATTTCTCTCTGGCTGGCGCATTCTCCAGTTTTCTTTCATTCTCTCCGCAGTTTGTTTATGTTGTTACCAGCCGGACACGAACACTGTTTGAAAACACTCCTGCGCTACCTACATAACAATGTTCAGGGCCGGACCCAGGGGGGGGGGGGGGGGGGGGGTTCCAGGGGTTCCGGAACCCCCCCCCCCCCTGGAAAAAGCATGTACCTTGCTTTGAGTGGTTTTTAAAAAAAAAAAATTTTAAATAAAGTTTGTGTGTGTCTCTAACAAATTTTATTCAATGTGAAATCCGATGAGAAAAAGGTACCCCCCCCCCCCCCCCCACAATGCTGCTCTTAACCCTCAAAACAAGGCCCAGAATGCACCATATTGCACAGATTTTAACCGTTTTTTCAACCATTTTCCGGGGGAGCATGCCCCCGGACCCCCCTAAGCAGGCGCGCGCTTGTGGCTTCGCCACTTCGCTGATTTGCCCCCCAAAAATAGGAGGAACCCCCCCCCTTACAACTCATTTGGTCCGGCCCTGATGTTGAACAAACAGCATGCGCGTTGTTTACATATATCTTTTGGGATTATCAACTTACGACCCGACATTACCCGCCGGTGCACTTGAAAAGAAACGCTTTCAAACGAATTCCGAGTGGAACAGCTATCTGCTTCGACGATTATTAAATTAACACGCGACTTTACACAATACGTGCCAAAGCCACGCGTTTGATTCCGTTAGCGACGCGCCGAACGGGTGTCACGAAACGAAACGGTTAACCCACGTCAAGTATAATGCGTGTGTTAACCCAGTTGTTCTTATGGAAGATTAAGAGCGTATGAAGAAGAGTTTACATTTATATTTGGTGTGTGTCCTTGGGTTTGGAAGACGTTATCACAATGTCATGCTAAACTTTGTCTGTCTGTGCGTGTGTATGTGTGTGTGTATGTGTGTGATAGAAACTTTAACATCATTTGACTAAACTGACACCGAAATACGAATTTTACCTGGTTATTATCCAAGCAACAGCTTCAAAATATTGAAGCAATGATCAACATTTCCGTCGGCACGTATGTAGTTAATTAAAGTGGTACATATCCAAAGAAAACGGGTGGTGGGGGGGGTAAAAACAGGTGACTGGTTTGTGTCGTGTGTGGTATGTAGACCAGGTCAGGGGTCAAGGTTAGGTCAGATCGCGTGAAGGATTGTGGTATAGATACAGTTATCAGCGTTCGCCGATTCGGAGAAGACGATATCACATTGTTCGGTTTCGTAGCTCCAGAAAAATAGATAAAGAAGATACCAAAGGAGATTTCCTACAGGTTAATCTGCACAGCGTGTTTCCAGTGTCTGCGCAAGGAAGCGCTGTCGAAAGCGCAGTGTCGATCTGGCCATCTGGCAGTCGTGTCCCCGTAAGTAGGCTACAGACAGACAGATCTAGATCTAGTGTCTCGCACTCTTGCACCGTGTCACCTATACTTACTGTGTGTGTGTGTATGTGTGACGGAGTGATTGAGTTTGTGTTACTGTTTGTCGATTTCTTACGTGAGCCTTGAAGACTTCGCCTCTTGTTGTTGTTGTTTTTGTTTTGTTTTGTTTATTATACTAAAGGGTAGGGGAAGGGCCCCTATTATGGACCACTTTTTGTTTCATGCTGATAACTAGCTTGTTTTCTTGTGAAGAAGTTTCATTTTGTGTTTGGTAGTCCTTCTCTCTTAGGTTAACCGTTAGGCCTAATTAGAGTGAAATAGCTTTGATAGACATTCAGCAAAAATTAAATACAGAACAAATCACAAAGGGTCCATATTAGGAGCCTGGGCGCCTAATATGGACCAGTGAAGCGGCCTTCACGAATCACTGTAAAAAGCCCCCTATATTTCAAAATAACATGAAACAACTTAGTGTAAAAGTCAGCCTAATTAAAATATGCTCTAGATTGATCTGTTTCGGGTTGATGAGAGCATTATTTGAAGCACACCAGGAAACTAAAGAAGCTTATCAAAAACAGAGTGAAAATAAGTGAAATTATCAACTTCCACGAAAAGAAGACTTTTTGTTATATTTTTGTTAAATCTCGAGGGCTAGTTATAGGTTATTTCCAGCAAGCTTCTTAATGAATTAATGAAAATAGCCTTTAGCTTTTATTTTCTTCGATTTGTTGAAGGTGGTCCATAATATATTAGGGGACTCGCACATACTTTGAGATTTTGCTATTATTTTTTGTTTGCAGTAGAAACTCGGGGTCAACATGTTAACACTGCTAAAATGCAACAAATGCGGTCTTAGCTGTCATGAAAAGCAATTTTTGTGGGATAAAAGCTTTGGCTGTGGACAGAAACGAGTCCGTTTTAGACGGCAAATTTAGAGTGAACGCTGCCAAAAGTGAAAAAAAGAGATAAAGCCTAACGGTTTTGAGAGTTTTGATTCTGCAACTGTTTTGACATGTGCAAGTTATCAAGAGAGGGTGAATACAGCGAATAAAACTTTTTTGAGCGCTCTAGCGCCGTTAGTTTGTCAGAACAGGAGGCGGTCCATATTAGGAGCCCTTCCCCTACATAAAGTTGAGCGGAATGAACTCGCCTTCTTGCGTACGTGGTGTTTGTTTTTGTTGCCGTGTGGTTGCTGTGGTGGTGGTGGTAGTGATCTAGGTTTGTATATTTCAGTGTTGTTTTGTTTTCTCGAAATAATTTTTTTTAAACTATTCATGTTGCAGCTACACACCTGCCAAGTAGGAAAGTCACGAGACATTATGTGTGTGTGTGTGTGTGTGTGTGTGTGTGTGTGTGTGTGTGTGTGTGTGTGTGTGTGTGTGTGTGTGTGTGTGTGTGTGTGTGTGTGTTTTACGTAGTTGACTCTTTATTTACTGTTGACAACTGAGTTTCCAATCATATCTCGATTTTAACTTGTAGGATTCTCGAAGGCATTGGAGGGTGGAAAATGTATTCCTTTCAGGGACTTTCCGCCAGGCGTATATCACAAAGAGCTCAACAAATTATGACAGGTTTCATATGATGTGTAAATATCCTACCTATGCCATTGCGGAAACTTCTATAAGCGTGTCTTTGATTGACAGTATAATCTACCCTATCTACAAAGAGAATTTCTATAAGCTGTTTGATTAATAGAATTGAAGAAGCTAACTATATTTTATTGTTAGTTATAGGCAACATTCCTGTCTTGTTTAATGTCACTGACCTGTATAGGCTATACCGTGAATACACATACTGACTAGCCGAGAGAGAGGGTAATTGTAGAACATTTAAAAAAAAATAAGAATGTGCAAATTACACTCTAAAAGAAAACGTAATACGTAAGAGGCCTATCTCGAAGGAAACTAATGTATGAATACATTCATATGTTTACCTTTGTTTGTTTGTTTGCTGTTTAGCTCGATTTTAAAAACAAGAAATTCGACATCGTGGTACGCCTAACCCTTCCCCCCCCCCCCCCCCCCCCCCGACATTTTTTTTGGCACAAAACAGATTTTTCTGGCACAAAACAGACTAATGTAATGTAATTGTCGGGACAGATTAGCAAAAAACAAAGGTAAAGAGAGAACTACGAGAGGGCGGTCGGGGGGGGGGGGGGGGGGGGGGGGATCGGGGGGCTACAGGTGAGTAAAAGCCGTTGGAGCTGGATATGCAAGAGGGAAAAGAAACCGGTCACGAAGAAGAGCCGTTATACGAGTAGGTCAGTCGGCCGGGTATCGTTTGTTGAAAATGCTTTCACCCCAGTGGCTTGGCCCTTTTGTGTGAACTGGTCGTCCATGTCTGCACAATTAGCTGCGCACCACTTTCTAATCGGTCAAACCCGTTGCAGTTGACCAGCGACACGCGTTGTATGTTATTGCAAGTGTTGTAAGTAGCGGCTACTCAGTACGGGCGATCACTAACAATTCTTGAAACTAAGAGGTGGATCCGTTGAGGCGGGTGGTTCAGGGGAAATAGATGAAAGTACTTTTGGTATTAATTTTAGGATAGTGCAATTTTTTGGATTTTTTTTTTGGGGGGGTGTACACTGGAGACCATCTCTTGAATGTTTTGATTAAACTCTCATTTTCCACCCTACTTTACAGATATATAAATTTGACGAAATGGAAAACGAGAATGTGGGTGCCACGGTGTGTGTGTGTGTGTCAGTGTGTGTGACGGTGTGTGTGTGTGTGTGTGTGACGGTGTGTGTGTTTGCGTGCGTGTGTCTGTCTGTCAGCCTGTCCTTCCGTCCGCCTGTGTCTTCGTGTTTGGTGCAGGAATGTCATGGTCTTTTTGCAGGCGTTTACTGACGTGCTAGAATAAGTTTGGTCAAGTTTTGATTCCTTGTATTCTTTGAGGGAGTATATCTACTACCTAATCGCGTGCGCTGCAACAATAACGATCTTCATTGTAAACCGGCGCGGATAATATCCTCAAGATAGTGATCAAAGACCTTAATTGGGATGTAACATTTGCAACAATGACACAGCTGGTACCTTAAGAGAGACTGATTCCTTCATGAACTCCGTCAGTGTAGGAAAGCGGTGTGTGTGTGTGTTTGCGTGTGGACGTGCGTATTTGCGTGAGCGTGTGTGTGTTTATGAGAGAGAGGGAGACTGAGAGAGTGAGAGAAAGAGAGGGGGGAAGAAGAGTGTGTGTGGGAGAGTGAGCATCCACTGGTATACTGCCGATCCAGTTTGACTAACACACGCAAAGAGAGAGAGAGACACAGCCACAGATTTACACTAACTCTAGTACCACACTTTATCTCTCTCTCTCACGCACACACAATCTCATACATTTCAGAATTAAAAAACAAAATGCTGATATGAAAGAACATAATTTATTTTCCTTGCAATACAAAGCAAGACAACAACTAAAGCTCCAAAAATGTTCTGTGTGTGTGTGTGTGTGTGTGTGTGTGTGTGTGTGTGTGTGTGTGTGTGTCTGTGTGTGTCTGTGTGTGACTGTGCATGTGTGCGTAAGGGAGAGACTGAGTCAAACAAAAAAGAGCGAGAGAGAGAGAGCGAGAGAGAGAGCGAGAGAGAGAGCGAGAGAGAGCGAGAGAGCGAGAGAGACAGAGAGACAGAGAGAGAGAGAGACAGAGAGAGAGAGAGATTGCAGCAAAATACAATTGAAGCATGTACAGGGCAGTTCAGACACACAGACTGTGGACGGCATACTTAGCATTGCTCATCACTGGCATGTGACACATAACTATAGGTTAAAGTAAAAGTTGGGGATGGCTTAGTTCTTGATTTTTAACGTCCCTACAACCAAGATGGCTAGTATCAGGGACCGTGGGTGATTAAAGTCTGACGAGGGCGCAGTGGGACAAAAATGGCTTCACATCAATCATCATGTTAAATTTTCAGCGAGACTCGAGTGTGAAAGTTGAGAACAAACATTATGTTGTTGCAAAACTTACAGCTTCACCATTGCCTATACAACATGTAAAAGATGTAATCTACAAGCATTGGTATTTCAAGTCTGGTACAAGCGAGTCTCGAGTAGGAAAGTAATGAACCAACATCATGTTGTTGCAAAACTGAAAGCTTCACCATTGCCCATACAACATGTAATCTACAAGCATTGGTATTTCAAGTCTGGTACAAGTTTTTTTTACAGTCATGTATCTGACAAAGCTACAAGCAGCTTCACATTCATATTCAAAAATCTTAACAATAATCCCAACAATTGTAATCGGACAAATCACCTGTTATCAGTCATTGATGCATTCATTTTTTAAATGGCCCGTCTTTATGGCATGGACAAATTGAAAATATATATCCAAAATGCAATTCAAGAGTGGTACTTAGAATTTTGAAAATAATACACTGATTTCATAATTATTTAGTGAATTATGATCCAATTTGTTCTGATTCTTATGCAATCCCTTCATTTACACCGGTAACTATAGCTGTAAGTTTCTGAAACACTTGCTTCATTTATGAATAGGAAAGATTCCATTGAAATAAAAAAGAACATGAATGCTACTTTACAAGTACATGTACATTTTTTTCCACATGTATCTCTGCATGGGAAATGAAAGCCACAAATAATACTGAAGCCAAGCTGAAGTGTTTGGTGCATTTTAAGCGTAATGAAAAATACTTGGTCATCACACACACTATCTCTCTTTCTTCTCTATCCTCTCTGATCTCCCTCTCAAATGCACTTTCATCCTGAGTTACATATCCAAATGTATCACAGATAAGAATGGTTGAAAATCAGGGTAAGCCCCAAATTAAAACAAAAAAACATTAGACTTAACAGAGGTAAAGTGATATTACACACACAAATTTTATACACACACACGAACGCAAGCAAACACACTCTGACATTCAGACCATATAAAATTATGTGATCACCACAAAAGCTACATTAAAAAACAAATCAAAACAAAAACAACAAAAACACATACATGCGTGCAAACACACAAACTGATTCTCAGAACAAATTTGATTTCCACAAAAACTTGCTTGATTTGACGGTACAAAACAAACTAATAGGAAAGAAAATGTTTGGATGATAACAACAAACTTTACAGTACATGTACTGTTAAACTGTTAGTCACATACATTTATAGTCATATTCAGTGATTCACATACATTCATTCTGGGAGGCAAAACAAACTTGCAAATAAACAGAATAGCAAATCACACATATTAAAACATGTTTTGTACATCATGATTAAAGCACAATACACACATTATTTCGAACAGAGAAATAGTCTTGTTGAAAAACAGACCTATAAATTGTTGAAAAAATACACTCATTAGTGTATTATTTCTATCCTTCATGTCTTTGGATAATCAATTTCCTAAACAATTTGAGCTGTTATCCCTGTGATTGTGTCCAACATCCACGTTCTCTCTAACATGTGTTTGTTTGTGTTTTCTAAGCCCTGAGACTTGTCCGTACCAGTAATCAAAATCTGTCACATCAAAAAACTAGTTGTAAACGTCAGAAATGCAAAATCTAATATGTTTGAGATCACTGCATCTTTGCTCCTCGTTTTAGAAATGACAAGAGTACATGTATTGTTAAATTTTTTGTCATCATAAAGGTCGATTGCATTTTGAGGGACAACTGAATTATTGCGCAAAGCATCATCTGGCAGTACAATAACATAATCTTAGAATTTGCCTGAGAAGATACTCTTCTCCCACCCCCCATTCAAGACATAAGAATTGACATGATTAATCATCTGCACCCTAAAACAAATCTCTCAAAATCACATACAGCATCAAATACATTAAGCAGTGAAATTAAGTCAGCTGTTTAATTTTGTTATATATGTAAATCAATCATTCTGTACAAAATGTAATCTTCGAAAGGACACATTATCAAAAGGTTCACAGTTTCAATGTATCTTAGGCACACAAAAAAAATTGTCTGTTTACGGTAACCCGACCGACCCTAATTTTTAGGCCCGACCCTAATCTTTTTTTGGGGATCGTCTGAAAAAAAAACCCCACCACATCCAAAATAGAGCTGTTTGCGCTCAAACAGCAGACGACAGAAGGGAGGTAAGCTCAAAGTACTGTTAGGAGTAAAGGGTCGTCACTCGTGTTACTTCCTTTCAAAATGGATGCACGCAGTGGTGTTCGGCACCCGCTAGCTGTAAAGCTTGATATAATAGTTTTGTTGGGCAAAAACAGGGATTTATGAGAAGAAATGAACTGTGAAACATCATAGAGAGGGGAGAAAAAAAAATTGAAAAAAAGAAAAAAAATTGAGAAAAAAAAAAAAAAAAAAAAAAAAAAAATTAAAACAAAAAAAACAGCCGACCTACCGACCCTATTTTTTTTACCCTATGTTACCGTAAACAGACCTCTTTTTTTTGGCCTTATACGTGTACCTCATTTTTGATACATTATTCAGCATTGCAACCACACAAAAGAAGTGAATGATAAGCAAGTGTTCAAGCAATATTACAGTAAAATGCATTAGTTACATTCAAATACATCTGATTCTTGCTCAATGCTAACCAAATGGCAAATGATGTCAGACGACTGCGTTCAAGGTGCTATTTTTTACAGATATATATAACAGACCTGTTTACCCTAAACCCAAGGCAAGAGTACTTTTCCAAAAAGTTGAGTGTATTTTTCAAAAAGTTGGTGTACTTTGCAAGCAAAGCCATATGGGCTAGGGAAAATGTACGCGTGGGTACAAACGTGTTTGTGTAAGAATAGCATGTCTTGTGAACACTTTCAGAATTTAACTCCTTCCAATACAACAGGGATAAAACAATTTTATTTACCTGTCAGTTTATAGCATTATAACCAGTGTCTTCCAAACGCAAACAGATTGATAATGAAAAGATAAAGATCGTGAAATAACATCTGCGGTTGACAGTGGCAAGTTCATTTTTACAATCATCTCAGAAAACATTGCTTCAGCACGGACTACAGCCTTTTCTTCTGGCAGGATTTGCATTGCGGGAATGAACTTCATAATTCCTTGGCAGCTTTCAGCGGATTTCTTTGCAGCAACCTTGTCCAGGTGAGTTTTGGAACTGCAATGTCGTTCGATGTCATATTTCCCAGCATGGGCAACGGAGAAATCTGATTTACAATACTTTCATTTTTTTCATTTCATTTTCATTACTTTATTGTCCCATCGCTGGGAAATTCGGGTCGCTTCCTCCCAGTGGAAAGCTAGCAGCAATGGAGTCGCGCTACCCAGGTGTCTGCGTGTTTAAGTGTATTCAGCCACCTGCACTTTTGGCAGAATGACCAAGGTCTTTTACGTGCCATTGTGATGACACGGGGGTGGGACATGGCTTCCGTCTCTGGGTCTGCACATAAAGTTGACCCGTGTCCGTCCCGGCCCGAATTCGAACCTGCGACCTTCCGATCACAAGTCCAGTGCTCTACCAACTGAGCTACCGGGCATGACTTTTTCCCACAGTAGACTCCACAATTCCTGGCTCTTATATTTCTCCAAGAAAATCTGCTGCTTCTGCTGTTTAGATTTGGTACAGTCATCCAAAACTGGCACATTTTTCCGCTTCATTTTGCCACGATTGTCCAGACGATCGCACGTGACAACAACTGAACAAGGTTTCCACAGCTGAAGACTCGCTGTCATGGTTATCTCCCTTCGACCGAAACCGGTATCAGTTGTACCATCCCGTAATCAGCACACCAACACCGGAAAACGTATTCTAGACTTTTTCTCAGGCGTATTTTGTGTGTGTGTCGCGTATTTGCGTACCGATAATAATTTGGCGTACAAAATACGCCCAAATCGTACTGGTAAACAGGTCTGATATAACCCTCGTCGGACAAATACCCACCTAGCTAAGTTTTATGAGAGAAACAAACATGATAATAATAACAGCCCCCCCCCCAACCAAATTATATTAAATAACTCTGATCAAAGTGTCATATTTCACAGATATCAAACCCCACTAAAGTTCTAAGAAAAAGAAAAAAAAAGAAATTAACAGCCCCCCCCTCCCCCCCTTAAAGATTTGAACCTTTCTTAGTGATCTTCTTGTGGTCTTCTTCGGGTCTTTCATACAGTGCTCAAGTCAGCCGATTGTCAGCCAGTTCACTGGATGGAAGCCATATCGACACAGTTGCTGGGTCCTTGCAGAGACAGCCCCCCGGCCACGTAGAGGCGCTGGTTGTGGACGGTGTAGGCACAGGAACAGTGGGTGCTGTGCATGTCCTTCCCCTGCTGCCAGCTGTCCGTTTCCTCCTCGTAAATCTCTACCAGCGACATGGGCTTGCCTTCATTTCCTGTAATCCATTGAGAAAGTGATAAGTCCTTCATTTCCTGTCATCAATAGAGAAAGTGATAAGTCCTTCATTTCCTGTCATCAATAGAGAAAGTGATAAGTCCTTATCAATAGAGAAAGTGATGTGAAAGTCCTTCATTTCCTGTGACCAATAGAAAAAGTGATAAGTCCCTGATCATTTCCTGTGAGTAATACTAATAGAGAAGGTAAATCCTTCATTTCCTGTCATCAATAGAGAAAATGCTAAGTACTGAAGTAAATGGAGTTAAACAATGGAATCTATTTGACAAACTTTGTCATTCCCTCAGGAAGTATAAAATGAGAGGTGACAGATATGTCATGTGATGCCAGTATTTACTGTGATGCCAGTATTTACTGTGATGCCAGTATTTACTGTGATGCCAGTATTTACTGTGATGCCAGTATTTACTGTGATGCCAGTATTTAAACTGTGATGCCAGTATTTACCTTGAACTTTGTCTTGCTTTTTGACATGAGAGATTTCACTTTGAAACAGAGAGTTCAGAAGAGATGTCTTGATTCGTTAAGTCATCACTATATCGCATTACCAGAGAGAGAGAGTCTGAGAAATCAAAGCTCCTCAAAGTGACAAACTTTTGAGCCCGAGGTCCACTTTGCGAAGTCGTTTTACCGAAAATTCAGAACCAAAAATGTGTGCCGCCGGCTTCGTGAAGTGGACTTCGCCAAGTCGACTTTGCCAATTATGTGTGTCTTAAAACCCAGAAACTCAGGGGTCCCAAAACAAAGGCATGGCTGTACTGACCTAGGCCACCAGCACACACCAGCTTGTTGTTGAGGATTCCCACAGCCAGGTCTCCCCTCTTTGTCGGCATTGGTGTGGCTTCCCGCCAGCTTCCTGCACCCATTCAAAAAGCATGAAAGGTATGTTTAAGAACAGACGTGGAAAATCTTCATTTTCAATGCAATTACTCATTGTTAGCAAAGCTGTGGGTTTTTTTTTACTCCTTTTTAGTGCTGGTTTTGACTTACAAAAACACAAAACCCCTTCAGCTGGGGCTTTAAAATTTATGGAAAAACATAAGTTTAAGTAAAAATCGTGTGTCAAGAAAATAGCCAAGTCGGAAGCATCGCTGGCTTTAAACCAGTGTGTCACTATGGTCATGGGTTCTACCCCCACATTCGGCAAGGGATTTATTTCCCAGTCAACTTTATGCAGAATCTCTGAACAGCAGAGGGTCAAAGAGGAAATCAGTGTTTGCATGAAATAATGAAGCCTGAAAATTGAACTTTCAGTCATTCGCAACACCTGACTCAGAAATATATATATCAGACAACTACACACACACACACACACACACACACACACACACACCACACACACACAAGACAAACAGATTACCTTTGGCGATATCGAAGACCTCACAGACTTGTGAAAACCCCAGGTTGGCGGGCTGGTTGAGGCCTCCTACACTGTAGATGTGGGTGTCGGAGGCAGCGTACATGGCAAACACTCTTTTGCTGGGCACGTTTGGCAGCTGGGTCCATTTATTTTCCGTAAAGTCGTACACCTCAAATGCGGCTGTAGGCAGTTTACCTTGTCGACCACCTGTGAAAAGCAAAGTGGTTTTAACAGATGCACCAGTATTGCAGTATGAGGGTAAGGGTACAATGCCACAGACAGGATCACAACATCTGTAAACACAACTGTAAAGTGGAACACCCTTTTTTAAGACCTCAAAAAAGGTGAGAAGTTTGGGTCTTAACTCATTGTCTCCCAGGTACGGATATATCCGTACCCACTCATATGGCTCTATCTGACCAGATACGGATATATCCACTCAGGCTGTTAGCTTCAGTCGCTTCCTGTAACGTCGATCTAACACCAGCATTCCAGCGTGTTGATACACAGTTACTACAATTCTGAGTGACCTGCTGCAGCACAGCTGGTCTCGGCAAAAACAAACCTAGGTCAACATAGGTGGGGTAGAATGTGTTAAAAAAGGGAGGAGTTCTTAAATTGGAGGTAGATTTACAGAGGTTATCAACAGACAATCTGAAAAAACAAGGTCTTAATTTAAAAGGGGAGGAGTCTTAAATCCAAGGGGTCTTAAACGGGGGTTCCACTGTACTGTACCACCAAATTGTAAACAGTTCTCCAAAGCTTCAGTGCAAACACATTCGTACATTCACAAACAAATGCACACACGCTGGTATTGGTAATGACACCTGTATTTGATTGGATTTGTTATTTATACTAATTCATTACATTTACAGCCAGAATATTATAGCCGAAGCTCCCAATATTTCTTCTACTTCTGCGGTCAATAATCCTCATATTTCCAAGCAAACACTATTAGCCACAACAAATCTGTTCTAATGAGTAGCTTGGATGATGCAGGGGACAAAACTCTTTCATGAACAAAATTACTTTCTGCGGAGTGTTCTCCAGTCAGTGATTCAAAGAATATTCTGAACATGCATCTTTCAAAGCAAGTTTATCACATTGGTTTGTACACTGAAATGCATGTGTTTGAAAATGAAGGTCAATGTTGTCAAACTGATTACTGTTTTTAATTTCTGCTAAGTACAGAGAGCTAATGCAATCCATTTGTGTGGCTTCTATGCTCAAACTCACAGCAGTCTATGCTCAGAATTATGTGTTTTCTGACTTCGTAATCTGCATGTTTCATTTGACAACGGTTTATTAAAGAATTAATATACCCACCTATAACGTAGAGTTTTTCACCAAGGAGGAAGGTGAATGTGGCATATCGTGCTGTAGGCATGCTGGGAAGTTTTTTCCACTTGTTTTGAGCCACGTCAAACTCCACAAACATGTCGTTGGGGTTTGTGTTCATCGACATTCCACCAACCACGTAGACTTTCTCATCTACACAACAAAAACCATGCCAGTAGGTAAACAATCAATCACAGCTAGATAGCTATGTACAGTAGTGTTAAAGTTATCAAAAAAAAACTGTGATCAAAATTGCTCAATGTTAAAACTTAAATTAATTAAGGAAAATGTTGACCAATAAAACAGCATGTATTGTACAAAAAGAAGAGCTACTGATGACAAAAAAGCTACAAACCTTTTTGTCTGCCTTTCTAACCTTGGCGTTATGAAGGATCTCTCCTTCCCTCTCTTTTTCTTTCTCTCCCTCCCCCCCTCCTCTCTGTCCTTCACACGTACATGTATACTCATGCTTGCATTCATTACGACCTTAAAATAAATCAATTATCATTTGCTGTCTGCTGTGCTCACCTTTGACTACAGAAGACACTCCTAGCAATGGTTCTCCAAGAGGTTCCATAGCTGTCCATGTTTTGCTAGTAGTGTCATAAATTTCCACAGCGTCCAGCGGTGCCTGTGATTCAGACACACCGGCGATAGCAACTATCTTGGTTCCCACGGAAACGGCCGACACACCAGCTCGTTTTGTCGGCATAGATAGAAGACGCTTCCATTTCTTTTTGCCGTCATACTGTTCAAAAGAGTCCACAGGGATACCAGCAGCATCGCAGCCTCCTATGACGTATAGATTCCCTTCGTGGATGACTGCTGTCGCAAAGACACGCTTGGTCGGCATGGCTGTCAAGGAGTCCCATTGTAATGATCCTCCCCCTGTTGCCATGGTTGCTGTGAAGAAAATGAACACAAATCTAATTACAGGTATAAACTGTCCGTGTTGTTCTCAGACGAAGAGAACAATTTTTAGGTCAGTTGGAAATATGTACAGGTCGAAATGTCTTAGGCTACTGAGACAATTCACTCAGAAGACGTACCTCGATCATACGTATATATATAGATAATATGTCAAAAATACCGGGCGGTCAATCAACTAGCATTAGCAAGGGTCAGAACAATTAATGCGTCAGATCAAAAAAGTATATATGCATCAGTGATCCATGACCGATCGAGGCCTGCATGCATGGGAACAACACTGAACTAATTAGTAACTAACTAGTAAAGTTCTACATCAGTACATGTAATTACCCGTAGTTGTATACATTTCAATTTGTACTAAGATTATAATTGTTTGTCATGGAAAGCATGCATTAATTGTCCCTATCAAAACGGTCATACACGTAAAAATCCACTCGTGCTAAAAACATGAGTGAACGTGGGAGTCTAAGCCCATGAACAAAGAAGAAGAAGAAGAAGAAGAAGTCCCTAGTATGACTGCCAAACTGAGAGTGATCAAGACCAAAAGTCATTGTATTGCACACTGTAAGCCCAACAAATGACATGAAAGTCTGACAATTAATCTTGTTAACTTATAGTTGAAGGAACACTTTGGATTAATCAATTATCAATATGATTATGACAATATGAGCCAACCCATACTGAATATCAATCATTGAAATTTGAATCAATTGATTCAACCAATGGCTTCTTTTCTGGTTGCTGAAGTTTGACTTCTATCTTTCTTGATCTTGATCTAGATCTTGATAAGGCCAAAAAAAATAATAGGTGTGGTTACGGTAACATAGCCAAAAAAAATAGGGTAGGAAGGTAGGCAATCACTTTTTTTTTTTTTAACTTTTTTTTCTAATGTGTACAAATTAAACCTACTTGACAGGGAAATAAGTGTGCGACTCGGGCGCTTTCGCTTTCATTGCGTTTTCTGCACTCGTTTTCTTGTGTGTTTTTTTGTTTTTTTTAAATGTAATCAAAAGTTATAGGGTCGGCCCCTAAAAATAGGGTAGGTCGGGTTACCGTAACCACACCTATTTTTTTTTTAGGCCTAATTAAGTTACGCCAACAGGTCCCAAGCTTGGGAATATATACGTTGGCGGAATTTGGGGAGAGCACTTGGTGTTTTAGTCAGCGGTTGGCAGTTTTCCTCTGAATTCGTTGACCGTTGACGACACACAATCCAGTGACATGAATACTTTCACTGGATTATCCTCAACAGCTAGAGCACCTATGAACCCCCCGCCCCCCGAATATTTTGTCTTACCTGTTGTTACTTGAATTGTTGATCAGTAACACCGGAAATACCTTGCGGTTGCACTAGCACAAGCAGTCGACAATCACCTTGAAAACCACCTGACAAGAAAGGGTCTGGTTGTAAACTACGCGATTCAGACTGTTGACATTTTCAGTTCAAAGCAAACCGGCTATATTGTCGACAGAATTTTGGTTCACAACGAAACCAAGACCGGCAAAGGCCATTAGACCACTATCGCCCAGGGAGCTTACTCTTACTTCACGTTTCAAGACCAGGGGAAATTACTCTTGTGGCTGGAGGTCCGGCGAGCCGGTTCCCGAGCCTGGGGGCTCAAGCACCGGCGAGTCGCTGCTCGAGCCTTCAGGCTCGGGAACCGGTGTGACAACGTCATCTTGGCCCTGCCGTCATATTACCCCCTCGTAAAAGTGAAATTATCCCCGAGTACGCTAGTACAAGGGTAGGGAGGCCCACTGTCGTAAGCGTAAATAGTGCACAGAAGGCATTTTTTAGAGTGCTGTAAACAGCTTCAAAATTAAGCAATGTTCTTATAGTTCAGGTTTGAAATGTAAAAGTACTTATAGAATTGCTGTGCAAAGTTTGAAGCCTGTTAGAATTATACATTTGGAGATATTGGACTGTAAAGTCAGGCAAATATGCGATTTTTTCACAATTGGGAAGTTATGTACAGGGCGACAAATTAAAAAAGCGGCAAAAAGAAATGACCTTTTCGGTTTTATTTTATAAAACAGATTGCAGCAACCACAAATGTATCACAGTTGAACCAATAAATGCAATAAAAAGGGTTTTATAGCCGATTGCAATTTTAGGCTATATTGACGTCATCACACGAAATTTAAGAAACGCGAACAAGCAAATCTTCAGTGGTTTTACAGGTAAAGATGTCATACGATATATCAAATTGAAGATCTCTTTGTGTACAATCTAGCTGTCGTACTTTTGATGCTGTATAATCAAAACTTTACAACTTAAGCTTGAAAATCAATATTTTCAAAAATAATAAATTTAAAATAAAAACTATAAAATGTATTAATGTTCCGCAATGTCAATCTTTATAAACATTTGTAACCTCACATTCTAGCATATTTCCACACATTGAATGATAATAATGTTACTTCCAAACAAGAAAACACTAACTACAGCACAAGTGTGCAGTTATGCGTTATATTTTAATCTGCCTGACTGAAAATGTGTGCGTTTCTTCCTTAACCTGTATATCCGTGATTATATAGCAAATTATGTGTATGTAAGTGTGTATATATCCATGTATGCAGGTATGTATGTGTGTATGTATGTATGTATGTATATGTATCCTTATGTTTTTATGTGAATCTCTCTCTCTCTCTCTCTCTCTCTCTCTCTCTCTCACACACACACACACACACACACACACAATCACACACACACACATTCACCAACACACACACACAATATCTGTTATCCTTGTTGTGGTGCAATTAAGGTCAGGTATACAGCATGACAAAATCCCCTGCAATGCAATAATGACACAAACAACAGATTTTCCAAAAAAACTGTCATAGCAACACAGAAATTGTCTAATCAATGAAATGTAACAAATACAATTGCATAACAGAACAAAGAAACATTTGAATATAACATCAGGTATTTAGCGCCAAAAAGAAACCTAAGTCAGATCATTAGTTATGAGAACCAATTAAGAACATCAAACAACTCAGCGCCATAAAAGTCATTTCAAGTCATCAGTCACACTTTAAATGTCAAAAATCGTCGGGAAATTAATTCAGCATTATAATAATACCATTTATTCCCCCCTCTGCTTCTTTACCTCTGTAAACTTGTAGGGGTAGTTATTTTTCGATAATGACCCAGCAACCAAACAAATAACGACCCAGCAACAGCCTGAATCCTCGATAGTGCAATGGGTTGAGAAGTTGTTCTGTTTCGGTACTACTTTTTGCGACTGAAAAGTTCCGAACGCTCTAACGTACGAAGTATACATCTCTGGAGCAAACAATACAAACATACCGCATTTAAATTAACAACTACAGGCCTGAACACATGAATCTTCATATAAAATCCATGAGTTCGGTTGTTTTCTGAATCTAGATTTGCCGTGCTCAAACGTTCATCACAAGCAATTTCCCGCAAGGCAAGTAACTCATACTTTGTCTAGCGACAAGAGTAGTTCCCCTTCTTTTCACTCAGTTTCTTCGACAACAGACTGCAATCCGACGGTCAGTTTTCAACAATATTTCATTTAATAACCAGATCTCACGCAACCAAATGCACACATCTCATCAATTTAAACAACATAAAGCGGTTTCATACACTATTTTCCCCAGAAAACTGAACTTCATACAGTTTTTAACGGTGCCGGGAACACGGGTGCAAAAGTTCGTCTGCTAGTCCCATTTGACGAAAGAACATTATCCTAAGCGATACCAAAACATACAGAAGACACAATATCTGCCTTTGCCGCCACAGCAGAATAACAGCATATCTGTGTACTTGATTTTATTAGTCCAAAATAGGAAAACTGACAAGAAGTGTTAACAGAATGGAATGATTTGCACGGAACTATACAACCGCGCATTAATCGATCGCCTGCAGGTTGACTGGTTGAGTGGATAGGATTCGATCAAACTTTCGCAAAAAAACTCCTCTTTTCTTTGAATAACTGAAGAAAGGAGGAATAAAGAGGTTACACACCTCGTCTCAGTGATTATAAAAAATAATGGTCTCAGTTCGCGGTCATGAAAAAGCTCGCTAAAGCTCGCATTTTTCATGATCCGCTAACTTCGACCATTATTTTTAATAATCACTAAGACTCGGCATGTAATAATAATAATAATAAAGTGTATTTATATTGCGCCTATCCCTTACAAAAAACAAACATATTTGGCTCTAAGCGCATTACAACATGTGTAGGGACTTGGTACAATCAAGTCTGACAAATACAATAACACAATATAGGCCTACAGTCGGTATCTTGCTGGGAAAAGCAGCTTCGACATTTAAACACTGCTACTAAAAGATCCTCTAACAATGCATACTGCTTTACAATATGCATTTATGTATAAATATAGTTAAAGAACATCGAGTTAATAGGAATTAGAAAAGGTTCTTATAATAAAACTATCTAGCGAACGACGAAGTAAGCAGTCTGCTTGTTAACGTTCTTAATGTTGTTACTGTATATAACATGAATACAAGAAATTAATAAAAACACGCTTAAACCAAGAAGAAGAATAAAACTATCAATGTCAATGTATAACAAGTCATTCAACGTAAATGGCTAAAGAACAGCAACAAAGCAATGATGATAAAACAGTTATACTCAATGGCTAATAACGAGGCAGAACTAAATAGGGCCTAGTATCGACACAAGATTAAAACAAAACATATTCCTGGAGACACATTTAATCAATATACAAAATACAGCCCTCGCACACTCGCACACACACGCCAAGGCACGTGTAGTCGCACTCATACACCGCGACAGCTATCGCGCGCACGTACAAGGGAAAAAACACGGAAATAAACAAAGAAACGGGCACATGAAATAGCAGCCGGGGACCAATAAACACACAAGCATGAAGATGAAACAGAACAGACGGAAATTGTAGCACCGAAATGAATTCTGCAAACACATCGCGATCAAAGAAGAACACCAGGTGACTGTGTATTAAAGCCATCGTTAAACAGCTACAAAACCCAGTGCAGATCATAGTCTAAAAGACATCGAGATATTACTAAATTCACAGTACTTCAGCGCCATATAATAATGTAAGATCACCAGTCACACAAAACCGAGATGTAACACAAAAATTGGGTAATTCGATCGATCAGCACCATATGAAAACATTGCAGATCATTAGCCACACAGAGCAGAGCAGGACACGGCCCACATCCTACGAGACTGCAGGAACCACCAGGTGCTGAGAGGGGAAATCTGGCCATTGCCGGAGTCCCTGCACAACAAGCTGTACGGGCCAGTGAATGGCTGCGCTGCAGAGGACCACTAATTATATCTCAAGATCTGGACTCCAAGTGTGATCGGCGATCGAAAAAGAAGAAGAAGATTAGCCACACAAACAAAGAGATGTAACAAAAACATCAGGTAATTCGATCGATCGGCACCATATAAAAACAGTTACACAAGTTCTCACCGGTTCCGCAGGTTGAAATGCCACCTTTTTTTTGGAGTAACACAAGACACACGCTTGACTTGGAAGCCATATATTGCAGCCACAGAAGCAACAGCGATGAACAAATTCGCACTGACGAAATGAGAGTGCAGACAGGCTCGCAAGTCTTCCCAAGTTCCACATCTCCACTTCTTACACTAAAGCCAAGACCCCTCTGAAACGGAAGTCAAACTGAATGGAAGCAAAAGAACAACAACTAAAGCCCACAGAAGGAGCCATACCACCATTCTTTGCCTACGCACTGGTCACTGTGGGCTGAATAAACAGAGGGGGAATCGAGACGAGGGTCACGTCGTGGTGTAGGCCTATAAGTGTGTGTGTGTGTGTGTGTGTGTATGTGTGTGTAGTGTTCGTCTGTGTGTCTGTCTGTGTGATTCTGATTAAAAGTGAATGTGCATGTCTATGGGTGTTTTTGTGTAAGTATTGTATGTACAGTCTGTATGTATGAATGTATATATATACAGTCGACTCCGGTTAATCGGCTACTTTTGGGACTGACTGAATTGTGGCCGATTATCCGAAGTGGCCGATTATCCGAACATCGCATCGGGAAGTTCCTCAGAACAAAAATATTGGATGTTGGAAGTTACTTATGGTAGCGGAAAGCGGAAGTTTCGTGCATTGGCATACGTGCTCTACATGTCTCCAAAAAATGTGTCCAGTGTCGTCTGCTTCTGGTTGATCTTATGCCACACTAAATTTCAGTATTGTACTTTAAATAGTTTTTCTTCGCGCGCTCTTGGAACTTGGGTGACGATTTCGAGTGTTTCGCTTGCCGCGACGTCAAATAGCTTTTCCCCTGTACACCGCGTCTGCGGCTAAGTCCGAAGCGGAAGATAGCGTTTTGGGGCAAGTTCGGGACTTGTTTTACTCATGAACCAAAAACAGCACGTTCACATACCAACAATCATTCAAAAGAACAACAACTGGAGAAACCCTTGCAAGTTGTTTGACGTTTTCAAAATATTTATTTAGCCTCTTAAATCTTCAGAGAAAAGTAAAAAAAAAATCATGTGTGTCTGTGTGTCTTTCTCCACTTAACAGCTTATTGCTGGGAAACTACTGGGCGCAGTTCGTTCAAAAGTTGATACACAAACTTGATAATAGGTCCGATTGATCGTATTAAAGCTTCATAATGTTACCTGGGACCTAACTTGATGCGAAATAAACCACAAAAAACGACTTGGCCGTAGGAGGAGTTCACACCGGCGGGGCAACATTGACCTGATAGAACAGCCGAACGCGTCACACAAAAATACGTCATGACAAAGTTACACGCAAAGCGAAAGAGACTTTGACGTCATTTACTTTTGTTCGGAATTTTCCGTCTGTTCCTAGCTTGTCAGTGAAGACCTGACGTGAGTAAGCTTACCCAAAACGTCTTTGTTCTCTATTCTCATTGCAGCTGTGAAATAATCAGTCTTGTGTCTCGGTCGTGTAGGTATAGAGTTTGCTTCTGCAATCATTGTGTCAGTTCGTGTTGATGACGGCTTCAGTCATAAGACAAAATAATAAGCGAATCTATCGCGAGGAAGACGTTTATGTACAAATCACCGAACCCAACCCATTTTTTGTGTGCATTTTTCTGAAGAATAAACCGTGCATGTGGTTAATTTCATCCGTGTAATGCTTGTCGAAACATAAGCTTATCTGATCACAGATGAGGTCGCAGTTTGTAGGTTGAATCTATGAATCGGCCAGAGATAGATCTGCATTTCTGGTCAGAAACCAACATTCACACCACAGACATTACAAACATTTATATTTATTGAGCGAGCCAGTCTGAAGAGTACTCGGGTCCAGCGCGAGCGTTTTTTATTTAAGGACGAAAAGCATGTCAGTTTCTTGCATGTGAAGAAAATTGGTATTCACCCAAAAAAATCGATTTCTTCGAAAACGTGTGTTGCAACCCATCTCGTCATCGGCGCTTTTCCGGAAATGACCTGCGCTTTGTAGGAATTCCAACTTTGCGCTACGCGATTCTAAAAATGTACCGCGCGCATAGTGAGAATTCTGCTCTTTCTTAGAATGCGATGTAAAATGATACAAGTCATGATGGCCAATGACGATCCTTGTGTTTTAAAGTGATCAATGCTTAGTCTTGAAAAAGCAGATGCATTATATAACGCACCAAACCAACCGAATTACTAAAAGCAAAAACACTTTTGCTAACTGAGTTCGGCGGGCTGTAACAACACAGTTTAACCAAAACGCACCAATTTTACGTATTTTTTAACGTTTCAGATCTTACATTTTACAACAAAAACACAACAAGAGTGTTCCGATATAACTTTTCACTGGTAACTATCGATTGTAATAATTTTCTACTCAGTAGTAAAACTCACACAGTCTCTCTGGGCTGCAGAGACAGCATTACGTCCCTTTACTGAGTAGGCTCTTGTCACTGCATGGTAATCTAGGCTCTTGAAACGTAATGTGCAAGTCTGTGCGCTATATTGATGTGATTGATTGTTGCAAAATGTTGATTCAAATTAAAGATGATTTCAGCCTGTTGTAACAAACTAACACTCTACTCTGAGAAAAAAAAATCATTGTGTTCAAAATAGATGGAGACAGCAGCAACTAGCTAGCTGCATGCGCTGAGTGTCACTGAGAGAATTGTTACACAGTGTACTGAGAGAATTGTTACACAGTGTACCCCCACTTCAAGACCTTGCTTTTTCATATACCTTATTCATGACCTGTGAAAAGGGTATACTTTTTTGTGCCAGTCGAAGGGTTGCCATTTCTAGAACGAGGCAGAGAGAGAGAGAGAGAGAGAGAGAGAGAGCTTAATAATGACTTTTTGTGCAAGAATAGGATAATTTTTCATGCATAAATGTTAAAATTTCTTCAGCCCCCATACCCCCACGGGGGCTTCGTCCCTCGACCCCACCGGGGGCCGCAGAAGGCCCCCGGACCCCCGCTTCAACATTTTAGCCTCCTCCCCTAAAAACGTACTGGTCCCGCCCTGATGAATCAAATTTCTAAGTTAAAATACAAAAAATTGGTTGGACAAATTTGTCCACGTGAATGTGTAAGGTACCCAAGGTCGCTCATCAGAACTATCGAAGGGTGTTTTTTTTGTTCAGTGTGGAGTTTATACAAGATCAACGAGGCCGAGAATCGTAACTTGACTCTGCGAGGTAGTTCGAGAGTGATTTTATGGTCAGAAGTTTTGCAGTTTGGCTGCGTTTTTGTTAACTTATGAGTGTTTGGGTATCAACTAATACGTTGTAGAATGTGACTGATTTCTTTGCAGTAATTTTGATGTTGTTTTCCCAGTGGATGAGTTTTTGTGAGGCTGATAGCAGCCTCGGAGCCCTGCACCTCCCTTCCCCTTTCTCCCGTGCTACCAGAGCAGCATTTTCATTGGTCCTGTTAGCTGTGACGTCGGAGATAGTCCCAGTGTGCTATATATATCGGTCGACACTTTCCGCCGTGTTTTGTAAATTAAACGAAACCCACAAACACAACACAAACAAAAGTTGTTTTAGTTCTTTTCATTTCTTTACCGATTGATCATTTCATGCTATGCAGTGTAGTATGCTTTGCTTTGATCTGAGCCGTACATATAAGTAGCAGGAGACAGTATAACATTATTTTCTCCAGCTAGCAATTCTAAAGCACAATAAACACATTTTATGAAAATAAAATGAATGCAGCATTGTCAACAAATCAGGAAAAACACATTGCAAAAGCTCATGTAAAATGTTTAAAAAACATGTTTGGAAACATATATTTATTCATTTTGGCAAAAACATTGTTTTGAGTGAATGAGATGCCCTTTTTGGTTATAAAGTTAATGAAAACAATCAAATTGAAAACAAGTAAATAAATCACATTATATTATTTGCAAAAATGTCCACAGGTAAATTTAAATATGGTAATCAGTATGATTTGACTGATGTGTTTGAACGAGAGTTAACATTGAGACAGCATTTTTTTTCATGTATGATATGTGCTGTGACAAACAAACAAATAATGAGAAATGCTTCTCCTGTTCAGACAAGTGATCATTGATGGCGTTGACTCATATGCCAAGTTTTTATAAACATCTGTCTTGTAGTTTTATAGGAATCGCTGCACACACACACACACACAAACATTTCAGTCGCTTGACTCAATGGTTAATCGCTCGAGCGTTCTTGTTGGTATAGGCCTATTTCACACTTTCCTTTGAATCAGCACAGCAACAGCACACAAGTAACAATGACATTACTGACAAAGTTGCGCATTTTATGATTGCATGGAACATTGCAATTCATTCTTTTTTTTTGTCTCTGTGTCATATTGAAAATTGGGATTATTCCTGCATGGTGTTTGTACAGAATGACATGCTGCTTGTTGGTGTTCTCTGACTGTTGTTTTAATTTTTGCGTCATTTCATTGTTCCGATACCGGTCCTCTGTGTAATATGCTGTTTTCATGTTAATCGTATGAGCGCGTATATAACAGCCCACAGCTGTGTTTTACAGCCTATTAAACTATGCTAAACCTACTCTTTTGTGACCGACTTTATGCGTAATTTCATATGTTCATGTGCTCTAATACATGAGCATGTGTTGTCTGTGCTATGATCTTTTCCATGTGTTTTCTGATTTATAAAGTGTTTTATTGTCGTTGTGAGGTATACATTGGTGTACATATGCATGGTATCCTAAACATACATACACTTCATCTCTCCCCTTGAAATGCTCTCTCTCTCTCTCTGTTCTTTGTATGTATTGCTTCTATCAAACATTTTGTAGGTTTTTGCTTGCTTGCAGGCTAATTTTTTAGTTGTTTGTTTTCTTATTCTTTTTTTATTTGTTTGCTTATTGGTTGGTTTGTTTGTTCGTTCGTTGTTTCGTCGCTTTGTTTTGATTGTAAGGATAGGTTGTAAGGAAAGGCGTTGCCTTAGACATCGATCCTTGTCTATCGCTCTTTCAATGTCTCCCTCTATCTCTCGATAAAACATGAAAATACACAAATAAATTCCAATGCACAAACTTAACCTAACGACATGAAATTATAAACATAAACATTCATAATTAATGCAAATTCACGCGCCTGCCTGCGGGCATATTAATTATTATGCAATGCTTTTACAAAAATATGCTGATACAAAATTTTCCTCTGATAAGAACAAGAAATTGCGAAATATTTCTTATATCCAGAGTCTTCGGATAAGAAAAACCACGGATATAAGAAAGCCAAAAAAATTCCCCTCGACTTTCTTATGAGCGGGTTAGAGTGTATATGTATCACAGACACACATTATGCAACAGAATTGCACATAAATGTTACAAAACCATTCAGTGCAAAACAATTAATAAAGATGCACATAAAAAAATTAAGGCAAATTCAGAATGTTATACATGCAAGATGTGTATTAATAATTATTCATCTGAAGTGTGATGCTGATACAACTGTATAATGTTCAATATTCTAAAATAATATTGCAAGGTCTACCTTTGTTCAAACTTTTGGTCATCTCAGCTGTATACAGAGCTGATCCTACTTTCATTTTTTTCTTATGACAACCAAGACTTTGGGATAAATCATCAAACAAGAGCTTGTTACATTTGGTTTTGGCCAATATGGCACTATTAGAAGTTTGGTATTAAAAACATAACACACACAAAATAGAAAGGGCTTGAAGGTGATATTTTGCATTAGATGTTTAACAGTAAAGTTCAAGGTGATTTAATCCTTGATTTCTTCTTCTTCGTTCATGGGATGAAACTCCTACGTCCACTCATGTTTATCACTAGCGTGTTTTTACATGTGTGACCACTCTTACACCGCCATATAGGCAGCCATACGCCGATTATGCTGGATCCGTGCTGGGTGTTTTTACATGTGTGACCATTCTTACACCGCCATATAGGCAGCCATACGCCGATTATGCTGGATCCGTGCTGGGTGTTTTTACATGTGTGACCACTCTTACACCGCCGTATAGGCAGCCATACGCCGATTATGCTGGATCCGTGCTGGGTGTTTTTACATGTGTGACCACTCTTACACCGCCATATAGGCAGCCATACGCCGATTATGCTGGATCCGTGCTGGGTGTTTTCATGTTTCTATAACCCATCAAACTCTGACATGGATTACAGGATCTTTTCTGTGCGTATATACTTGGTCTTATGCTGGCGTGTACACATGAAGGTTGATAAGGCACTATAGCAGGTCTGCACATAATTACGTTGACCTGGGAGATCTGAAAAATCTCCACCCTTAACCCACCAGGCGCGGCCGGGATTCAAACACTGAACCTTCAGCTTGGGAAATCGGTGTCTAATACCCACAAGACCATTGCGCCCGTCCCTTGATTTATTTTAGCTGAAAACACAGATTAGGGTTTACTGTGCTTTTACTGCATTTTTATTGATCTTTTTCACCTATATACATATTCATTACTTTCTCTCTGTAAACTGCAATTGCACAGGTAATGCAGTACAAGTTCATATTCGTCATGTTGCTACATCAAAAAGTTCTATCATAATGTAAATGGCATTGCATTAAAAAAAGCTCAAATGGCAAGTGGGAGGAATGAGGGGGTTAGGGTCGGGGTTACTGGAGGCTGATAGCACCCTCGGAGCCCTCCATCTCCCTTCCCCTTTCTCCCGTGCTGCCAGAGCAGCAATTTCATTGGTCCTGTTAGCTGTGACGTGGGAGATAGTCCCAATGTGCTATATATATATCGGTCGCCATTTTCCGCCGTGTTACTGGAGTGTATGTAGTTGTCAGCAGAGAAATAAACACAAATGATTGATGCTGCCAGAAAAAAATAAGAGCAGAAAAATAAACTCCACAGTGCCACAACTAAATTCCCAGTCAGGCTATGCTATTGTTTGCAGAAATTGTGCAATATGATACAGTGTTGACCCTGAGTCCTCCAAGTGGGGATAATGACCAATTGTTTTGTCCAGAATGGCCAGCTTGTGCTGTGGTAACTCTTTCCTGCAACAAAACCAATGTCATTTGAAGGTTAGACAAGTTTTCTGCATTGGACAAGCTGGTAACATGCACTAAGTCTAATTATTAGAACATTTGAAGAGTCAGTGCTTGTATTAGGCAATTTTTCCAAGAAGAGGGTTTATATCTGCAATTTGAGGTCATGTAACAAAATATGGGGCAGCATTAAATAAGATTGATTTTGTTGTTGTTGGTAGGAACAATGTGTAATTTCTCCACAATTGTAGAATACAAAATTAATTCTTTTGACTTCAGTTCTTAATTTGGTATGGATTTTTTAGAAAGGTGTAGTACTCGGCTCAATGGAATTAACCATTCGTGCAGTTACATTAGAAATTGGTGTATTGTCTAACAGTTTAATTTAAAAGGAGCAGTTAAAAGCAAGCAAGATCGAAGCTTCTTTTTTTCTGACAAAGTTTGACTTAATTAACCTTGAAAGTTTTCATCATTAAAGGTTGCAGTTGTCATTGAGGGAGGGAGTCTAAAACTAGGGGTACATTCACAGAGGTTATATATAAGGCCAAAAAAAAAAGGTCTGTTTACGGTAACATAGGCCAAAAAAATAGGGTCGGTAGGTCGGGATTTTTTTTTTTTTCCCCCCCAAAAAAAATATTTTTACGTTATTTTGCCAAAAAAAACAAAAGATTTTTTTTTTTTTCTTCCCCAAATGCAAAAAAAAAGTCTAGGGTCGCGCGAAAAAAATAGGGTCGGTCGGGTTACCGTAAACAGACTATTTTTTGTTGTTGGCCTAAGCAATAAATTCAAAAAGCTCGGTCTCAAAAAGGGGGAAGTCTTAAATCAGGGTTTGCACTGTATTTATACATTTCATGTTACATAGTCATTATTTACACATACACAAAATAAACGATTTCTACAATGGCACCTGTAAGGTCTAAAAAAACAAAATGGGTGTGGTTACGGTAACCCGACCTACCCTATTTTTAGGGGCCGACCCTATAACTTTTTATTACATTTGTCACCAAAAAAAAAAAAAAACCCCGAGTGTAGAAAACGCAATGAAAGCACTCGAGTCGCACACTTATTTCCCTGTTAAGTAGGTTTAATTTGTACACATTAAAAAAAAAAAGTAAAAAAAAAAAAGTGATTGCCTACCTTCCTACCCTATTTTTTTTGGCTATGTTACCTTAAGGCCAAAAAAAAAAATAGGTGTGGTTACGGTAACATAGCCAAAAAAAATAGGGTAGGTAGGTAGGCAATCACTTTTTTTTTTTTTTTAACTTTTTTTTCTAATGTGTACAAATTAAACCTACCCTACTTTCCGGGTGACAAGGCGCTTTGTTATCTAAGACGCACCCCCTTCTTTAAAAAAAAAATTGTAATCCAGTCACCCATTGGAGGCAGGGGGCCAATAGGGCGCACCAAAATGACCCAGTTTTTGCCATGAGAGGTGGTTCCCCTGTCATATCTGAGAGAGGAAACACTTCCTGGATCGGGGTCAGTGACCGGTCAGTGACCAAAGGCATTGTGATAGCTGGGTGGCCTTGTTAAAAGACACGACCTTCTTCCCAGGGGTCAATGACCCAGTTTTTGCCATGAGAGGTGGTTCCCCTGTCATATAGATCTGAGAGAGGAAACACTTCCTGCATCCGGGTCAGTGACCGGTCAGTGACCGAGTTTAACAGAGTGGAAATCTGTGTGTGCGGCCAGATCAAAGGCAGGGCAGTACCTAGTAGCTGAAACATGCATTATCACAAGTTGTTTGACTGGTACTCAAGCGGTCTCTTTGATTTTTTTCGTATTTCATACACGGATTTTGAAAGTACGGTACTTGACAGGGAAATAAGTGTGCGACACGGGCGCTTTCGCTTTTTTGCACTGTTTTTTTTTTTTTTTTTTTTTTTTTAACAAATGTAATAAAAAGTTATAGGATCGGCCCCTAAAAATAGGGTAGGTCGGGTTACCGTAACCACACCTATTTTTTTTTTAGGCCTAACCACACCTATTTTTTTTGTTGGCCTAATGGACAGACAAGCTAATTCAAACCAGCAAAAAGAGTGTCCTTACCCCCATTGCAAGTGGCATTTCACAAGAGGAATACATGCAATTTAATTAATTGACTACTTAACAGTCCTTGATTGGGAGGTGTCATCTTACCATAGGGGCCTCATAATATGAACAGACACAGCTGTAGATTTAAGATACCATGGTACCTTTTTTGTCCTCTTAAAATCTGAGCTTTCCAAACTTACACGAAGTGAACAGGAGCATAGGGTCAGTTATCAACTTAACTTGCCTCGAACAGTGAGATAAAGAGAACAGTACACAAATACGAATGGAGAGACTCAGAAACTCGAGTCGAGTCAATACTGATCGCCCACGCTCGAGAACTCAAGTGTAGTATTTGAAGTTAAAATCTCCCTCGCTTACAGTGCGACAGAATAGATTTAGATGTAACAAAAGAGAGGGATCGAGTCTTAAGAAGGGTGGTAAATTGAGTGACACGCGGGGCGGGGATGTAGCTCAGTCGGTAGAGCGCTGGATTTGTATCCAGTTGGCCGCTGTCAGCGTGAGTTTGTCCCCACGTTCAGCCAGAGATTTATTTCTCAGTCAACTTTGTGTGCAGACTCTCCTCGGTGTCCGAACACCCCCGTGTGTACACGCAAGCACAAGACCAAGTGCGCACGAAAAAGATCCTGTAATCCATGTCAGAGTTTGGTGGGTTATAGAAACACGAAAATACCCAGCATGCTTCCTCCGAAAACGGCGTATGGCTGCCTAAATGGTGGGGTAAAAAACGGTCATACACGTAAAATTCCACTCGTGCAAAAAAACACGAGTGTACGTGGGAGTTTCAGCCCACAAACGCAGAAGAAGAAGAAGAAGAAGAGTGACACGTTATGAAGAAAACATCTGAGAAAACGAGGTTGTATAATAAAGGAGTCTTATTTAATGGAGGGTCTCAAAAGAGAGGTACCACTGTAACATTCTCAAACACTATTGCAAACAGTCTCACCGAAAATGATCAGCAAATGCTGGAGGATTCACAGGATCAGCAGGGCCATAGATCATCAAAACTGAAACAAAAAGACGAGCACAGACTCGATCATTAAGCCAATTTTCAGTGATCTTAATCGGGATTTTTTTTTATTGATAGTGCAAATGGTATATTCAAACAGAAGTAAAAAGTAGCAGAAATAAAAAAAGGCTTGCTACAGAGAAGCTTTTATAAAGTATATAGATCTTTAAAGGCACTCTCTTTTTTGTGAACACAGTTGGGCTCACTGTCTCTGTTTTCAACAGTGTTTACGTGGGATCCGACCAGCCCTCCCCTTGGACACATACCAAAACTCAACACCCTGACGGCTCTCTGTGGATAGCGTTTTTTATGAATTAATTTCGTGAAAACCCCTGCTGACTTTTTAAGAAATTAATTCATCAAAAGCATCCAACTCAACACAGCAGGTAGTCAGGGTGTTGAATTTTGGTATATGACCAAGTGGATTGGCAAGATGGTCTGAGGTCTGTGTTTTCGCGGGGAAGGAGTGTGCCTTTAACCACCACAATTAACCTACTTAAATAATGAAGTAACAAGAATTAAACAACTAGAAAATACAACACTGTTATGACAACTATTGCTATAAAACTTTCTCCCTATCAAATGTAATAGTGACGCAAAGGCAAACATAGGTTTGCAGCATATACCTGGGATCTTAGCCTCCTTCAAAGCATTGACCCATCTGTCTCTGTTGGCATGACGTTCCGGAATGTAGCTCAACAAACTGCGCAGAAAATTGTCATTAATTATGTGAACATTATTTGCTTTCAATGACAAAAACAGACACTTATACATGAAAATAATGTGTGTACAGCAGTCCCTGCAATGTACGGCCCCCGGCGTGAGCGGACACCTGACATGTACGGACACATTTGCTCGGCACGGAGTGTTTTCCTTCTATATTTGCCCCCCTTAAACGGACACCTGCAAAACGTGGACGCGGACACTCATTTTCGGTCCCAACAGCAGGTCATACCTCCAATGTACGGACAGACCATCGTCAAATTTTCACCACAACAAAATCGATAACAGAGCAGTCCGGCTCTTGGTACAAAGATCACAGCCGCAATGGCGTGACGACAGTCACTGGTAACTTGAGTGCACGTGTACCCATCAGAAGGGGGGGGGGGGGGGGGGGGTAGTTTTGGTCAGGAGTAGAGTACATGCGAAGATGCCAACATGAAACTGCACTGTGCTCTTTATTCTTGTCTGTTGGACGTAAACAACAGAAACCACAGTCGATGAAGGTCCTGAGCAAAAGAGAGTGAAAAACCGGCCACAGTTCTCAGCATCGTGTGTCTGTGTGTAACCTCTTTCATTGACAAGATACTCTTGTTTCCCCTCAGCCTTGACCAGTGAGTCGGTTGCCTAATCTGTGAACCCTTCAGTTGTCTTGCTTTGTCAAAAGTTACGACACAGTCAACTGGTTTTGCTCTGAGTGAACAGTTGGAGCTGACCTCTCTGGCCACAGCCCCAAACAGTACATGGCTGGAGGGAGTGAGAGAGAGAGAGGGAGGGAGGGGGGTGGAGGGGTAGCTGGCTAAACTCGGTGGGATGTCCGGTGTCACTGCATGTCAGCAGGAAGAGCATTGGAGAGAAATAGAGAGGTGTACTCTTCCACACAATTTCCAAGCATCAGTTGTCACGGCTTGGGGTAGGCATTTAGTGAGGGAGAGTGGGAGCTGTGTTATGTACAGTGTATTTCCGACTGAAGAGTGAAAAGTCACTGCCATGCCACATGATCGGCATGCAGTCAATAAAGCCAGACAAGATGAAAATAAATTACAGAACCAGAACATGATTATGACATGCAGCTCTATCTGCTGCTATTTATTCAAACTGGTTTTCAAGCTTATTCTTGCAAGGCATCTGCACACGCTCCTCTGTGCTGTGTTTGTGTGGCTGCTTTCGTATGTCAGTGCACGGTGAGTGTGTTCACTGCCTTGAGGATTTATTTTATCTCTTCTTTTCAACACTTTTCATACAAATCATTTTTACAGAACGTTTAAAGAAGTATTAATATATTAGGAGTTTATTGTTTAGCAGCCACAAGAAGTGATTAGCATAGACTCAATCCTGTTGTTTGTGTGTCTGTGTGTGTGTACGGGGGAGGGGGTGGTGTGGTCACCCCTCCCGTGACCGGACACCTGCAATGTACGGACAGTTTTGCTATGGCCCAAGGGTGTCCGTTCATGAGAGGGACTGCTGTAATTGTCTAGGCACAAACAAGACACAGACAGACAGACAGACAGACAACCAGACAGACAGACAGAGTCAGACAGACAGACAGACACACACACACAAATGATTTTTGTATTTGCAAGTACAGAAGAAGAAGAATCATATTCACCCTGACGTAACATGATGTCCATTTTTATGACACAAAGTTGCATAGAAATCCAAAAACTCTGCCTCTGAGGGTTGGTTTTCTCCAAATATTTCTCCAAATCTGAAAACAAAACAGGCACCGCAGACTTACTGGTTATCAGAAAACTATAGAACCTTTTTCAGTTCCAAAACTTTACTGAACCAATACTAAAGTAAAGCATTTTTTATTTGATCAATTTACAGACAAAGTTACTGTCAACTGTCAAATTAATTTGCTGTCACCATTTTTGAAACTGGGCAAACAATACCCAAGGCAAATCTTCATTGTCTGATCATTATTTGTCTGTTCATTCAATGGTTCAATAGGTACTGTGAATTTTTTGTATTGTCATTTGCTTTTCATTGTAATAATTACTGGGGCATGTACTTGATATACGTGTGTCATAATAACTAGGAGTAGCAATAACAATTGTTTCATCCGAACCCTCTTTTAAACAGCCTGAAGAAAGTAAGACGTCCAAGAATTGGCCCCAAAACAGGTACCAGGAGCAACTGAAAATCATTTAAAAAAACACACTTTTAGTTAAAAAAAAACCCACCCACCCATGCACGCACGCACACAGCACACACACATGCATGCATGCATGCCCGCACACACACACATACACACCCACACACATGCAAGCACACTACAGTATACACATGCAAGCACACACAAGTACACACACCCTTACAGAAATTAAAAGGTTGCTGCAAGGTGGCTGCACACACACACACACACACACACACACACACACACACACACACACACACACACACACACAAACGCATACATAATGAAAACTTCTCATGTCAATACATTAAGGCAATCAAAATAAAAGTGTATCAACTGCAGATTATTTTTGTTTGTGTGGACATTGAAACTGTTATCCCAGGGTATTAGTTTGATGCAATTGCAGGCAACATGTATCACTTTCACCAAACTGATGATGCAAATGGTGATGCACAGTGAATGATGATATTTTAGGACAAATGTGTGCTGCTATTGTTTCATCTTATTATTTTCATTCATTTATGCCTATTCTTCTACAGGAATAATTGTTAGTAGAAATCTGTCTAGTAACTATATATACAAGTTCATTGTTCAGTGTGGAGGGGGAAAAAAGATTCCAACATTAAAAAGAAAACACTAAAAATCATTGAGCATTTCACACAAAAACACCTTTAGTATACATCATGACTAGTTCATTTTTACATTTAGTCAAGTTTTGACTAAATGTTTTAACATAGAGGGGGGAATCGAGACGAGGGTCGTGGTGTGTGTGTGTGTGTGTGTGTGTGTGTGTGTAGAGCAATTCAGAGTAAACTACTGGACCGATCTTCATGAAATTTTTAATGAGAGTTTCTGGGTATGATATCCCCAGACATTTTTTTCATTTTTTTGATAAATGTCTTTGATGACGTCATATCCAGCATTTTGTAAAAGTTGAGGCGGCACTGTCACACCCTCATTTTTAAATCAAATTGATTGAAATTTTTGCCAAGCAATCTTCGACGAAGGCCGGACTTTGGTATTGCATTTCAGCTTGGAGGCTTAAAAATTAATTAATAACTTTGGTCATTAAAAATCTGAAAATTGTTATTAAATTTTTTTTATATAAAACGATCCAAATTTATGTTTATTGTATTCTTCATCATTTTCTGATTCCAAAAACATATCAATATGTTATATTCGTATTAAAAACAAGCTCTGAAAATTAAAAATATAAAAATTATGATTAAAATTAAATTTCCGAAATCGATTCCTTATCTTATTCCTTGTCCATTCCTGATTCCAAAAACATATAGATATGATATGTTTGAATTAAAAACACGTTCAGAGAGTTAAAAAGAATAGAGATATACAGTCGACTCCGGTTAATCGGCCACTTTTGGCACTGACTGAATTATGGCCGATTATCCGAAGTGGCCGATTATCCGAACATCGCATCGGGAAGTTCCTCAGAACAAAAATGTTGGATGTTGGAAGATACTTATGGTAGCAGAAAGCGGAAGTTTCGTGCATTGGCATACGTGCTCTACATGTCTCCAAAGAATGTGTCCAGTGTCGTCTGCTTTTGTTTGGCACTGGCACGTTTCCTCACTGCAGCACAGACAACGTCCAGGCAATGCAGTTCTTCTTCCCCGAAGGCATTTTCCAGGGCATATTGAACCAATCAACCAATGCCTCGTCCACTTCATCGTCTTTTCGATCCTCCTCTTTTCCTTTTCTTTGAGACAGACAAGCGTCCACCTACAGCTTCACTCCTGAGATGATCCTCGTCGTTAATCCATCGACAAAGGGTTTTTCTTGGGACCCCTAACTGATTTGCAAGCTGCAATTTTGATGTGTTAGGCGGATATCCTTTCACTTTGTCCAAGAATTCAAGTTTTTCCAAGACGCTGTAGTCTTTCCTTTTCGTCGCCATGGTTTGTGCAAAGAGGCTTTCGGCACAAGCAAGTCAGTGTTTGACTGTCAGTTGTTTCGATCACAGTGTGTAAACTCAGTAAACTCACTGGCAGACCTTTGTGCTGTCATGTGAGTAATGATCATTGAACCACTCACAAAAACGTGAAAAGTGTGAGGTGGCCGTTTAGCCGATGTGCAAAGTTTTCGTGGTGGCCGATTAACCGAACATTTTAACACATAACTATGAAGAAAAGATTCGGTCCCAGGGAAAATTGGCCGATTATCCGGAATTGGCCGATTATCCGGATGGCCGATTAACCGGAATTGACTGTATACTGAGAGGCATAAATTCCGCAAACTGAACTTTAAAAAATCAAAAAAAATCAACTCAGTGGTGAATGTTTTCAATGTTTGAATATTTTATCTATTGGCGATTTTAGTGTTTATAAACCTTCGCTTTATTGATTTTGAATAGAACATCATGAAATGACATTTTTTCAAAAAAAGTGACTGAGTCAGCGCAATGATTTCGGAAAACGTTCAGTGTTCATCACGTTCAATGCTTTGGCCAGCTCTATAAGCATCCCAATCGCTTGCTGTCTCTCTCCTTCATCAAGTCGTGGCATGATTGTGATATCTGATACAGCCAAACAGCCAGTTGCATTTTATAGGGCCATACACTATCTTTTTTACGTTATTGTCTCCCTTTCAGTTTCAGCCCATTGTCTTTATTAGCACAGTGAGCTGTGGCTGGATCAGCAATACTGCAAAGCGCACGCTGACAGCGTGAAACATTTGCTCCGACACTCAAGATGTCAACTACAAATTACAGGTTCAATCTGATTTTCGTTTGAGAGCAAAATCGTTCAATGCACTATTTGCAGAATTTATGCCTTTCAGTTAGAAAAGCGTGCAATCCTCCTCAGCGCAAACCGCTCCCGCGCTTTTTTGGATTGTTAATTTCACTGCCTTTGCCACGAGCGGTGGACAAACGATGCTACGAGTGTACGGTCTTGCGGAAAAAATGCAATGCATTCAGTTTCATTTTGTGAGTTCGACTGAGCTTGACTAAATGTTGTATTTTCGCCTTACGCGACTTGTTTTTTTTTTATATACAAACATGGAAACATGTTTAAATAACAAAGAAGTGAACAAACACACAAACAAAACAAATAAGGTCTGAAAACAGGAGACTGAAAACAACCAACCAACCTTCTGTACAAATCTTGGATGATTTGTTTCAGGAAAAACTCCTGCAAAAAGCACAAACGCTTTAGCTAAAACCAAATTTAAAAGCAAAATAAATATTGCTCAGTCAAGGAACCCACACACCTTTTGTAGGATGCGAGGCTTGTGTCCTTCAGGAAATATACCTGCAACAGGGAATTATCACGGGCACTTGACACAAGCAATTTAGTTATCCATATGTCTGCTTTTTCGCTGAAATATTGATCACAGAAAGGGAAGTAATAAGCACTCTAAATGCAGACGACATGTGCAACAAGAGTAAGTGAGAGTTATGCCGAACCAATCTCCTGTTACCTGAGAGAATAATTAAGGTAGTTCACTGGACCCGTTAAATATAATTTGGTTTCTCCCAAAAGTTGGTTATTTTTTAAGTTCGATCTGTCTGCTATGCATTCAGCATAAAAAAAAATATAGGGTAGTGGGTTCGTTTCGGAGCTATGAGTCTCGGAAGACAGTGCCCGTTTTGAATTTTGGACCGAAAAATCGAAAAATGGGTATGTTTTGAAAACGGCCAATTACACAAACATCTGCATAGGAATAGTCATTTAAAAAATATCACCCAAAGCAGCAATGGGCAGGTAACGAAGTGCACTGGTAAACGAAAATGTTGCGCATACTCAAACTTTGTGACGTCACGTCTTTTGCCAGAGTTTATTTTAAATTTGTTCCTCATGTTGAGGTATTTTATTGCTGGTAGCCTGGAAATAAATTACGATTTGATGAGATGGGTTGTAAACGCAAGAGCGATCAAAACGGCATTAAAAAAAACAAAAAAAACGACAGGTTGGTAGTGTTTTTAGGGGGGGTTCACTCCCTTGATTAACCCCACCCTTTGCACTATTACTGTCCAGTGTGCCTCAGAAAAATATGTGTCACGATAATGTAAAGGGCTGTTGTCCGATCATTTGTCTCAGATATATGAGCCAACTAAATTATGTTTTTAAAAACCACTGTTACATATGACCTCTGTTGAAAGTCAAAGGTCACCGCAACTTTGAAAGGCCACAAGTCCGATTCAAATGTAATAAAAACGCCAATCAAAAGGTGGAGGTCACTTGTTTGATACAAGTGTAATAATAAAAATTAATAATCAAGGCTTGGTTTATAATTTTGCTTAATAGTGCGTACTGTTATTTGTTACGGTTTGAAGGCTGGGACTTTTTGAGGGTGGAATTAAAGCAATTTTTCGCCTTATGGGCCCCTTATGCCTCGAAGGACTTCAATTATTGTATTATCTGCTGCCAGCGTACAGTAGAAAGAGGGCTGCATACACAAGACACTTGTTCTTAATACTACTGGCTGTTATTCTAGTTCAAACACCGGTTTTAACATGTGGTATTCTGATGCAATCACGCTGTGAGCATCACGGGTTGGGAGACACTCTCTTACCTGCTACCGGAGCTTCAATGTTAGCTTTGGTGATTATTACGATGTCACTGGCAAAGAGAACGGCTTTGTACCGATTTCATTAGATGCCCACGTGTTTTTGACCTCGTGGTTGGGAGGCGTGTCGCATTGTTTTTATTTCTGGCGGTGTCGTCATTTTCTGACGTCATTCACTTACGCTGCCTGAAAAATGTGACGTTTGTTCTATTTACGTCATTCGAATGTTCGACGTGTTCTTCTTCTTCTTCTTCTGCGTTCCCTGTTCGATGTGTTCGAATTCCCAGCCTGCCAGGAAAAAATGGCGACACAACTCAGTGGCTTCCCTTTGTGTATGAAGAGTAATATCCCTGTCTCCATTTGACCTGCCTTAACATCTAGTGAAATGAACAAGCAACTTCTTAGTTGAAATATTGGGCATAAAAGTAAGCCTTCACAGGTATTTTTCTTTGAGAAGACAAACATCTGATGAAAAAAGTAGGCCTTGACAGGCTTGCAATTAAAAAATAAAAAAGGCCTTAAAAGAACGCAACAGAAAAACTGACAGACTGAACCTGAAAGCTTCATGCAGCTCAAGTTTCAGGCAACCACTCAAGTTTTTGCTCATGTTTAAAAAATGCATTTTCAGACTAAAAAAATCTACACTGAAGTTATGTCAAGCGCCTGTTGATCCAAACTGCAAAAGTTGTCCAAATATGGCTCTATGTGACTGAATCCACATTTATGAAACCAAGAAGAAACAGAAAAACAAAACATAACTTATGCTATAATTAGGCTTGAGATTTTACTTTTACTTTCAGGGACATGTGAAGAAAAACCCTGACATTATTTTAAACTCAACAAAAAAACTTACAGTGGTACCTGCGATGAAAGGACACCCTTAGGACCAGCCAAAATTGTCCCTACAGGGCGGGGATGTAGCTCAGTCGGTAGCGCGCTGGATTTGTATCCAGTTGGCCGCTGTCAGCGTGAGTTCGTCCCCACGTTCGGCGAGAGATTTATTTCTGAGTCAACTTTGTGTGCAGACTCTCCTCGGTGTCCGAACACCCCCGTGTGTACACGCAAGCACAAGACCAAGTGCGCACGAAAAAGATCCTGTAATCCATGTCAGAGTTCGGTGGGTTATAGAAACACGAAAATACCCATCATGCTTCCTCCGAAAACGGCGTATGGCTGCCTAAATGGCGGGGTAAAAAACGGTCATACACGTAAAATTCCACACGTGCAAAAAACACGAGTGTACGTGGGAGTTCCAGCCCACAAACGCAGAAGAAGAAGAAGAAGAAGTCCCTACATTGCAGGTGGCCGGCCGGTCATGGCAGGTATATTTTGGGAGAGATAATAGAGAAAAGGGACACCAGAAGGCGTCCTCTCATCAGAGGGGCCACACAATGCAGGTACCATTGTACTTTACGATCTCTTAAAAAGTTACCTCCATTCAGCAGGACAAGCGACTGTAGAGTGAGTGTTGGTAAAGCTGATGCCTTCCCTTTCCCCTGCACCACTTGGTTATGACGGTGAAGCAACTCCTGCGCCACTGTGTCGCCGTAATCATGGGAAAGCAGGTGTGTCTTTGTCACTGCCAAGCTTGCTGCCAGGCTTTCTGCAATATCTGCTTGCTCAAACAGGGAGTAATTGTGGGATTCCTGTAAAAATATGATGTTAAAATTTACAAAAGTGACTCGGCAGCGGTGCAGTGTCATCTTCCGCGGGTAGCCCACCGCAGCGACCTGATATCTCTCCCTGGAGTGTCTTTAGATACAACAAGTCTGGCAGTGGAACGAAATTCAGATTGTTGATGAGAAGTGAATGTTGGGACGGGGCGGTGTGAGAGCATACTGGGACAATGGAACAAGAGTTGGGACATAGGCAACAACAAAAACAAAACAAAACTAAAACGTATAAGGTGACAGAGTTCCTAAGAAAAGGAATGCAACACTGGATTTTTCAACTTTTCAAGTAGATAGTGCAGGTACAATTTCAAATCAGAAAACAATTGTCAACTCGTCAAACAGAATGAACAAATATGTGAACATTTAGAGAAGGTACATATACAGAATTTGAAATTTAAGGAAAATTTTGAAATTCTGATTTTTAATTAGAATTAAAAACTCACTGGCTTATCACTCAGGCCAAAGCCCAGAAAGTCAAAGAGGATAACCCTGGAGTACTGTGTCTGTAGTCCGGGTAATATCTGTGAAAACACAGGCATATACAAATAAGAAAACAATACAACTGCTATATACAAATACATGAAAAATATAAATTGTTTTGCTTCCTATTTATCTACGGTCAAGAAATCCATCGTTAATAAGGAGAAAATATTTGACAAAACATTCATCATGTTTTTTCGGCATTCTCGCAGCCTCTATAATAATACACATGCTCCTTCTACTCTTGTTTCAGACACAGCCCTTGGTAGTGACTGGACCGTGGATTTTTTTGTCTCACTTAAAAAGCAAGGGTATTCACTCTTTCACAACTGATACAAGCCCGACAGAGTTATTTTCAGAATTCATCTATTTTTGGAACTATCAATTGTTTTAACCCCCCTTTTTTCTTCTGCGTTCGTGGGCTGAAACTTCCACGTACACTCGTGTGTTTTTTTTTTGTCCTCCGAAAACGGCATATGGCTGCCTAAATGGCGGGGTAAAATACGGTCATACACGTAAAATTCCACTCGTGCAAACAACACGAGTGTACGTAGGAGTTTCAGCCCACGAACGCAGAAGAAGAACTCGTGTTTTTTGCACGAGTGGAATTTTACGTGTATGACCGTTTTTTACCCCGCCATTAAGGCAGCCATACGCCGTTTTCGGAGGAAGCATGCTGGATATTTTCGTGTTTCTATAACCCATCGAACTCTGACATGGATTACAGGATCTTTTTCGTGCGCACTTGGTCTTGTGCTTGCGTGTACACACGGGGGGGTGTTCGGACACCGAGGAGAGTCTGCACACAAAGTTGACTCTGAGAAATAAATCTCTCGCTGAACGTGGGGACAAACTTACGCTGACAGCGGACAACTGGATACAAATCCAGCGCGCTACCGACTGAGCTACATCCCCGCCCCGAACCCCCCAATTAAGACATCCAAAAATTGTGAGAAAATCAGGTCTGAAAAGAAAGGGAGTCTTAATAATAAATGGATATAAATGTACAGAGGTTATAAACAGAAAATCTAAAAAAGCAAGTCTTAAAAGAAGAGAGGTCTTAACGTGAGAGGTGGGGGGGGGGGGGGGGGGGTTAAAAGGAAGGTTCTACTGTACCTTGCTCCAGTCCCAGCTGAAGGTGGGGAATCCATGCAGACACATCACTGTTCCTTTGCTTCCTTTACCGCTCATATCTGTAACAGACACAGACGTAGAATCCTGTTCACAAAATATTGCACAGCGATACCACTATTTCACAATGTTTCATCCTTTACTACACAAACAAGAGGACCTTTCAAAATGTTCAGACAATCAAAATCAGTCCTGATTGACAGAGTTATTTTTGAAAATCATCTATTCCAGTGAATTCAGTCACTCACCCCTGTAAAAGATGTTATGCCCTTTGTAGCTGAAGAACTTGCCCTGCTTCTGCCATCCAAGAACTTGAGGAGACAAGGGGGGTGAAGGGTAGAACATCACCACTGACATTAGCACCCCCACCCCCACCACAATGAGGCTGAGGCAAGGCACATTCAGACACATTGTGATGCCCGTGCTTGTTCACCTAAAAAAGATCATAATTAGGCAAAGCATCAATGTAAACAAAAACAAAATTCGACAGAGCTATGATGTGCATTAATTTAACTTTATGTGAGTGAACAAGTAAATGCTCCTTCCCTGCACAGGGTAACACTAACAATCATATTATAATCATTGGTTGTTGTGCGTAAGCCTAAAAGGTCCCTAGAGTGAGAAAATAAAGTGGACAGTGGACAGCTTCTTATTGTGTATCTTCTGATTACAGTGACCAGTGCATCTACATCTGCTAATGGCATGAAACACCTACTTCTGATAATTCACAGTCCTCTTTCTCTTTCGCTTGCAGACACTGCAACTTTTGGATTTGCGCAAGGGAAGTCACTGTCAAAATACACAGGCGCACGAACCGTGTAGTTTGTTTACCGCTGCAGAAACGTTGAACTCTTGCCATGACACACGTGTATGATGTGATAGGACTACTGAAGAAGCATCGATCTTGCGTTTAAAGACATTTAATAAATCAACAGGCATGGCGCTGGGGTGGGGGTATGGGTCTGAAATAATTATTTTTGATTTTGGTATACATGTATGTCTCTGATTGGACACTTAATGTCAATTCCAATCTGCGATCAGTTTAGCAGAATTGAAACCCCCACTCTTTACTGGAAAAAATACACCTTTGAATTTTTGGTAGGCTATACATCCCGGTAGAAGAATGCTTTTATCCCGCAGCAGAAAAGTCTGGATGATTTTTCATGATCTACAACTGAGACGAATGCCTCTACTGGAACGGGCGGGTAAGTACACCTTTTGAAACACTTACCACAGTCATTTCAATGTCAAAAGATGTCCAAAAATTAGCCCAACATCAATTCACGCCAACAGGGGCGGACCTAGGGGGGGGGGGGGGGGGGTCCGGGGTGCCCGGAACCCCCCCCCCCCCCGGCCCTATCCGTTTTTGTTGTTGTTGTTTTTTTTAGTAAAAAAATAAAGCGCTTGTGCTTTCCTTCCTTCCAAATGCTATACTGAAATAGTAGTTCATATAAAATAGCACATTGCCTTCTCAAAGTCAAAGGTGCACATATTTGTACACGCATATTTACTGAATAGATACCAATTGTTATCTTCCAGGAGAGGCCTCCGATTGACCTAAAAAAATAATAAAATTCCTTCAGCATCTGGGGGGGCTAAGCCCCCCAGACCCCCCACCAGGGCTTTGCCCCTGGACCCCACCGGGGCCTGATCGAGCGGCCCCTAGCTGGACCCCTGCTCCAATTTGGAACCACCCCCTTATCCACGACTAGGACCGCCCCTGGCCAATGTATAAGTAATGGAGAGAGAGTGAGAGAGAGAGAGAGAAAGAGAGAGAGAAGTAGGGAGAGAGAGAGAGAGAGAGAGAGAGAGAGAGAGAGAGAGAGTGAGGGAGAGAGACAGGTAAGACAAAAAAGTAAGACAGAAAGTCTTGCGCCTATCCAGACAGAAGTACCCTATCCGGAAGGTGTGTCCCCGAACCATGGATTTGATTGGCCGAAAACTCAGTAACCTTCTGATTGCTGTCGGGCGCAAAAGCGTGTGTTGATCTCTTTGTAAATCAGAAGAACATGTCTTTGTCTGCTTCTAAGTAAGATTTGTTGACACCCTAAGGTAATTATGACACTCCTTTGCTTGCATATACTTGTGAAATGTCGTGTTCGTTGTGCAAATGACTGTTAAAGACGAGTTTCGATGGGAAACAATTCCAAACATCCTTGACCTTGTTTGTTTTCGAGTTGACGACACATTGCCGAGTTTGCAAGACGTTGGGTGCCGACTTCCCAAAGGTTACAGTTTACAGATTTATACTGCTTCTAGAAAGAGCTGGCATGCATTTTGAATTACCAAGGACAGAAAACAGATAACGCCTTCCAACACTATTGTTTTTGTTGTTGAGGGACCATGCAGTTATTTGCAGATATTTTCACGATCTGAGATTCTGACCGACATTTTCTCGGCAGTCCGCGTGAGCGGCGTAAAACCGGACCACGAGTGTGTTGCTATCCTTACGCGTGATTTCTGTTGTTTCGAAACAAATTGCGCAGTTTTCTATGTTTTTTGTGTGTGTTGTCTAAGGATCGAAAGAAGTAGAACACGGTGCCATTTTAAAACGAATCCATTCGATTTCTTTGAATTGATACTATTGATTTTGTAGACATGAAACACATGTTAGGTTGAGCGAGCACGGTTGATTGCATCACCAGGTGAGGCATTGTATGAAAGTAGGTTTGACTGTTCTGGTGAAGTCAGTCAGGTTTTCTTTTGTCTTGACACTAATCTGCATGAAGATTTAAGTTTTAACTCTTGGTGTAGCTATTGTTTGCACTGTTACAGATTAATCCAGGTATATTGTATTGAGGTCTAACGAATGACGTCTCACAACGTGCGCGGTCGTCCTTGGCGGTCAAGAAAGCCGCCGCGATCATTGCGCAGACGACACTTCTAGACCGCCAATATTTTTTGTGCGCATCACGTGCTCCACATAAATCGGCCGGAAACTAAGCAATTGGGAAACCTGGATAGTATGTTGCACATGACTCTGTTGATACAAGCTTGAAATCCCTGTATGTTTGAGAAAGACACTCAGAAGATGCTTACACTGGAGGCAAATTGAATTCTTGTGAGTTTGTTTTGATTAAACATAGAGTGTGCAATGGGTTTCATTTGTTAGTGTAAGTTTTTAAATATATATGTTATTTTTAAAAAATAGAACCTGTGATTGATTTAGCTTGAACATGAAGGATAATTCAAGTTCTCTTCACAGGAGACGGAGTCATTAAAATAATGTTTGGTATTTATCAGCTATTTCTGTCTCATGTGCAGGTCAGACTTGGAAGCAATTGAGAAACGACAACTTGCACAGTTGACTGCTGGATGAGATTAAGAATTTTGAAGTACACTTTTGTGTACAACTTCTTGAACTGTGGCATTCATGCAGCTTGACTTACACTGACAGTTTGATAGACAAATGAAAGGACACAATTACAGTAACTATGTATGAATACAAAAACTAGATCTTGGGTGAATCGATTTTGACATAGTGTCAAGCATTACAGTCGAACCTGAAGTGTGAGTCTCCTCTTGAAATCAAAGACCTAACAGCTGAGAGCTGTTACCAGCATGATGCAAGTACTTCTGTGTCGCTTGACACCTCGCCGAGGGGTAGGCTGTCAGTGGAGGGCTCTCTCGTCATCTCTGAAAGGCGCTCGATGGCCAGACGAGAAAGCGGTCATGGCCGTTCGCCGGGAGACAATTAACGTGTGGGAGAGACGGGCACCTTTGGCGCCGCAGCATGTCCGAAAACTGGTCAAGAAAGGAGTGAAGGTCATTGTTCAACCCTCGGACAGGCGTGCATACAGCATGCAGGTAAGTTGACTAGTTTTAGTACAAAAGATGTTCGCGACTGACATGGAAGAAATTGCTTCACGGCTACGGATGTTGGTGAAAGCGTTGCCATATAATGAGATATGTGTATATATATATATATACTAGAGGAATACCTGGCTTCGCCGGGGTGAATCGCGAGACAGAGACAGACAGCGTGGCGGTTCACCACCTTCACCTTTGAAGGCAAAGTCCTATCAAACGGGATTGAGAATTTTAGAGCTTATTTCTTAGCCCTATATTCTCTGTTGTGGCTTCTCAAATGCCAGAACATACAGACAGACAAAAGCCGCTAGACCCCATCACAAACAGAAATCTAAAATCCACAGGTACAGAGAAGCCGTATATATATATATATATGTATATCTATATCTATAAATATATAGAGATAGGTGACAGTGTATTTTTTGCGTGGCTATAAATTGATTCGACCTTTTCACTTTGACAGTAAGAACAACTTACGGGTGCAAGGGAAGCGTTCTGGACAGCGCAGTGACATTCTAAAAATAGTAACGTAGAAACGGGAATATGGATTGAAGCCACACGAAGGAAGGGAGATAAACGCAAAACACTGGAGAAGATAAGGAAGAGTTACTGGGAATGGTGAAATGAACAGAAAAACCAAAATCGGTTCAGCGCTGCGCGCTGAGAGCATGTGTTGAAATATCTCATCGATGATATTGTGTCCGGGGTGTAGCTGAATACGGTGTCCAAATTTGAAAAAGATCCACCGAGAACTTTGGCGTTGTGATGTGGTCTAGCGGCTTTGGTGTGTCGGTATGGGGGCCCGGGTAGCTCAGGTGGAACCAAAATCGGTTCAGCGCTGCGCGCTGAGAGCACGTGTTGAAATATCTCATCGATGAGGTTGTGTCCGGGGTGTAGCTGAATACGGTGTCCAAATTTGAAAAAGATCCACCGAGAACTTTGGCCGTGCATCGCGAACAGACAGACAGACAGACACTAGTCGTATATATATATAGATATATATACTGAGGAAGGCCTGGCAACAGGTCAAAAATTTGGGCTGCCACTTGAAATTCTTTGTTTGGCTTTTCTTTTCCTTGATTTTGTTATATATATATATATAGATTTTGGTTTTTCTCTCGATCCATTCCCAGTAACTCTTCCTTATCTTCTCCAGTGTTTTCAGCCGCGTTTGTCTCCCTTCCTCCGTGCGGTGCGCTGGCCGGGTATTCGGCTCAACTTCTTCCCGGCGCAGCCGTACCCGGCGAAGCGGGTATTCATCTAGTATATATATATATATAGAAGAGGATTTTTTTGTGTGTTGAAGTTATGTTTTGTAGCTGAACTTGTTTGAAAATGATGCGCCTTAAGCCTCTCCTAAATTGGACGAAGACGAAACCGCGTAGCTCACTTCACAAAGCTCCCGGAACGAGAATTCGTCCCTTAATTGAACTACTTTCAGCATAGCTTCGCGAATTCCAAGGTAATGCACTCAACTCTTTCAAGTGTGATTACTACGTCCATCTTGAATCAAAAAGCTCTCTTCTGACAAAAAGAACAACTTTGTCGCATGTCAAAACTTGCGAAGCGAAGTAGGGTACAAAGTACTTTGCCGTAGCTGCGGTTTTTGGTATAAAGGCTTCTCGAAGCTTCACCAAGTCGACTTCGTGCTCAATTAAGGACAGACTTTAGTCTTTAGCCAGTGAACTTGTACTTGTCAACCGTTCACACTACCTTGGTTTTTGTCCACTCAGGAGTACTCCAACATGGGGGCGGTGATACAAGAAGACATCAGTGAGGCATCCTTCATCATCGGAGTGAAGCAGATCCCCATCGACACTCTCCTGCCTGACAAAACCTATGCTTTCTTCTCGCACACCATCAAGGCCCAGGAAGACAACATGCCACTTCTGGACGCTATTCTAGAAAAGGTGTGCACAGTAGAACTCGGACGAAAAGACACCCTTGGGACAAGCTGAGTTCATTTTTTAGTAAAGATGACAGACAAATGGACAACAGAAGATGCCCGTTCATAAGAGATGTCCTCTCATTGGAGGGTTCTCATGGCACTGGTACCACTGTGTCATAATTTAGATGTGACATTTGACACAGCTTGAGACTTGTCACTTTTCTCTGAGCTCTTGCCAGCTGTCGAGGCGAACAATGACTGTCAATATATATATCTGTGTCAAATGTCATGATTTGGTCAAAAATACAATGGACATTTATAACTTCTTCATGAATTACTTTATGTACTAATATGTTGGGTAAAAGACCAAAGCGCAGATAACTTAACAGACACTACCAATCCAATTGCACAAACAAACCTCAGTTACACACCTCTCACACACATCTCTCATCTACACAGCTACCTCGTAGACATATTAGACGTTGCTTGAAATGAGGCTACAGACCCTTCTTACCGAACTCTAAATCCATGTATTCATCACGTGCTTTGTTATGGCATTTCAGAACATCCGCCTGATAGACTATGAGAAGATGTCGGATTCTGATGGATCCCGCGTGGTGGCTTTTGGCAAGTACGCTGGCATGGCCGGCATGATCAACATTCTGCACGGGATGGGGCTGAGGCTGCTGGCTCTTGGGCATCACACACCATTCATGGTCAGTCCTTGATACATTCAGTGGGACCCCCCTTTTAAGACCCCCTAATTTAAGACTCCCTCCCTTTTAAGACCCTGGGTTTTTTTTAGACTTTCTGTTCATAACCTCTGTAAATTGACCCCCATTTTAAGACTCCCTCCTTTTTAAGACCTGATTTTGTCAGATTTGTGGAGGTCTTAAAAGGGGGGTTCCACTGTTCTGCTAATCCAAACCCCCCACCTCACCCACTTTTCTGTTGTTGTTGTTTGTTCTTATTTAATTTTACTCTGCTGGACTTGGATAATGTTGTATTGCATATCAGGGGAGTTTCGGACATTGATTTATTTCTAGTAAATGCCCTCAGACATATGTCGCTTATGTATGGTGAGCCTTCAAGTAGCTTGTATGCAAAAATGGTGTGTGTGTGTGTGTGTGTGTGTGTGTGTGTGTGTGTGTGTGTGTGTGTGCGAGGCTGACGCTAAGTACCGGCATGTCCGTATGAGAGGGCCTTAGGTACCGTGCATAGACCTTGGCTGCACTAGGTACCGCGCTAAGTACCTGCGATGTTAAAACCCATGTACATAATGCTTTTGTGTGTGGTGTCTGCTGTTTATATGTAGGCATGTTAGTTTGAACTACGATCCTTTATTTTCGTAAATAAGGCTCATCATTTTGTCAAGTAGTAGCGGTTTGCATTTCAAAGGTACTTAACGTATGAAATATACGTACAGAACCAACTTTTTACACACAACCTAAAAGTTCTCACTGCAGATTTAAAAATAACAGCAATCGTTCTCTTGTATCTCAAGCATCATTGACAGCAAATAACTGAGTAGAAACATAGCCCTAATTGGGAGTAGTCTGGTGTTTTGACCAACGGTACTTAGTGCTTTCTGTACGGACATAGCGGTACTTAGTGCTTTCCGTACGGACATAGCGGTACTTAACGTCGCCTGCGTTTCCAAGGTTTTATTACAAAGAAATAGAGATGTTGGTGGCCGTATTATTTCGACCTGTATATCGGGACAGCACATTTAATTCAGACATCCATAGACAGACAGTTTGAACTACGATCCTTTATTTTCGTAAATAAGGCTCATCATTTTGTCAAGTAGTAGCGGTTTGAATTTCAAAGGTACTTAACGTATGAAATATACGTACAGAACCAACTTTTTACACACAACCTAAAAGTTCTCACTGCAGATTTAAAAATAACAGCAATCGTTCTCTTGTGTCTCAAGCATCATTGACAGTAAATAACTGAGTAGAAACAATCTTTTACAAAGAATGAACAATAGCGAAGTGAATAGTAAATATTATACATGCCTAAAAACAAACTTTATTAGACATCTCTCTCTCTCTCTCTCTCTCTCTCTCTCTCTCTCTCTCTCTCTCTCTCTCTCTCTCTCTCTCTCTCTCTCTCTCTCTCTCTGCGGCTCTCTCTCTGCGGCTCTCTCTCTCTATCTCTCTTTTATCTCTCTCTCTTACATAATATATTTTATATTTATAGTATTCTCTCTCCTCACTCTCTCTGTATCTCTCATGGTCCCTCTTCCGCCACTCCCTCTCCCTTATCTCATAATAAATTTAGAGTACAATTATATTTATCTCTTTCCCTATCTCCATATAATTATCTCTCCCTTGACTTGACATAACAAGAACATTGAAGTGAATAGTAAACATCATACAGGCCTGAAAACAAACTTTATTAGACATCTCTCTCTCTCTCTCTCTCTTTCTCTCTCTCTCTCTCTCTCTCTCTTTCTCTCTCTCTCTCTCTCTCTTTCTCTCTCTCTCTCTCTCTCTCTTTCTCTCTCTCTCTCTCTCTCGTCTCTCGTCTCTCTCGTCTCTCTCGTCTCTCTCTCTCTCTCTCTCTCTCTCTCTCTCTCTCTCTCTCTCTCTCTCTCTCTCTCTCTCTCTCTCTCTCTCTCTCTCGTTTAGCCTTCTCGGGAGCGTTTCTCTGGAACTCCTTACCCCAACAGATAAGAAATGCAACTTCAGTGAAAATGTTTAAGAGACAGTCACGTTCACACATCATTCGTGAATGAAATGTCTTGTTCGATTGTTATTTTGTTAAACATTTTGTACTAATGTTAACGGATGTGTAGCTGATCGGAGCAACTTATTCCCAAATGAAAGGTATAACTATGTCAATGTAATTTTGTAATTTTTTGAGTTCTCCTTATGTAATTCCTTAAATGCACATTGTGTTGCATTCTGTACAATGTATTTCTGTATTTTATATGATTGAATTTATATTTGTAATGTGCGTCTGTCTTTATGTGTTGTATAAAGGACAGGTTGGAAGAATAGGCTTTGCCTAAAACCTTTATCCTTTTGTAATAAAGTTCTGAGTCTGAGTCTGAGTCTGAGTCTCTCTCTCTCTTTCTCTCTCTATATTTCGCTCTCTCTCTCCCCCCTCTCTCTTTCTTTTATATCTCTCTCGCTCTCTCTCTCGCATAATATTAACAGCTATTGTGTTTTCAGCGTAGCACTTGGGTCCGATATTTTGACAAGACAAGTATAATGCCGACGAGTCGAAGACGAGTCGCACTACACTTGTTCGAGTCTAAATATCGGACCCTATTGCTACGCTGAAAATACAATAGCCATTATATAGCTGTTCTGACCTTGATTTGTTGTTCCAAACTTACAAAATGACAGTTTTTGCGTCCATGCGTTGATCTCAGGTTTTGATAGCAGACGCCGTTTCTTATGCGCATCAGTTTTGCGCAGGCGCCACACTGGACTGGGTGGCCGAGTGGTAACGCAATTGCGCTCGGAAGCGAGAGGTTGCGAGTTCGACCCTGGGTCAGGGCGTTAGCAATTTTCTCCCACCTTTCCTAACCTAGGTGGTGGGTTCAAGTGCTAGTCTTTCGGATGAGACGAAACACGGAGGTCCCTTCGTGTACACTACATTGGGGTGTGCACGTTAAAGATCCCACGATTGACAAAAGGGTCTTTCCTGGCAAAATTGTATAGGCATAGATAAAAAAAAAAATGTCCACCAAAATACCCGTGTGACTTGGAATAATAGGCCGTGAAAAGTAGGATATGCGCCGAAACTATGATGGCGGCGATCTGCTGGTCGATGTGAATGCGTGATGTATTGTGTAAAAAAAAATCCATCTCACACAGCATAAATAGATCCCTGCGCCTTGAGTCCGAGTCTGGAGATACGCGCGCGATATAAGACTTCATATAACTAACTGACTTTGGAAAAAAACTCGATTTGACAACACAGCTGTTAAACAGCTTTTTATTAGTTCATTCGTATACAACAAAAAGAAGTTTGAGTTTTTTTTTAATTTTGAAGAAGACTACTTATGAAGAATACCAAAAGACAACATCAACGGAAAACTAGAAACAACTGAAGAACTAGGATGCACCAAGGGGAGGAGAACAGCTAATCCGTCCAACGCGAGCAGACGGCAGCGAAGTTTTCAGTTTGGGTGAATGGCATTTATACCTGTCTCGTCACGAAGCGAATTTTTCAACCTCAGTTATAAACGACTGCATGAATGTTAGTACCATGGGTTGTACATCAATACTTCAGAGGAGAAGTGGGGTATTTAGTGTGGGAAGCCGAATGCGAAAGTTTGTGTCAGTCGGCAACTGTGAGCGCACACACACACAAAAACGGCTGTTCCGTTTTACTCCCCTGTTTGTACTACATCTTTCGACTTTGGGCATTTTGTGGTGTTTAGGGACAGAAGATAATTGGTTTAGTCCTGTTTCATCGGGAAGTTAGCAGAAAAGGGTATGCTATCGACATTTGTAAAGCTGAAAAACATTCCCGAGAAGAATTTCAAGTTGGCAGTGTATGCTAGCTGTTGTCGATTGAAACATCGTGTGGTACAGATGGGTAAACCGGAACCATGCGTCTTTGTTATTGCCAATATGCTTTTGGACATTGGCAAAAATGGCCGACTTCCGTATTATTATGCTTTGATGATCGGAAGAGACCATCCAATCACAGCCCCCGAATTCCCCCACGTGTCCATCAGAATAGCTATATATTTATAGTATTCTCTCTCCTCACTCTCTCTGTATCTCTTATGGTCCCTCTCTTCCTCTCCCATATCTCATAATACATTTAGAGTACAATTACATTTATCTATCTCCCTATCTCCATATCTCTCCCTTTCCCTGCTCTCCCTCCCTCTCTCCTCTATCAATACATTTAGAGTAATAATTTCTCTCTCATTCTCTCTCTCTCTCTCTCTCTCTCTCTCTCTCTCTCTCTCTCCACAATATATTGATAGTATTCTCTCTCTGTATCTCTCACGGTCCCTCTCTCTCCCCTCCCTTCCCTCTCTCTCTCTCTTTTATCTCATAATGAATTTCAAAAAACATCTCGATCTCTCTCCCTTTTCCTCTTCTCCCTATCTCCTCTATCAATGCATTTAAAGTAAGAATTTCTCTCTCTATCCCTCTCCTTCTCTCTTCCTTTCTCTTCTCTCTTTCTCTTTCTCTCTCTCTCTCTCTCTCTCTCTCTCTCTCTCTCTCTCTCTCTCTTTTCCATAATATATTTATAGTATTCTCTCACTCATTTATTTATTTATATGGGAGATTTATATAGCGCTTGACGTTCTCTAAGCGCTTTACATTATTCTCTCTCTCTCTCTCTCTCTCTCTCTCTCTCTCTCTCTCTCTCTCTTTTATATATATCTCTCGCTCTCTCTCTTACATAATATATATTTAATGTATTCTCTCTCCTCACTTTTTCCGTCTCTAGCTCATGTTTCCTTTCCCTCCCCCCCCCCCCTACCTCTACCTCCCTTATCTCATAATAAGCGTGCGCGCGCACTGACAGTAAGAGAGAGAGGCACAGAGAGATAATATCGTATTCTAAATTTATTGATAGAGGAGAGAAATGTATTATAAGATAAGAGAGAGAGGTAGGAGGGGGGGGGAGAAAGAGGGACCGTGAGAGATACAGAGAGCGTGAGGGGAGAAGGAATACTATTAGTATCACTATCAATAAATTATGAGAGAGAGAGATAGAGAGAGAGAGAGAGAGAGAGAGAGAGAGAGAGAGAGAGAGAGAGAGAGAGAGAGAGAGAGAGAGAGAGAGAGAGAAAAAAAAAATAAGAACAAGAACAAGAACAAATCTTTAATTGTCTAAGGCCACAGCCCCTTACAATAGTGGTTAAAAAAAACAGCAATAGTATCTGCACAGTTATAAATTATAGTCACGCATAAAATTCAACAAATACATTAAGACCCTGATGACATGTCACTGAACCTGATTTATAAGGGTTCGTCTCTTCTGTAACATGAAGAACACAAATCTGCTGAAGCTGTTCATCACATTATCCTCATTACTGCCACAGAAATACACAAGTTGTTGTTGCAGCGTCTCAGAGTTCGAGATTGTCAAATTCTTTGCTCGAAGGTCTTGATAAAAAGGACATAAAAATACAACATGGTGTTCATCTTCTTTAGGCCAAAAAAAAAAATAGGTGTGGTTACGGTAACATAGCCAAAAAAAATAGGGTAGGTAGGTAGGCAATCACTTTTTTTTTTTTTTAACTTTTTTTTCTAATGTGTACAAATTAAACCTACCCTACTTTCCGGGTGACAAGGCGCTTTGTTATCTAAGACGCACCCCATTCTTTAAAAAAAAAAATTGTAATCCAGTCACCCATTGGACGCAGGGGGCCAATAGGGCGCACCAAAATGACCCAGTTTTTGCCATGAGAGGTGGTTCCCCTGTCATATCTGAGAGAGGAAACACTTCCTGGATCGGGGTCAGTGACTGGTCAGTGACCAAAGGCATTGTGATAGCTGGGTGGCCTTGTTAAAAGACACGACCTTCTTCCCAGGGGTCAATGACCCAGTTTTTGCCATGAGAGGTGGTTCCCCTGTCATATCTGAGAGAGGAAACACTTCCTGCATCCGGGTCAGTGACCGGTCAGTGACCGAGTTTAACAGAGTGGAAATCTGTGTGTGCGGCCAGATCAAAGGCAGGGCAGTACCTAGTAGCTGAAACATGCATTATCACAAGTTGTTTGACTGGTACTCAAGCGGTCTCTTTGATTTTTTTCGTATTTCATACACGGATTAGGCGCTTGAAAGTACGGTACTTGACAGGGAAATAAGTGTGCGACACGGGCGCTTTCGCTTTCATTGCGTTTTTTGCACTGTTTTTTTTTTTTTTTTTTTTTTTTTTTTGACAAATGTAATAAAAAGTTATAGGATCGGCCCCTAAAAATAGGGTAGGTCGGGTTACCGTAACCACACCTATTTTTTTTTTAGGCCTTATCAGCTGTGCAGAGAGGACAGTTTCTTGTCGTTTGGTTTGGTGCGTACAGAAACTTGTGAGCGTTGATTTCGGATACTCCTGCGCGGAAACGAGTAAGAGCAACTCTGTACCTAATATCTTCGATAAGGGAGTCTGGACTTGACTGCGCCTGAACTGATGCGCATGCGTTGTTTCATCGAACACTGTATAGTGTCTATTGACAGTTAAAAAGAGAAGTACGCCTTCTTTTGGTTTAAATACATATTTATCCAACACTACAATAGAAAGGACAAGATGAAAAAACACAACAGCACGAGGCTCAAATAAGTGCTAAACAGAAACGTCTCTGGCGAACGTTTTAAACAGTATAAGACAGTACAAGCATAATAGCATATATATACAGAATGCTATACAGTCACGCAGTCCTTCTGTTTTACTGTCCGTACTCAGATATCGGATGTTTTAGAGTCAAATGAGCTGAATCTTTGCGTATACCTTCAAAGATAGCTCCACACGATTGTAACTAAAACTTATAATTATTCGTAGTCCTACTATTATCCAGCCAGGCACTCCTTTCAATACTTTTCTTCATATACCACCAATAGTATTATGCTTTTAGATATCGTTGTTAAATTATATATTTTGATGCTGTTACCGCTGTCTGTCTCTGTCTTTAGATCTCTCCCTCTCTCTCCCTCTCTTTCTCCTCCTGTCTGTCTGTATTTATCTGTTTCCGCGTCGGTCTCGCCGTCTGTCCCTATCTTTGTCTGTCTCTATTTGTCTGGTTTAATGCAAGCAATGATAAGTGTATAGCCTTAGCTATACATATATGATTAATATATATCATAGATTATATAATGATATGATACATGAAGATTGTATAGGGACTTCTGCTGCACTTATGGTGTAAAACACATGGGATGAATCATGCTGTGTTGCTTGAAAGTACAGACTCGAACATCAAAGCATTTGGTGTCACTCGGTTCAAAATATTAAAATGTATGGTTAGTGCACGTCCAATTTAATTGTGATTAGGCTACACAGCCATAGTATATAGGTTGTGTATATGTTACATGGTGTAATCGGCGTACCGTTTCCGCACAGTCTTCGACTCGACGACTCCATAACCACACATACACGTGAACATCAATAGATCTCCCAAACTTCTTTGAATATTTTAATCAAAATGTTTGTAGTACATACTCAGAAGACGACCCTTCAACTCGGTTGAAACAATTCAGGGTGTTTCCGCTAAAAATGTGTCTGTAAATCAAGTTCTTAGTTGAAGTTAAACAAAATGATCCTTACATAGCCCGTAAAAGCAGACAAAAACAGTTGTGAGCGCAATCTATAATTGTAACCCGTTATGGCGTAGTTGGTATGTCGTTCGCCTGTGGTCTCCAAGGTTGCCGTGGGTTAAAATCTCATGTTATTTTTTGTGTGTGAAATGTGACGCAGGGATCCCTTTGAACCCATTCCTCTTTTAATCATCTCTTATAGTTCATGTTACAAACTTCTTTAATTTGGCAGGTGTTTTTATTTTTTAATTTTGTATTTATTTTTGGGGTCTTCTTTTACTTCATTGAAGGGGTGGGGTAATAAGCGGGCGGTTTAATGATCCTTATGGTCCCTTTGTTTATTTTCGGAGGAGTGGGGGTGGGGGGTGGGGGGTCGCTGCAGGTTATCTAACTCACTAGGCACGACTGTTTCGCTAAATGGAGCAGCGTCAGTGGGGAACAGGGCACGAGACTGTAGAGTTATGGACACTCGTGTACAATCAGTGAGAGCCATAGTGAAGCACAATATTACACATTTATGAACAACACATATTAATTACTTCACGCCATTACTTCAGTTATTCCCATAGTAGCAGAACATTTTTTTTTAACATTGTCAAATATACGTCAGGGCTAATAGTCTCGGATGCTGTTTTACTTCAGTTATTTTTCATGGTTGTCAGTAATATCAGAATAAATATCACACACTTGAATGTTGTCCAAGAGCTTCAAGGCATAGTCACTGATGTCATTACTTCAGTTATTGTCAAGATTGTGGGTCATGATAACTTAATTATAATATTAATAATAATAATAAAATTAAACAGCAACAAAAAATATGAAAAAAGTTATAAGTGTATAGTACTTGTGTTAAATTATAATAGTCCTGATTTTGTGATCAATCCCCAATTTGCAAGCGCTCTACACAAGGCTAGATGTTATTAGAGGTCAAGGAGGTCAAATACCACGTAAAGGCGAAGCAACCAGAGCATCGGTAGCTGGCAGAGGAACCTCCGATTAGGATTAGGCCACCAGAAGTAGAGGTGAAAGGAGAGGCCGCAGCGGGGTGCCCGAGCCTCAGAAGGATAGTTAGCGATGCAGCAAGGCCATTGATATCAGCGTGAACTTGTTATCAGCCAGTGCCGTTATCGGGTTACAGCCGTAGCCCTTTCGCCGTGGCTTCGCCGAGCACTGTAAGTCAGATGCTGACCACCGTTCCTTTTCGTGTTGGTATCAAGTTACCGTGCCCTGGCCAAGAAAGCTAGCATTGAAGAAGGGAGAGAAAAGTTCTACCTCCCCATCTTCGGTTTATTATTATGTAAACGACTAGGGCTCCTTGCATTAGGAAGTATTCGGATTCTAAATGTTTATTATTATTATCACTAGCAATACTCGTGCTCCTCACGGGATGTAACAAATGTTTTATGATTTTTATTAATCACTGATGGTGTGGATATTAAAGTGTCTATGCGAATCCATACCATGATCAATTGCTATTAGTGTTGCAATGGTCGACTTATCTTGTCTGAATCATGACTGATTTATTATTGTATTCATAGCTTCAAAGCGATGGTGATTGGAGTAGATTAGCTCCCCGGATCAGCGAAGCCTTATACATGTAACTATCAGTCATATGATAACCACAAATATGATGGTTAAAACCCTTATAACTTTGGAACCAGCCAACCATTTTGTTTATGAAATTAAACATGAAGACGCAGCACATTAGTCCCTTCAACTTAAGGGGGAAAAAAGAAGAACAAATTCAACTCGATTTTCGGAGAAAAACATTTCGCTGTGATTTTGTAATTTTTAACTGCTATTTTGTAGACCCTTCCTCAGAGTATGTAATAAAAAAAAAGGTTTCATTGAAATATTCCCAGAACTTTGGGAGATATGGATGTTTATGTATTGGAGAATCAAAAACTAAAACCCTTATAACTTTGGAACCAACCAACCATGTTTTATGAAATTGAACATGAAGACGCAGCACATTAGTCCCTTCAACTTAAAAAAAACCTAAAAAACTTAAACTCGAATTTGTGAAAAAATTTCTCGCTGTGACTTGGTATTTTTACTGCTATTTTGTAGACCCTTCCTCAGAGTATGTAATGAAACACGTTTCATTGAACTATTCCCAGAACTTTGGGAGATATGGCTGATTATGTATTTTGACCATTGGGCCCCGTAATGACCTTGACCTTTGACCTATCCAATATAAATGTTGCACACAATAGGCTATCGTGTGTCTACATCTACCTACAAATACTTAGCGGTTCAGGATTTATCGCAGTTCCTATATTGTGACATACATACATACATACATACATACATACATACATACTTACGGAATGGAACAATCGCAAACGTCCCCGCTGGATGACGAATTAAATTATAAAAAACGTATCAGTAAAATAAAATAACAATGAACAGCACACATTCCCTGAAAAGTAATGTAGCGTAGGGGAAAGGGATAAAAAAAAAAGTGACACCGCGTGGATTCGAACGTACGGGATTAGAACGTGATGAAGCAAGAGTGTCCTAACCAACTGGCCTACTAATAATTTGCAAAAGTTTCAGGGAAAAATACAGCTATGACATTACAAAAACCATAGGCAATTGATGTTCCGTTTCCCATTCAAATAAGTAACAACGATAATAACTTGATAGGTAAGAGAGTGAACTTGATTTGACATGATACTACTTTGTCTAAAGTGTTTATTGGATGCTCGGGCATTTTTACCCCGGACGGCTGCATGTCGAGTTTCAGGGGTGCCTAAGGGCAACCGGCGGTAGGTAAAATATTTAATGTTCAAATAAACCCACTTAATTAAAAAAAATAAACACATTAGACCCAGCCAGTCCTGATCGAGGTGGCCTCCACTATGCCCATGCAAAAGGAATAACGTGAAAGTTGCCCAGTACCACAGAAATTAGCAATTTCGTGTAACTGAGGCTACCAGTACCTGTATTAATATATGAATTATTATTGGCAACGGTAAGCGATTTCACACAGATTAACGCGGGACAAATATTGAAAGAATGTTTCCTTATCATAACTGCAATGTTCTTCTCCCCCAAAAAACAACAACAACAACGCAACACCCCCCCTCCCCCTCCCCAACCCCTAAGAAGAACAGGTCCGACAAACCCCTGCGTCACCCAGTAAGCTTTTTTTTTTAAATTAACGACGCCAATGGGATTCGATCTCCTGCCTCGGACACTTTCGTTTTGTCACGTTAGGAGAGCAATTTACCAACTTATCTATTTTGCGTCTTGACAGTTCGCGTGAGTGATATTTTAGTGACTTTTGTGACATTATATAGACTGACCGGAACAAACGCAAACGTCCACCCTCTGGGTGACGAACAACAACACATTTGCATTCAAACGAAGTAGTTTGTTGATCATAGTGCAATTATCCCGTTTGACTTGTGTCTGTTCTCAATATGACTAACATTATATGTACTCATTTCTCCCAAATGGGTAAAGCTATTGAAACTCACTTTGGCTATGAGCTCGAGGTCCATGAGAATAAACGCTCATAATTATGTCCTGCGGATTGATGACCCGGGTGTCACTCAAAATTATCCCGTCAGGAAATGCTATTTCGTATACATGTACTCAAATGTCTCCAGTAAGGACACAGTTATTTTCTCCGAAATTAAGGCCCCAGTTTGTGGTGATTGATATTGATTTGCTCTGTAGTTTGATGATCCTAGTGCCAACATTATCCCGTCAGGCATGAAGATGTATGTCAAAAAGTGGGTTATAAACCATCCAGATAGGTTTGAATACAATGCATTATGCACAGCACTTAAATCCAGACGTACAGACACATTACCATATCAATATTTTACATTGCAGGATTTCATTGTTAATGGTGTTAATATAACAGCAAAGTTTATTAGAAAATGTTTAGTTGATCTTGATGTCCAGATTCCGAGTGCCTGTGATTTTTGGAAACGAAAACATAATGTAGATTTGGATAAGAGAAACTGGTTACTGGCTGTTAACAGCACAAAAGAAGAAAGATTACGTCTGCTGCACTGGAAATTATTACATAGAATATATCCAACCTATTAAACAAAATGGGATTACGAACATCGAATAAGTGTGAAGTTTGTAATGAATTAGACACCCTTGAACATTTCTTTTTTAGTTGCCAAGAGGTGATGAAGGGTTGAAAAATATGTAAAGATTTTGTTTATAAGAAAATACATGTTGCCATCATTTTGAATGAAGAAAATGTATTTTGGGGTTAATTTAGGGAAAGTTTGAAAAATGATTATATTTATTTTGTGAATTATTGTATTTTAATTACCAAAATGACCATTGGAAAATTTAAATATGGGAAAAAGTTAGATGTGGGTGTATTATTGGAAACTGAGCTAAACATTAGGAATAAATTTATGTTATGATTATTTTTATTTATTTATTTATTTGATTTAAAAATGTACACATTTGACTGAGAAAAGAAAAGACCTATGAAGAAGGTTTGCTCCAAGCCACACACACACAAACAAAAATAATAATAACAACAATAATAATTAGGCAACAAATAATTGTAGTAGCAAACCTGCATGCAGCAGGTTAAAAAAAAAATCCGTTTGCACCCACTTTTCTCCAAAACTGATAAAACTGTTGACACCACTATTAGGAAGCATGCTCATCGGAGTCGATGCCGAGAAGCTCTGAACTTTGGTGACTCTAGGTACCATATTATCCGGTCAGGAAGGGTTTTAATATATGCTCACTATGCGAGGGAACTTTACACCCGTTAGGGTCCATATGTTCTATCAGCCCCAGATACTTTACTTGATTTTTGCTTTCGGTCCAGCCGACTCTTTTGAGCCATATCAGGACCAATCAGCCCGAGATGTCTTATCATTTCGATGAAGAAGACTTTAAATAATAAAACAACAACCACAGCACGAGATGATAAACGGAAAGTATTAGGATTCTTATGGTCACTTGTTAATTATTATCACCCCCCGCGGGTTAGGGGGAAGAATTTACCCGATGCTCCCCAGCATGTCGTAAGAGGCGACTAACGGATTCTGTTTCTCCGTTTACCCTTGTTAAGCGTCCAGTTGTCTCTCTTGCTCTCCAGTAGGTTTCTCAGCGGGCTACCTGCTTGACGACGTTTTAATTGATGGCAGGCGAACCGTGTAATGTATAGCCACTGCGTGAGTCGAACCGCTCTAAGAGTAGCTGCCCCTCTTCACGGCCCCCCACCCCCATCGCAGGCCCCACGCATCCCTCTCTCTCGCCCTTCCTCTCTCCCCCCGTTCCTCTCTCCCCCCTCCCTCTCTCTCCCCCTCCTTCTTTCTCTCCCTCCCTCTCTCTTTACCCTTAATTGTCAATCCGTTTTTCATTTCTAAATTCATACGGATAACTAAAAGCTTGATGTTTAGCAAGAATCACCTCTGATTTGTTATTTGCACTGTCACTGAAGACTAGACCGTCAGTGAAACTTAATACAGTTCGCCACCTGTTTACCTCTTTTTATATTTTAATCCAGACAGCATTATCCACCACTACCCATTATAAAAACATTCTATTTTGTGTAGTCCCGATATCAATGTTGCAAACCTTTTGATGCAGCTTTTAATAATATAAGAGATTTGATATAATATATGAAAAACAATATTATTCATTGCTTGATTGTACATGGAAGAAACATTAGGCCTAAGTTTTCTTAGATACAATGTCATAGTGGCTTATTTGACGACTGGGTTGATAAGGTAGCAAAACAAGACGCGAAAAAAGAATTAAACACTATCAACCTGGAAATCCCGTTATCGTAACAATAAATGGAGAGTATCATAGAGGAACAATTCTGATGGACACGTGGGGGAATTCGGGGGCTGTGATTGGATGGTCTCAACATCATCATCAAAGCATAATGCTACGGAAGTCGGCCATCTCAATGAAGTGAGAAAAAATGACTTTTGTATTGGCAAAATCAACAAGCCGTAATAACTCTAGTTGGCGGGATATATTTTGTTTGTTTGTTTATTTGCTTAACGCTCAGCCGACCACGAGGGCGGTGCTGCTTTGACATTTAACGTGCGCCACACACAAGACAGAAGTCGCAGCACAGGCTTCATGTCTCACCCAGTCACATTATTCTGACACCGGACCAACCAGTCCTAGCACTAACCCCATAATGCCAGACGCCAGGCGGAGCAGCCACTAGATTGCCAATTTTAAAGTCTTAGGTATGACCCGGCCGGGGTTTGAACCCACGACCTCCCGCTGACTGGGCGGACGCCTTACCACTAGGCCACCGTGTTACGGTTTGGCGGGATATAGTGATCCTTACATCGTTCAAAAAAAGACCAATAAAGCTACCCTTTCAAACCATGTTCTGAGTTTGTTTGCTTATTTGCTATTGTGTTTGGTTATAATATGCTATATAGAATTGTGCATGTGAAGGGATATTATATTTTTTAAATATGGAAACAGCGAAAGCTAATTTAAAATTTATGGACAGATTAAGTCATGAAAATGGCTCTCAGATAACGACGCAAAAAGGAATGTTACAGGAGCAAGTGAAATTTTACAATAACGTGTTTAATAAAAATGGGAACTTTGTTGAGGAGGATGCTGAAAGTAAAGTTCTTAATTTAAATATTCCTCAGTTAAATGACGAACAAAAATATGTTTTGGAAACTGATTTTACCGTGTTAGAAATCGGCAGGGCGCTGTCTTTATTAAAAAATGGTTCGTCACCAGGTTTAGACGGATTGACTACAAGTTTCATGACATTTTTTTGGCCTAAAGTAAAAATGATGGTGGTTAATTCCCTTCAAAGTGCATTTAGAGTCGGTGAATTGTCAGATACTCAGAAAAGAGCAGTTATCACGTTGATCCATAAGGGTAAAGATTTGCCGAGAGATAGCCTTAAGAATTGGAGACCCTATAATCTGTAACAAATACAGATTATAAAATGCTGGCAAAATGTTTATCGCAGCGCTTATCTGGTGTTATTTCTGACCTCGTGTCAGAAGATCAGACAGGATTTATTAAGGGAAGAAAGGCAAGTAACTTGATTAGATTAATTGATGATGTCATTAATTACGCTAATGAAAGAAATCAACTAGGTATATTACTTGCCCTTGACTGCGCCCGAGCCTACGATTCCGTCTCAAAAGACTATGTGGTCTGGTCCTTTAAAAAAATTGGTTTTGGCGACATTTGTTAAATGGATTAAAGTTTTAATGACAAACACCACGAGCTGCATAAATTATATGGGTTGGATTTCGGAAGAAATAAGTGTGAATTCCGGAATCCGTCAGGGATGTCCCCTCTCACCTTGGGCCTTCGTGCTTGCTGTAGAATTATTAGCAATCAAAATCCGAAGTCACCCCAATATTAAAGGATTTGCCTTACCAGATGTAGGTTTTGCAGAACAAACATCGCGTATCTTGAAACTGGCTATGTACGCCGATGACATAACTGTTTTACTTCAAGATAAAAACGACATGGAAACGGTTTTGAAAATCATTGATGATTTCTCCAATATATCTCGCTTAAAATTAAATAAAAGTAAAACGGAAGCAATGTGGTTGGGATCGCGTAAAAACTGTCAAGAGAAATATTGCGATATTAAATGAAATACCCAGGTTAAAATCATGGGAATTATTTTTAAAAATGACATCCCGGCCTCTGAAATTATGGAAAATTGGTCCAAAAGACTTGAAAAAGTTGAACAAATCATTTGCAGATGGTCAAGAAGAAATTTAAGTGTATGCGGCAAAGCATGTATTATTAAGTCCTTCTTAGTTTCACAATTTGTTTACGTTATGCAGGCGCTTCTTGCCCCTGTTAAAGTTCTCGGTAAGTTGAATACTATTTTGTTCAGGTTTCTCTGGAAAAGGAAGTATTCAAATGCAAAAGCCTTTGAAAAAGTTAAACGAACTGTATTGTGTAATGTGGTGGAAGAAGGTGGTATTAACATGATAAACGTCCACGATATGCAGACTTTTTTTTTACTCACATGGGCAGCAAAACTTTAACAACAAAAACATGAACCGTGGACAACGATTCCATTAAGTCTTTATCAGGTATTGGGAAGAAATTTACTTTGTTTTAAAGCCACAACACCACTAAAACTGTTCCAAGGTATTGAATGCATTCGATCAAACTTTTGGAAAGAACTTTTTCTTAAAATGGATCCATAATAAAGCATTGATTTATGAGAGAGAAGATCGCTTTGGCGATCAATGTTTGTGGAACAATATAAAAGTGGTTTACAAAAATAAAAGCTTATATTTAAAAAAAAAATGGATAGAAGCGCACTTAGATACGGTGAAAGATATTTGGGTTAACGGAGATATGATTCCACAAAGATAGGATACAGTCCCTCTAAAAAATTTTGGTACGGCGCAGTGAAGACTGCTGTGCGAGCGCTTGCACTTCGCAAAAACACAGCCAGCCCGCGAGCAGGCGAACACAATCATGACCTTGACACACGGAACCCTGTGATCATTAACCCCTCCGCGAGAAAGTTTCGCATGCTGATAGTCCAGTCTAAAGCGAGCGAGCCTTGCGCTGCTACATTTTGGTTACATAAATATCAGGTTAAACTAGATCACAGTTATTGGCTGTTAGCAAGCAAATGTACAAAAGAAGAAAGATTGAGATTGTTACAATGGAAAATATTACATAATATTTATCCCACAAAAAAATAATTAAATAAAATGAAAATTAGAGAAACAAAATTATGTACATTTTGTAAACACATTGATTATGTTGAACACTTTTTTTGGCATGTGAGAAGTTGACGAGCTTTTGTGAAAATGTTTCCATTATATTTTTAGAAATACAGGATCCAATGTGCACCTCTTAGAACACGATGTCTTGTTTGGTTATCAACCTAGTAATATATGCCAAAATAATAAGGTACTTAATCACATTATTTTGATTGCAAAAATGTGTATTAGTAAATATAAGTATGGTGATAGATACGATTTGAATAGTATATTGGAAAATGAAATGTACATTAGAAGATTGTGAGTAATGTATAAGTCGAGATGAGGTGAAGTGATATGTGACGTTTGTGAATATTATGTATGAGGGGGTGGGAGGGAGCGGATGGACGAGAATAAGAAAAAAAAATTAAAAAGGAGAAGAAAAAAAAGAAAGGAGAAAAAAAAAGTAACCATGTATGGCTCCTCAATTGCTTTCTGTATAAACAACCATGCAAACCACACACAAAAAAAGAAAAGAAAAAAAAAGAAAAAAGAAACAGGTTTTCTCCAATTTAAACAAAAACAAAAAACCAGAGAGAGAGAGAGAGAGAGAGAGAGAGAGAGAGAGAGAGAGAGAGAGAGAGAGAGAGAGAGAGAGAGAGAGAGAGAGAGAGAGAGAGAGAGAGAGGGAGATAGAGAGAGATTGCGTTGTACTTTACTATAACTTGTGATACTTTCTTATGTTTTCTCTTTGTTTATTTTATTGTTGTTGTTGTTTTGTGTTATGTCATGTAAAGGAAATTTAAAAAAAGAAAAAAAAGATTGTGCTGATGATAAAAGAACTGGAAATGTAAAAAAAAAAAAAAGTTTGAAAGGGTAGCTTTATTGGTGGTAAAAAAAGGACGTTAAACCCCAAAGAAACCAACCAAAATGTTTATGTTTGTTGTATATTAAAATGAAAGAGATCTAAAGTTCCATTCTCACCTAATCACACTTTACTGACAGATGTTAACCCGTGATTTGTAAAAATGTAAAAACATTTAACAAATCACGTCGAACCTAAAACCGCGATTTGTAAAAATATCGCATTCCACAAAGTAATGCATGCCTTTTATTATTATTATTTTTTATTGTTTATACTGAATGAAAGAGTGTGACATGAAGTTCTTGTACATCATTGCAAAGAGTGTGAATGACGTTTTAGTTTAGATGTCAAGCGCTTAGAGCAAGCCTTTTTAACGAAAGTTTTTGATTTAGCGCTATATAAATGTTCTTATTATTATTATTGTTTAGAGCCTCTACGCTGAGTTCCACATCTCATTTTGGTGCAATCCCATTTTGCCGCCGTCTTATATTTTGCCCCATCCCATTTTCGCGACATTTCACAAGCCAAGCGTCATTTTACTAACATGTCATAACAATAGTGCGACATCCCATTTTGACACCATATCCCATTTGGCCACCATGCCGTTTCACCGCATTCCATTTAGCCCCCATCCCATTGTTGCGACATTTCACAAGCCAAGCGTCATTTTACTACCGTGTCATAACAATAGCGCGACATTCCATTTTAACACCATCCCATTTGGCCGCCATCCCATTTTTGATTTATTCTTCTTGCCAAGCCTCACTATACTACTATACTGCGTTATTCAACTAGGAAGACATTCCGTTTACGCCAAATTCCATTTTTGCCACAATCCAAAATGTCGCGAAATAGGGATGGCGGCGAAATGGGATGACGGCAAAACGGCATGGCGACACAATGGAATGTGGTGCTAGTGGTCTGACACGGTGGTAAAATAACACTTGGCCTGTGAAATGTCGCGAAAATGGGATGGGGGCAAAATGGGATAACGGCGAAACGGGATTGCGCCAAAATGGGACGTGGAGTTAATGGTACATGACATGGTGGTAAAATGACACTTGGCCTGTAAAATGTCGCGAAAATGGGATGGGGCAAAATGGGCTAACGGCGAAACGGGATTGCGCCAAAATGGGATGTGGAGCTAATGATACATGATATGGTGGTAAAATGACACTTGGCCTGAGAAATGTCGCCAAAATGGGATGGGGGCGAATTGGGATAACGGCGAAACGGGACTAATAGATCCCTTGACTTTGGGGTAGTGCGACTCTGTCACTGCTAGCTTTCCACTAGGAGGAAGCGACCGGAATTTCCCAACGATGGGACATCCTAGTAATGAAAAAAAAAAATGGAAACAAAAATGTTAAAATTAACAGTCGCGCTACCCCAAAAGTCAACGGATTTCGTTTTTGTCCCTTGACTTTGGAGATGACAAGAAAATATCGGGCGCAAAAACGTGATTTGTAAAAAAAATTACAAATCACGGGGCGCGCCTCGTGATTTGTAATTTTTTTTTACATTTTTACAAATCACGGGTTAACAACACTATACACAACCATCAGTGTGTATAGGAAACAGGTACTTAACGCCTTCGTCCGTACGGGTTACACACTGTGTATAGCCAAGCGGTACCTAATGTGGATTTCGTACGTACAGAAGTCACACAGATCCGTCTGCGTATGAACGGTACCTAAGGTGCTCCTCGTCCGTATGTGTGTGTGTGTGTGTGTGTGTGTGTGTGTGTGTAGGTGATGGCACTTACATGACTTTGAACTGTCATGGTTTTGATCTGCTTAAAGGTCATTTAGGTTGAACATGTGTTTTTTAGCCAATGTAGGGGATTCTTCCTTTGTTGTTGTTGGTTAGCAAACTTTGTTTGAAACTTGTTTTCACAGATAACGTTGAGCATGTAATCCTACTACATTGACTCAGGTAAATAGGGGGGGGGGGGGGGGGGGGGGGGGGGGGGGGGATACTTGACTGTCTATTTGTTACTGGCAATAATAAAGTTGAACCTATTAAAATGATCACACATTTTTATTCTCTTGACAGCACATAGGACCCAGTCACAACTACCGCAACACAGAGATGTCGCGACAGGCTGTGAGGGATGCTGGGTACGAGATCTCCTTGAATCGTATGCCCCGCTCAGTTGGCCCGCTCACCTTCATTTTCACTGGTTCTGGCAATGTGTCACAGGTAAAGATGACGTGTGGTCTGAGCAATTAAGTGTAAAGGCCGTCCTTAAATAAGCCTGAAAAAGCCTCTGCGCCAATCTTTTGGTCGGAATTTGTACATGTATGGATCACAAATTGGTAAATGAGTCAATTACGCATGCATCGTGTATTAATGCAATCCCTGTTTGTAGTTGGGCCAGCAATGGACCAAAGTATTATGTGTTTCAACTTCATATGTAATCTGCCGAACTACAAGGTACATCTTTTTACCTCAACTTTGACCCTTGTGTCCTGTTGACCAGTAGCACCTTGTGTATGACAAAAGACGAGCTCACATGTACTGACATTGCTATACAGATAGAGAGTACTACATCGCTTGCTGTGTGACAACAAGTTTACACAAGTGTTTTGTTTTTAAATATTAAAATACAAACGAAAGCTGTCTCCGGGTTTCAGCTAGCCAAGCCTCACTTGAACTGTTGATGATTGATCCCGGTTTTTCAGTGTTGATCGTTTAGTTTCAGGCTGACAGATTGACGAAATGTTTTGATATTGCTTCACACGACTTGTTTGTTGTTGTAGGGAGCGCAAGAGGTTTTTCAGGAGTTCCCCCATGAATACATCGAACCTGAGTATCTGCCTATAGTTGTCAAACAGGGAGGTGGGTACATCATTCTGTTTATTTTTAACACTTTACATCCCAGCTTTGAAATGGAACCAAAGAGAAATCTTGGTGAATGATGTATGTGCTTGCGGTGCTTGTGTGAGTGTATTTTAATAGTATTGTGGTTTCTTTTCTGTAGCCCTGTTGTAGAGTGTAAATAATACGAAATTTAACCACTTTGATTTTTTTTTTTTCTTTCAGCAACAGACAAACTTTACGCGTGTGTTGTGAGCAGAGAGGACCATTATGTGCGTAAAGATGGGGGGAAGTTCAACGCTGATGAGTTTGAGGAACACCCAGAGAGATTTGCTTCTACCTTCAGCCACAAGGTAGCTCACTGGACTTTGCGTGTTTTGAAGATACAGTGGAACCCCCCTTAGAAGACCTCCAAATTTTAGACTCCTTCCCTGTAAGGACCATGTTTTCTCAGATTTTCTGTTCAAAACCTCTGTAAATTTACCTCCCTTTTAAAGGTACTGAACTTGTCAAATCCAGGTGCACGGAGCCCCTGGGGCTTTTAGTCATACCTCAGGCAGCTATCCGTTAGAAGAACTACCAAGTTTCATTGACTTGCACCCAAAGAGTCAAGAACTGCGATTTTTTTGAGTCACTTGAGAAAAAGTGACTCTATGTAATCGGTCAGTGTTAGTCTGTCCGGCCGGCCGTCCGTAGACACCACCTTAACGTTGGACTTTTCTCGGAAACTATCAAAGCGATCGGGCTCATATTTTGTTTAGTCGTGACCTCCAATGACCTCTACACTTTAACGATGGTTTCGTTGACCTTTGACCTTTTTCAAGGTCACAGGTCAGCGTCAAAGGAAAAATTAGACATTTTATATGGACTTTTCTCGGAAACTATCAAAGCGATCGGGCTCATATTTTGTTTAGTCGTGACCTCCAATGACCTCTACACTTTAACGATGGTTTCGTTGACCTTTGACCTTTTTCAAGGTCACAGGTCAGCGTCAAAGGAAAAATTAGACATTTTATATCTTTGACAAAGTTCATCGGATGTGATTGAAACTTTGTAGGATTATTCTTTACATCAAAGTATTTACATCTGTAGCCTTTTACGAACGTTATCAGAAAAACAAGGGAGATAACTAGCCTTTTCTGTTCGGCAACACACAACTTAACGTTGGGCTTTTCTCGGAAACTATAAAAGTGACCGGGCTCAAATTTTATGTGAACGTGACTCATTGTGTTGTGAATAGCAATTTCTTCCTGTCCATCTGATGCCTCATATAATATTCAGAACTGCGAAAGTGACTCGATCGAGCGTTTGCTCTTCTTGTTACGAATTAATTTCGGACTCGGCTGGTCTTGACCTATTTTTGGATCTAAATTTAGATCAGGTAGATCACCACATCATGCACAAAAAGACACGTCACTAGCAAACTATGTCAGACGTCATCATGAGTTTGTGTAAAACAAAATGGAGGCTGGAATCACTCGGTTGAATCGAACTCCGACCAAACACCACGTAATAACTAGGTTAATTTATGCACTCACGTGAACAAGAAACTGTCGAGCTTCACAAATGTCATGTTTGTAAAGATTTTAGTCAAGCAGTATGTAAGAAATGTTAAGTCCTTTGTACTGGAAACTTGCATTCTCCCAGTAAGGTCATATATTGTACTACGTTGCATGCCCCTGGAGCAATTTTTTGATTAGTGCTTTTGTGAACAAGAAACAATTAACAAGTGACTCTATCCCACCCCCACCACCCCCCCACCCCCCCCCCCACCCCCCCCACCCCCCCCACCAAGTTGTGGTGTGTGTGTTTGTGGTTTGAGATTTTGCATTTACAAGTTCAGAAAATTGCGAGGTGTACTTGTTTGAACTTTCTCGACAATTTTGTTGCAAAAGTAATTCAATAAGCGTAACTATTCTCTTATGAAAAAATAATATAAACAGTGTAGTTTTAATTTCAGTAGTCGGATAGAGCTGTTCACTTTTTACTAACAATGATCTGACTGTACAACAGATGCTCCAAATTGGAGTCGTGCAACATTCTAACATTTTCCTCCCACAGATTGCCCCCTATGCTTCCTGCCTCATCAACGGTATCTACTGGGCGCCCAACTCCCCTCGTCTGATCTCCATCCCTGATGCAAAAGTCCTCCTGCAGCCCACCGACGCCCCCTGGCTTCCGTCGTCACCAGGTTGTCCCCACTTGCCCCATCGTCTGCTGGCCATCTGTGATATTTCTGCTGACCCGGGCGGTTCCATCGAGTTCATGAAAGAGTGTACCACCATCGACTCACCCTTCTGCCTGTACGACGCTGAGCAGAACATGGACACAAGCAGGTATAAGATACTTCTGTTATGAAGACAATACTGTTGATATGGTATCCTATTATCCAGTCCTTAAAAGGCACAATAAGAAAGGCCTGTAGGACAGGAAGCAGCATCATCATCGACAAGACTGTCACTTTCATCTTCTTCTGTGATCGGGGGCTGTGACTCCCAAGTACACTCATTGGCACGAAAAGGAGTTACGTTCATGGCTGTCGTCCCCCCAAGTTCAGAATTTTGATCGCTTGAAACTTAACTGACAACGTTTCAGATTTAACTTTACAATTTTCAGTTGCTGCCGTCATTGTACATTCACATGGTTATAAGTGTTGTAAAAGTTGTGACTGTCGTAGCTGTTCTGGACGTTCTGCTTGAGCGAAATGGAATAATGTTCTCCTCTTTTTCTTGGCTTCACAGTTTTGCTGGAAACGGCGTTCTGATCTGCTCCATTGACAACATGCCGGCCCAGATACCGCGAGAAGCCACAGACTTCTTTGGTTCTCTTCTTCTGCCTTACATTCCAGAGATGGTTAGTAGCTTGACATGAAGGCGCTGCCTTAAAATTCTACACAAAATCCTCAGATGAACTGCATGTGACTTCTGGCCATCCACCATCTTTAAAATAGGGAAGAAGAGGCTTAGTCCCCGGTTGGCATGTATGGCAGTGGGAAAAGGTCTTTGTTCATAGTTTTATTCTGACTTTTTCCGATGTCTTAAATTCGTTTGCTGCAATAATTTGTTCGTATGAACATCATGGTAAGTTGGTGTTTCATTGACATTTTCAGACCTATGTAAGTTTTAGATGTAGATGTCAGCACATTTTACATTTATGTGCCCTTTCCTTTTACTCTGCAGCTGCGGTCAAATGCTGAGAAACCATTTGAGGAGTACGATGCTGACCCTGTTGTCAAGAATGTAAGTTGATTATGCACTTGCTAATTATAAATATTTGTGCCTGTGTTATTTTGTTTCATGTCTGTAGTTTTCCATTCATTGAAATGTAAATGATATACTGGAAAAGAACAAAGTGTCAACCAAAAAGGATCAAATCCTCAGTCATGGAATCTGCACACAAATCTTGGTTTGTGTGTGCTGGGGTTTTCTGAGGAATTGTTGAACCAATAACCTCTGTGTGTGTGTTTACGCTCGCGCATTTTTATGTTGCATGTATATATATAGGTATATATAGATTTCGACACTTCCTACCTTCATCCTCAACCTAGGCATGAGGTGAGGCAGGACGATTTCCGTTCGGTCGGGTTTCCGTCTTCCGGTTATCCCGTTCACCCTTCTGCCACAAGCAACTATGACTACTGTCTTTGTCCGTCTGTCGCCGCGTCCGACTCTCAGTCTTTCGTCGGTGAGCAGACGCGTTCTGGTTTTTCGTCCAAGCTTAAGGTGGCACTTGAGTTGGCGGCGGAAGTAACATCCAGATATTTTCCTGAGGGTGCATCGTCTTCGGCGTCTTCCGCTTCGGTTGCCCCGTCGGCGATGGATGACTTCCGAAATTCGAAGGAGGAGGACTCCTATTTCCGGTTTGGAGAGTCACCCTCTGTGGCTTACCACCTCTCTCAGGTTTTGGCCAAGCTGGCTCCTTCCGGCAGAGGGTTAGCTAATGTTCCGGTTCCTTTGCTGTTGGCGCATAGCCCAGCACCTAAATCTGCAGCCAGAAATTTTGTTCCTCTCACTGACGGTTACTTGTGTACCTCGGGGAATTTGGAACAACGGCTGGCCTACGGGCATCAAGGCTTTCAGCCTCAGCAACAGTCATCCTGCCCGTCCGCGGTGTCGACTAATGCACTCTCAGTTCCTGTGGCTTTGGATTTCAACTCTTCCTCCCTTCACCCTTGGCAAGAAGTATTCAAAGTCAGTTTGAGATCAACAGGACTGCCTGTTTCCGGCACCCTTGGTCAAACATACTCGACGGGTAACGACGTTCAAGATCACAGCCATGTTCATTCATCGGCGTTTCCTGTCACAACCCATGAGTACAATGAGTCTTTGTCTTCGTTAGACACGGACTCTAACACAGAAAAGCAGAACTGCGTCACACTTCCAGCCAAGCTTGGGCAAGCACTCGAAGCAGGTCATGCACCAGCAGCAGCCTACCCTTGGCTAACCGAATCGGAACAGGCCGTGATTCACAGCTACGGTTCATAGGAAGTTGAGCGTTCCCAAAGGTTCAAGGAACTTCAGGAACGCTTATGCTCTATCAAGAGTTTTTTCCCACCGAGAAGGACTCTGGTATGATGTACTCAGGCGTCACTCTCGCTTACCGTGAGGAAATAGGTCGCGCCTCTCTAGAGCTGACTTCTATCTCCTAGACCCTTTCGGGGCTCACACCATCCCAAGGATTCACATACCTTGGCATGATTTTCTTGTGGTCACCTGGAGAGTTCGTCCTCCTCAGTAACGAGTGGAAAACCTCAGGCACTGTTCGTTCCATGTCGACACTACAGCAAGCGCCTACTAGGACTCTTGCTTCCATCCTAGGTCAATTGGAGGGCTACTCGCTAGGGAAAATTACACTAAAACCTTTCCCGCTAGCGCTTTAGCCGCTCGGGGTTTCACCCGCTCAAGACTGATTCAAGTCTATTCCATTCAGAGCTGGTTTCCACACATGACCAGTCAGTGGTTGGAACCGAACTGGATAACTCAGGGTTTCCCTATAGCTACACAGACCCATTCACGGGCGTCTCTTTCCATGTCCTGAGCATCGGTCTTGGCCGACCACGGAAGTTAAGCAACTTCGAGCTTGGTTAGTACTAGGATGGGTGACTGCTTGGGAAACACCTAGCGCAGCGATTTCCGTTACGCAATTAACCAGCCGGTTATGTACAGCGTGCAAAACATACACGGCGCCCGCAAGAGAACTGCACTTTTAAGTGGTGCTCCTGTTAGCGCGATCACCACGGGCGGTCCCTTTAATAGGTTTTACTGAACGTCGCAGTTTCTCAGCGCACGCGGGAAGAAGATATCTTCCCTGACGTGGCAGCATTTTCAGGCTCGCGGGTTTTCTGATTAGCGAATCTTGGTGCATCTTATATGAGAGGACGCATATTCGTCGAAACTGGAAGTTATTTCCTTAGGTTTTGGTTTTAAGACATCTTCTACGATTCTTCTATGTAAGAAGTCTAGAAAATGCCAGAATTAGGCTCGACATTTTCTCCTGCCTCTAGCCAGCGAACAAGAGACACGTCTCTTCTCTGGTTCATTACGAACAATTTAGCAGCTACCTCATGGAGACTATGGTACTGTGGCTTACTCAAGCTCAATCCCATCAGTGCTTCACTCCCCGGAGGGTTACATTCCTGGTCGGCTGGAACTCCCTTCTTCAGAGATGGGATTTCCCCGGATTTTTCCGGATTTCCGGATTTTTGGGATCGCCAAGGATCGATTTTGAGATCGATCCAAATCCGTTGAGAAAATTTGGGGGGGGGGGGGAGGGGGGGGGGGGTGAGTCGTTTTTGTTTGGTTTTCCCTTCGACTCGGCGAACGAAATTATCCGTAAATCGATCGGAAACCGAATCCTCAACTGGTGTATTCTCATTTGGCAACTTCCGTTTTTCCCTGTTCGCAGCGCACACACGTGAGAATCTCAAAATTGTTTTTGAGTTTGTCTCGAAGTAACAACACAAGAAATGACTTTCCGCAAAATCACGAAGGCTGAGGAGCAGTTGGCTACCGATGTTGACAAGGGTTTGTCAAACCCATGGAACTTTGCTTGGTTAGATGAAATCGTCACTGTAAAAGTTGATCTCAATGGAAAGGCAACTGAAGTTGATGTTCGTCTCGGTGACGCAATTTCTAAGATCGATCGTGCCGGTTACGCATTCTGCAACCGATGCAAAGGAAAGCCGTTGAAATATGAGAATGGTGGAGTGAAAGATTTGAAAAGGCATATCAGCGGCACAAAGAAGCACTTGGAGCATGTGAGGATGGAAAAACTTCATCCATCGCTTGGTTCTAGTGCAATCTTCTGAACGTATCTATTGTTGCACTTACACCCCTGTTTCTAAAGACCACTGACTTGGCTGGTGTTGGCCGGTGATTGTGCTGGTGTCCAAAATATTACCTGCTTTGTGGTAAGTGTTGCTTTTTCATTTTATTCGGCGTTTTTTTCCAATTTAAAAATTCTTGTAAATAATGTTCGACTTCTAATAGTACAGCTTTGTTTTGTTTGTCGTTATTATTAGCACAATGACTAGAAAGATATAAATTTATCTTTCAATTCACAAAAAACAACTAACAATAAAAAAAACTTTAAAATATTAGCTCTGTGGTAAAGATACCAAAGCTTGTTTCTTTATTCAAGCATAAATTGAAAGTTCACAAATTCGTGTAATAAATGCATGTTTTTGTGTACTTTTTAACATTGAAATCTTAAAACATCTTCAGCTTCGGGGGGCGTTGCCCCCTGACCCCCATCAGGGGCTTTGCCCCTGAACCCCATCGGGGGCTTAGGCAGCCCCCGAACCCCTGGCCAATTCTTCAGGATTTTTTCACATTTTCCAATCCCATCTCTGCTTCGTTCGATCCAAAGGTAGACGCACAGGTTTTTGTTCGTTGTTCACACTGATACTAGCTTCACTACTCTCGTTGGCTCACGTAAGTGTAGCCTATGCGATCGTAACTTTGTCTGTCTGTGCGTGTGTGTGCGTGTGTGCGTGTGTATGTCTGTGGTAGAAACTTTAACATTTCGTCATTTGAAGACGTCACATTATGGCGTAAGAGGGTTAGACGTCACGCGAAGGAATTACTGAAAGTCTCAGTCATTTTGGCTCATTATTTTGAGCGGGCCGAGACTAGTTGGAAGGCACTATGGCGGAAAAGAGAGTTATCTTTTCATGTCTTGGCGTCTCAAATCTTATTAGTCAGAAAGCGCATGCACGTAGTCTCGACCAGCGCGTGGTGTGCTTCTTTCTGAGTACTTTACGTCACAAATTGTACTTTACGTACTTGATGATGACGTAAGTTAATTGTATGTGTTCTATTTCGTTGACTGAGCACGGCCGGGACCAGTTGGCGTGAGCGCTGGGATTTCGAGTTTCATTCGACATGTCAATGCATCGCAGTATGAAATAATACAGGTAGGAGGTTAGTCGATATCGACCAAAGTCGATAAGTGCATTCTTCACTATGGTATTGAGTCTGATTTCGTCGTCCATCTTGAATCAAAAAGCACTCTTCTTACAAAAAAAACACAACTTCGTTGTGAGCTACGGCGAAGCTTCGCATGTCAAAACTTGAGAAGCGATGTTGGGGTCAAAGTACCACGCCGTAGCTGCGGGTTTTTGGTATTAAGACTTTGCGAAGCTTCGTGTAGTCGACCACGGGCTCAATAAAGAACAGGCTTAACCTTTTAACTACCATACCGCCCGATACCGCCCGTCTTCCGCCATTGCCGCTATTCCCATACCGCCCGATACCGCCCCTCGCCGGTGTAGCGTCTGTTTCGGTTGTTTGCGGTTGTTGTGCGCGAGCAGTAGTAATAAGACGGTTGCAAATGCATTGTGGGATTGTCTCACTTCCGCCTTGTTTTTTTCCCATGTGCTTTCGATCTCTGTGAGAGTTACAATCGATCTTTTTTCACCAAATCTTTTGGGCGCTTGGTGCCGACATGGATTCAGATGACAGTGATCCTGATTTCATGACTATGCTTGATTATCTCCACGAAAATAGACATCAATTAGAAGATTCTGGCTTCGACATCAGCATTTCTGTGAACACTGCTGATCTGACCTACTTTGATCGTTCAATGAATATCAACAAGTGACAGCGAAACGGATGATATACCGGAGCAACAAGTAAGCGTAATTTTTCAACTTTATTGACAGGTAAACAGGTAGATAAATCATGATAACACTGCGACATACATACCACCAAGAAGAAGAACACATACTCTTTGAAGTTTGATCCCTATCCAATAACATACCAATTTTTTTTTATCAATCTGACAAAGAGAAACTGAGTAATAATAATTTAAACACGCATACCCGTTTTTGACCGTCTCTGCTCAAAATAACTTGGGAGCTGAGGGATTCTACAGAACAATAAACTTGGTAGTTAAAAGGTTAAGTAGGCTAGATCTAGATCTAGTGTCTCGCTTTCTTGCACAGTTTCATCTATGCTTACTGTGTGTGTGTATGTGTGACGGAGTGATTGAGTTTGTGTTACTGTTTGTCGATTTCTTACGTGAGCCTTGAAGGCTTCGCCTCTTGTTTTCTATTGAAGACAAGGTTCGTCTTCTTCTTCTGAACTTGCACAGCTCTCTTTTTAGAGTTATGACTGTCTTCCTGGATTCGCTGATTGCAAGAAGTTTTCACTTCTTTCGTCCGTCAGGAGCAAGACAGAGTCAGCGAGGTTGACGCTCTTTCCGGTCGTCCGGAAGACGTAACTCACGAAGCTTAAGGTCATTTTCACTCAGGTTTAGACCAGACTTTCTGGCTTTAAGCAACCGCTCAGTAGGTTTTTTAGCCAGGCGACTCAGACTTGGTCAACGGTCCCTTCAGGGCCTTAAGCCACTATACCTGTCTCGCATGCAACTGCTAAATTCAACAATGTTGCTCTTTATATCCTTTAACAAGAAAACGTGACCCTATCTAGGTGGGTTTTTTTACCATCATTGGGCAAATCTATGAGTGGTGAAAAACAAAAGGGGGGTGGGGAGAGGGGGCAGTCAGCCTTTCCTCCAGCACCTACAAGAGTGCACGATTCTAGAACTTGGGCATCGCCTCTAGCAGTCCTCAGTTCAGGAGGACTCTATGATGGAAGGCAGATGACGTTTCATCAATTTTGAGAAACGTCGTCGGAACTAGACAGGACATTTCCCGTTCTACACCCGCCTTGTGACAAGCAGGAGCGGGTCAAATCCACTTCAGAGTATATTTATAGGTTCCCACCGCCTTGTTGAAGCTATCTGCTTATATGTGATTCGGAGTAAGAATATGTAATTTAATCGAAAATGTTAATGATAAATTTTCATTTGATTAATATACTTACCCGAATCACATAGTGAATTCCCTTCCACCAACCCCGCATTATAGCTTCTATGTATTCTATAAAGTCGTATGACTTGCCACAAGCTGTGGAGCGGGGAGATAACCCCTATGGACTGGCGTCCTAACCGACGCACTAGTGCAGCACTTTTTTGTGGGGTTGCTTCCCTTTGAAGGGTAACGTATTTCAGACCTGTAGCATCTCAGACTGTGTCAAGGCTTATATGTGACCATCCACCACAAAATGAGTCGCATGTCACCTCGCGCAGTTCTGCGCTAGGCTTAATATAAGTCCGGGGAGTGTCTGGTAACAGTGTGAGGGTCACCTTAGTCACAGGCTTATAACTCAAACAGTTTTCGCTCTTTTCTAAAACGGTTTTCACCACTGGATAGAGCATAAAACACTCTTTCGGAAAATGTAAAAATACGAAAATCATACAAAGGTGACATGCGACTCGTTCCGTGGTGGAGGGTCACATACATGATTCGGGTAAGTATATTAATCAAAATAAAATTTATTATTAATATTTATTATTAAAATTTTTTATTTATATTTGACTGTCCCTTCTGTTTACTTGATGACTCGGTGCTTCTAGTCAGGACAATGTTCAGAAATATCTTTGCAACTCTTTTTGTAGTACAATGTTAAAACTGTTCAGAGTACATATTTGTATAATGTATGCTGTGACAAAATGTTTCTCAAGTAATTCATTGTGGGATATAGACAAAGATTTTAGTACTTTTACATTTTGCATCTTGTTTGCTCTCGCCTTCATGAGTAAACTCAGTCTTCTTCTTCTTCTTCTCGATCGCTCAGACAGGGACTCCGGAACTTCTGATGAAGTCTGCAGTACAGCGAAGACTCCGCAGGTTGCCGAAGATCTTCTCCTGAACTGGTGTGTCAGCAGACCATATTTCTGCTCGTAGTTTTTGGTGGATTGGACAGTGTTGGAGGAGGTGTTCCACTGTCATGTCTGCGATGCCACAGTGGCATACAGGCGTGTCCCCAATGTGGAATTTTGAGAACATGTGCTGCCTGAGTCTGCAGTGGCCGGTTCTCAGGCGCACAATGATGACCTGGTCTTTTCTGGAGAGTTGATAGTAACTGTCTCTAGGGTTGTAGTGAGGGTGTTGCTGCAGCCACCTTTTCCGTTGCTTCTCTTTTACAATGGTTTTTGCCTCACCAAATGTAACTTGCTGGTTCTCTTGTGGTAGCTTCCCTCCTTCTTTCGCCAGCCTGTCAGCTTCCTCATTCCCTTGTATGTTGCAGTGTGATGGTATCCATTGGATAACTGTTTTCTCTGTGGATTGCTGCAATGTAGTGAGGGCAGTTGCAAGTTCACTAACGTCCTGGTTTTGGGGGTTGGAGAGTGCTTGCAGCACAGAGAGTGCGTCAGAGAAGATGACTATCTTCCTGCAGATGGTATCTCCTGGGAGCATCAGAGAGTTTTTCAGCACACCAGCGGCTTCCTTCAGTGCTTCTGCCTCGGCCTTGTAGTTGGTGGAGAATTTCCCTGTTGCGATTGACTTCTTTATTGGAGCAGCATCTTTTCGACAGATAAGGATACCTCCACCGCCGTTTCGTGTTGCTTTTTCGGCTGATCCGTCAGTGTATGCGTGGGTCCACTCTTCATTTGGGTACGTTTGGCTGATGTACTCTAGTGTAAGCGCCTTCCTTTCTGCTTCAGACTGGACTTGTTTCTGCAGGATTCCTGGGACAGTTGTACATATCTCAGGGAACTCCTTTCTTTTCCAAGTTGGGAGTGTTGTGGGAATTGAGATTGGTGCAGCCGCTTGTTCCATCAGGTCTGGGTCCCGTCTTTCCAGTCTTCGTGCTTGGTGAAGGAAACTCTCCCTCTTCAGTCTGCATTTGGTGGGCATTGATGTCCGTTCATGCATTGGGTGTGCTAGTAAACTCAGTTAGAACTGAGTTAGGGGTGATGTCATTGCTCTGTTCTAAGGGTGACTTCATGGCTCTGTTCTGCGCTGACATTAAACTGCATTTCTTTGCCCACAGGCTGTCATCACATCTAACGGACAACTGACACCCAACTTTGGGTACATCAACGAGATGCGTCAGAAGTCAAAGTGAGTAAGCTCCCTGTAATATTTTTTGTTTGAACTTTGTTACAACTTTATATGATAACTTGATGAATGCAATGCAGAGTTCTTGGCTGCTTATAAGCCGTTATTACTGACCGATTGTCTCCCAGAAATTAATTTCTGTTTGGATTTACAGTACATGTACTTTGAAGTGTTGCATTTCTTCCCCGCGTCAGCTCACTGCAAAAGGGCTTGTCTGAACTGCTTGTGGCCAGTGCTATTCCTTCAGCATAATTCTTTTCTGTATGTTTTTTGAAAATGCTTTGTAATGTTTGTTTGATTTTTGGGGTGCATTGAGCATTATGGGCTTTAACGGAACGGCTTTGGTTTTTTTCCTGTTGCTGCTGCAAGCATTAGAGAGTATGTCTATATACCTTGTTCCCCTGGATAACAGAAAATTCTGAAAATAAAGGAATTCTTTCCACCAAGTAAGCCAGTCTATTTCTTGCACTGCGTAATCTTGTCTTTTGTTTATCTTTCCCTCCCTCTGATTAGATCGTCAGGTAGGTGAGTATCTCATTACAGCATTATACACACCGACTGCATGATGCCTTGAGTTGACAGCTCAAGGGCATCATAACTTATAGAGCTAACTTCTTGCAGTTGACTTTTAACAAACCATACTCAAACCTGTGATGTGCTAGCACAGTCAGAATAGGAAATTGCTTACAGCGTATACATCCGTATCGGTACGGGAAGACCATTTTCTCCATGGTTGTCACAAGGAGCTAAGTGCCAGCAAAGACCACTACACTGTTCAAGACCGCTCAGACCATCATCTTTTTGGCTCAGCATCTCGCTGAGAATAGTGTGTGTGAGTGAGTGTGTATGTGTGTGTGTGTGCATGTGTGTGTGCTTGTGTGTGTGCTTGTGCGCAATTGTGAATTCTGTGTGTATTCATGTGCGTGCGTGTTTTTATGTGTCTGCAAAACGTGTTACATTTGTCCGTGGTAATTTTGTCCTGCGAAATAGGTGGAAGGGATATTAAAAATCAAGAACCAAGTGTGGCGTTTTTCATGAAAGCGTAAGTTTTAGTCTTCCGTAGTTTCGGCTTTCACATTTTTCTGTCAATTTTAAGGACCCCAACAGGTTTTTGACTCACATGCGAAGCAAAAGTGAGTCTATGTACTCACCCGAGTCGTCCGTCCGTCCGTCCGGCCGTCCGGAAAACTTTAACGTTGGATATTTCTTGGACACTATTCAGTCTATCAGTACCAAATTTGGCAAGATGGTGTATGATGATAAGGCCCCCAAAAACATACATAGCATCTTGACCTTGCTTCAAGGTCAAGGTCGCAGGGGCCATAAATGTTGCCTAAAAAACAGCTATTTTTCCCATTTTTCCCATTTTCTCTGAAGTTTTTGAGATTCAATACCTCACCTATATATGATATATAGGGCAAAGTGAGCCCCATCTTTTGATACCAGTTTGGTTTACCTTGCTTCAAGGTCAAGGTCACAGGAGCTCTTCAAAGTTGGATTGTATACATATTTTGAAGTGACCTTGACCCTGAACTATGGAAGATAACTGTTTCAAACTTAAAAATTATGTGGGGCACATGTTATGCTTTCATCATGAGACACATTTGGTCACATATGATCAAGGTCAAGGTCACTTTGACCCTTATGAAATGTGACCAAAATAAGGTAGTGAACCACTAAAAGTGACCATATCTCATGGTAGAAAGAGCCAATAAGCACCATTGTACTTCCTATGTCTTGAATTAACAGCTTTGTGTTGCATGACCTTGGATGACCTTGACCTTGGGTCAAGGTCACATGTATTTTGGTAGGAAAAATGTGTAAAGCATGTGAGTCGTATGGGCTTTGCCCTTCTTGTTTTTGGTGTCATAAACGTGTTCATTTGCGTTTTGGCGTGACTTAGGTTAACCAGGCATATGCATGCCGTAGGAAATTGTTTTCTTACCTTCCCTCACAGGGTTTAGTTTATTTCGGAATCGTTTTGGGCCATAATCCGACGAATTTCGTGGCTGAAGCAAGGCGTTTTCGCATTCCGATCTGGCGGCCATTGTATCGCGAAAGTCAGCGAGAGTACGGAAGTGGTGAATTCTGGTTAAAATTCCGATGACGTCACAAACACTGAAGCAACTTTAGCTGCTGAACCTTACAGTTTTGAGCCTGGGGGTTAAAATCAAGGGTCTGCGCGCCCCGTGATTAGTAATTTTTTTTACAAATCACGTTAATGCTCCTGATATTTTCTTGTCATCTTCAAAGTCAAGGCACAAAAACAAAATCCCTTGACTTTTGGGGTAGCGCAACTGTTTATGTACCCCCCGCGGGTTAGGGGGAGTCCCATATTGGTTGGGACTAGAAAGAATTTACCCGATGCTACCCAGCATGTCGTAAGAGGCGACTAACGGTTCTGTTTCTTCTCTTCTTTTGTCTTATTTCTGCCTTACCAGTCCTTTCACCTATATTTCCTTCCAAGAAAACTCTCCCTACTATTCCCTGCAGTTTTCCAATTCTTTTCTTGTTGATGTAGTTTCGCTGGTTTCTCAACAATAGTGTTGTTGTTGTTGTTGTTGGTTTTTTTTTTGGGGGGGGGGTCCAGCCGATTCATTTTCACAGCCCATTCCTGCTTGAGCCTTGAGTCGGATGGAAACAAATGAAAAGTCAAGCCCGGCTGCAGAAAAGACGCAGACCGAGCGTCGCTACTTTCGCTTCCGATGCCTGCATGTGACGTCACAGCTTGCCACCGCGGGGATTTTGAAGTCTCGCGTAGCAGACGAATTTGGCCGCTTTTTGAGCATGCATTTTGTGTAAAATTAGACTGATGCAACACAAAACCTCTGATTTACTGTTCGGTTTTTGCATCTTTAGATGCTTACCTATATCATTAAATCAACCCCAACTGCTTTAGCTGAGCTTAAAAAGAGCCTGTTATGGTCCTTTAACTTTAAGGTGTGTTTTCTACATACATTTAAAGAATATAATCTGTTCTTTAACTCTGTTGACTTTGGCAAAGGAATTTTGTGTTGTTCTTTTAATTTTGTGCTTGCTTTAATCTTATTTAGCTTTGCCAATGACTATGAGTAAGTAACATGTTGTCAAAATTACGCAATTGCGTGTTTATTTGTGCACGCATGTAGCGTTATTTCAATATGTTAAAAGGTAACTTTTTGTTACCAAAATAAAGTACTTTAAACACACAAAGAATAACAGGAGGAAAAACAAACACAAGGAAAGAAAATATGGAAACAATTAAAACAAATTCTAATTGCTGATGAATGCTGACAAAAATAGTATATTCCGAAGTGTAACATGGTGTGCGAGCCAAGGTTGAAATGGCAAAACTTACTGCCAGCATGCATCTTACTAGTTCTGTCAGCTCAAGAATCACTTGAGCAATAAACCGCTCTCATGCTGTCTGTTTCTGTCAGCTCAAGAATCACTTGAGCAATAAACCGCTCTCATGCTGTCTGTGTGAGCCTGTGGGGAATGTCATTTCATGTGTAGAACAAGACAACGTACTACAGAACAATTAAGTCATAGAAAGCTGACAAAAACTATATCGTAACTTTTCAAAGCTAACAAGTGTTTAATTAGGCCAAATAAAAATAGATGTTGGTTTAGGATAACATGACCAAAAAAGATCGGTCGGTAGGTCGGCCTTTTTTCCTTTTTCTTTCTTTTTTCTCTCGTAAATTTAGCCGATTTTAATGGAGGTTACTTCCCTTAGTCTCGGTATGGTTCGCAAAATGTGCCAAAAGTTTTTGTGTTTTTTGAGAAATGAAAAAAAAAAGTTTTTGGGTCGGCGGGAAAAAATAGGGTTTGGTCGGGTTACCCTAAACCAACATATTTTTGTAACATTTATGTTTTGGTTTTGGTTTTGTTGTAAAGTGTTTATGATTGTGTTCTATTCCGTCAATGGCGTCATTCTGGAAATGATGTTGTTATTGCTTTTGTAAAGCGCTTTGTGTGTTCGAAAGCGGTATAGAAATCACCATTATTATTATTATTATTTTATATATTTTTATTTGGCCTTAGAATGCAGACATAGTCTCAATGGTGAGAAAAAGAGGACTGTGGCTGCATTTTAGGCCCTTTAAAATGGTTTCCGTTTGCCTAAGGTACATGTACTGGAATTTGTGTTTAAAACAAGTTAAAAAATCTGAAAGAAATGAGGCAGAGCGCTTTTTAAAAGGGAAGTAAGCGCTCTAAATGCAGACAGCATATTGTGTACCGTATTTTTCGGGTTACAAGGCACTACAGCGCATAAGGCGCACCCCCTTCTTTTAAACAAAAATTGTAAACCAGTCACCCATTATGCGCAGGGGGCCGATAGGGCGCACCAAAATTGAAAAAGTTGGGGGCTCGTCCGGGATCCTAGCACCTGTTGCTAGAAATTTCAGTCACCTCAACCTAGGCAAAGTCCTTTGTCCTTTTCCCTCAGCAAGTTCGATCGCTTTCAACTTGTATTCTGCATCGTAAGCAAGTCGCTTCGTCTTCGGCATGGTTGCTGTGTGACTGTGTGAGGGTGTGTCATGAAATCAAACTGCCGAGAAATGTGACGATCAGTGTGAGTTGTGTAAACAAGTGCTCACGGAATTTAAAAAAAGGACTACCGGTATTCGAGATGGAGGTGAGTTCTTGTCACGTTTTGTTCCCCATGATTTTTTCCCAATTTTTGTTTTGTTCGTATTTCATACACGGATTAGGCGCTTCGTTATACAAGGCGCAGGGGTCAAACTCGAGGAAAAAAGTCGCGCCTTATGACCCGGAAAATACGGTAATACTGTGAGCATAACTCACATTTAGAGTATGCATTTAGAGCACAACTTCCCTTTGTTTATCAGATCTTAAAACAGGTAAGTTGTAATGATAACAGCACTTCTTCTTTTGCCTTTTTGTGTTTCATTCTTTGTCTGATGTGGTAACCCTGCAAGTAAAACCAACTATGTGTGTGTCAATTTATCTATTCAAAATGTTTGTAGCGAAAACCGTTATTTATATATGCGTTGAAGTTATGTACAAGTGAATTCTTTTATTGTCTGTTTCTTCATTTTTGAGTCACTTGAGAAAAAGTGACTCTATGTAATCGGTCAGTGTTAGTCTGTCCGGCCGGCCGTCCGGCCGGCCGTCCGTAGACACCACCTTAACGTTGGACTTTTCTCGGAAACTATCAAAGCGATCGGGCTCATATTTTGTTTAGTCGTGACCTCCAATGACCTCTACACTTTAACGATGGTTTCGTTGACCTTTGACCTTTTTCAAGGTCACAGGTCAGCGTCAAAGGAAAAATTAGACATTTTATATCTTTGACAAAGTTCATAGGATGTGATTGAAACTTTGTAGGATTATTCTTTACATCAAAGTATTTACATCTGTAGCCTTTTACGAACGTTATCAGAAAAACAAGGGAGATAACTAGCCTTTTCTGTTCGGCAACACACAACTTAACGTTGGGCTTTTCTCGGAAACTATAAAAGTGACCGGGCTCAAATTTTATGTGAACGTGACTCATTGTGTTGTGAATAGCAATTTCTTCCTGTCCATCTGATGCCTCATATAATATTCAGAACTGCGAAAGTGACTCGATCGAGCGTTTGCTCTTCTTGTTCTCTTTGTTTTTGAGTTTGTTGTTGAATTGAAAAACTTTCTTAATGTGGATTTTGCAACATTTGTAGTGGTTGATTGTTTTTAATATTTTGGCTGACATTTTTATTCTGTAAATTGAATTTGTAAATATGTTTTTAATGAAATTGTTTGGCATTCATGAAGCCAGCTGGGCATTATGGAATTTGTCTTCAACTTTTAGTCTGTGAATTTTGAGCAACGAGTCTGCTCATTTGAAGAAAATGATTGAAACTGGAGAATTCTGAAATGTACTCACATGTGTGAGTGAGAGCTAGAGAAATAGCTGTTTTGAGGATTGCATTGATGTCAAACTGTTTTAAGGATTGCATTGATGTTGGAAGTTTGTGTTCATCGATGAAAAGATGTATATTTGTTAAGAGTATATGGGAACACACAAATATTAATTGCAGTACACTATATATGTCATGAGGGGTTTTCATATGGCATTCACATTTTTAACAAAAGTGATTATTGGGGTGCTTATGAACGCTGTGTATGTCCCTGTTGTCACTAAATTCAACTTGTACACCAAATGAAAGTGGAATATTTGGCCTTTGTATCTTTAACACATATATATGAGCCCCCTTTCTTTTATTTCGATTGCTAATTTAATAGTATGTACATTTCTGTTCGATTTACACCGTAGTATACCTGTTGTTTTAGTGAGACACCTACATCCACACCCCACACCCACCTTAACCCTGTCTTTTCATTGATGTCGTTATTTTTAGTTACAGAAGCAACTTTTACGGCTTTTAAACAAAACAACAGTGACAACACACGTGTCAGAACATACTAAACTACATGTATGTGTATGTGTGTCTGCACATGTGTCTGGTTGGTTTTTATTTTATTTTTACCGTGCCGTGCCAAGATGAAATCCTTTTGCAAAATTGGTGAATAAATATCTTGTATCTTGTATCTTGTATCTTGTTTAATCTTGCATAGTTGTTTCCTTCTTAATTCAAAGGTCAGAGCTTGAGTTTGATTATTGATAGGTGTTCAGAAAAGACAACAGTGGATAAGTTGAAACTAAATGGCTTGTCTGATAACTAGACATACAATTCAATTTACCAATTCTCTAATTCAAAACCATTTACTATATATATTTTTGTAAACACCACTTTCTGTTGTTATTTTTCCAATGTGAGTGCGTGTCTGTATGTTATAAGTGTTTTCTCTTTTTCTAAATGCTTTTTGACAGTCTTTTTCCCCACTGAATAGTTCATAGTTTGAACAGCTTTAGTGTTGCTTTAAAAAAAATATATATTATTCGTTTTTAATGTTTCACATTTACTAAGTGTGTATAGAAGAGTTATACATGTATATGTAGACTTGCACACCATATGTTTGCTTTGAAACTTAGACAGCCCTTTGTTAGTTTCAATCTTAGTCAAAATGTTCTTTTTTTTATTGTAGCATTTTAGTACAGAAATGAGGACTGCTGATGAAAATATACTTCCTTCATGAAGTTCTTACAATTAACAGAGCGCTTAGGGTTTGAGGGTACAATTCCGCACAAAAACTAATTACAAATCAACTGTTTACCTGTGTGAGCAGGTCGGCACACAAGGCAGCCATGGGGCGAGCTAACAAGAAGGTTCTGGTGTTGGGCGCAGGCTATGTGGCGGGTCCGGCCATTGAGTATCTGTCACGAGACCCATTGACACACGTCACCATTGGTATGTTCTTCTCCCTGCTTTTTATAGTGTATTTGATGGGTAGTCAGTGATTGTGTTATCTTGACATTTCCGGAATTTAAAGACTTCAGTTAAAATTGTTTCCCAAATTTGTTATATCCACCATTAAAGATCACCCTTGAGACCCTCAGATTGCATCAAATTTGATGATTTTGTATCATTTTGTAACAAAATAAGAAAATCTGAGGTGGATAGCATGTTTTGAGGCTTTTATTACAATGTCACGGTCTCCAGCCTGATGGGCTGTTCCTCCTCCCCCATCCGCTGCAGTCACCACCACCACCTTTTCTCCTCCCCCATCCGCTGCAGTCACCACCACCACCTTTCCTCCTCCCCCATCCGCTGCAGTCACCACCACCACCTTTCCTCCTCTCAGCCAAGCTTTACCCTTTGAAATGCATAATAGCGTAGTGGTTAAGACATCCGCTTCCCATGCAGAAGGTTGTGGGTTTGAATCCTTGCCGTTTTTGGTGGGTTAAGGGTAGAGATTTTTCTCACGTCAACTTATGTGCAAACCTATTAGTGTCTTATCCCCCTTTGTGTTTACATGCAAGCACAAGACCAAGTACAGACATGGAAAAGATCCTGTGATCCATGTTATAGTGGGTAATATAGAAACACAAAACTTACCAAGCATGCATCCCACGAGAATGGAGTATGGCTGCCTGAATGACTGTCACACATGTAAAAACCTTCTCATACAAAATCACAAGTGTATGTGGGACTTGCAAGCCCATGAGTGCGGAAGAAGAAGTTTCACCTCCTGACAGTGAGTGTTATTGCTTTGCAGTGTCGCAGCTGAGAGATGAGCTGGACACAGTGAATGTTGCCAAGGACAACGTGGATGTCATGCTGATGGACATTCAGCGCAATCCAGACGAGCTCGATCAGCTCATTCCTGATTACGACGTCGTTGTCAGGTATGCTAGCAGTGGCTTTAGAAGACTCTTCTGTGTTGTTCAGATTTGGACAAGTTTGTATGGTTACGGTTTTGGCTAAGAGGGATTCTAAAGCAATGTATCGGTGGAGTAGGCTTTTCACGATTGTAGAGCTGAAATATTTTGCTGACTTGTCACAAGACTTGAGGCCGTATGCAGGCCTTTGTCACTGGCTATGAAGATGTAATACACCCGACAAATCGTGAGGCAAATTAACTCAAACCGCTAAGCAGTGGGTGCACAGTCAATTTGTACATTTGCAGTGTTTTATATGTGGGATGGAGTGGAAAAAACATGATAGACACAGACTGCAGACATTGACAGGTGTCTGTTCAACATGTGCATCTCAAAGTTAAAGTTAGAAGAAGTAAGACATAAACAAACATAAAGCGATTGGCAAAACTCACACAAAACGCAAATGACAGAAATACATTATGATAAATATTATTACTTTTAGCATCAAGTGTTGTACTTTTCTACATCTGGTTAGCAGTTACTGTAACTGAATGTGTTGCTCACAGCAGACTATTGTAGCCATGGACTTGTTTGATTTCAGTTTGCTGCCGTATGTTATGCACGTGGACGTGGCAAAGATGTGCATCAAACATGGTGCCAACATGGTCACCGCTAGCTACGTGTCACCTGGCATGGAAAATCTGCATGACAGGTAAGTTTTTTGTCCAGTAAGAATCAAACAACAAGAAGGGTTAAACGATTGGAACGTCTAATTCAGGACAAAACAATTCAACAAATTAAACGTTCCAATAATTTCATTTGGAATGTTAGCATTCTATTTGTTTCGGTTGTATGTGTTTTTCTGTTGTCATATTTTTGAGAGAAGTGTGATTCTTATGAGGGCAAATGTTCATGAAACCATGTGAAAATGAAAGCATTGTTGCAGAACTTGGACATTTACCTGTTCCTTGTTATCACATTAACTTTATGAACTGGAATTAAGCAGTTCTACCTACTCTTCCAGAGTTAAATTTCTTTTCTTTCAAGAACTATTAAAGTCTTATAACTGAAGCAGCTAAAAGTGCTCATTGTCTGTGGTGGTATTTCAGTGCTGTGGAGAAGGGCATCACCATCATGAACGAGGTGGGGGTGGACCCAGGCATTGACCACATGCTGGCCATGCAGTGCTTTGACGAAGTCAGACAGCTGGGCGGAAAGGTGAGATCTTGTACAGATGACACAGCTAGGCTCTGAGTCTGAAAAGGGGTTACAGAAAAGGGGGATGGGGTGGGAGAGGGGGATTGGGTGGGCGTGACGAGGGGGTAAGAGTTTTGGGGGGGTGGGGGGGGGTCATGTCATGGAGGAGAAGAATCGCAATAATATTGATTCTTTGATTCAAAATCTGCTTGTGTGTGCAAAGTTAAAGCAACTTCTGAAGACAAAAAGGATGATTTGGTTCAGCAACTTGTTCAAATGATTTCCATCACAAATGCAGACTCGATGAAATGTTTTGGAGAAAAAAAGTTGATCTACAACAGGCATCTTTACAATGGTATGCTGAGAGTAACTTTTCGTCAAGTTATAAAGCTATTTAAAGCAGGTCTATAATATGTTAAAAAAAATGGTTATGAGCGACAAAGTCCGGAAATAACTGTCGGGTTGTAGAAGAGCTGTTTTTCCTTTCCATACGACATTGAAGGCCAATCACTAGAGAGCGGTGTGTCTCCACTCTGAGGGACGCGATCACATTGGCAATGCCAATAGTCGGCTCTGATGTGCGAATGAAAAGAGCATTGTATTGAGTGGACAGTGCGGGGAGCATAGATCAGAGCTAATTCTCACTGGGATGTCAGTGACGTTCTCATGATTTCACTGGCACAAATCGCTAACACATTCCTCGCTAGTGATTGGCCCATAATGCCACGTATTGCTTACCTCATGCAGTGTTTCCAAGCAAAAGGCAGGAAAAGCAATTCTTCCACAACCCCCAATAATTGACTTTTATTTCCGAACATCGTCAATTGTTTTTGTATGTGTGTGTTCAGATCACATCCTATGTGTCATGGTGCGGTGGCCTGCCTGCCCCAGAAAACTCCGACTCCCCTCTGCGATACAAGTTCAGGTATGTAGTGCTGTCACATCATGTCTTCTGCCTGTGTGTGCGTGCGCACGGGCAAGTGTGAGTGTGTGCGTGCACGCGTACGTACATACATGGGAGCATGTGTGTGTACATTCATGCATACGTGTGTATCACATGTAGAGGAATAAGGCAAAAGCAGGTCTGCACATCAGTTGACTTGGGATGTGGGAAAAATCTCAACCCTGAACCTAAAGACGCGATTGGGATTTGAACTCTCAGCTTTCCATTTGGTTCAATTAAAATTTGTTCATATGTCTGTTTCAGCTGGTTCCCCAAAGGAGTGTTGATGAATACTCTGGCGTCTGCTCGCTACCTTCGGGATGGAGAGGTGAGTGTTTGTGTGCTATATATAGATGTCCAACATGGCACACTTTGACATTTCCATTGGTGTTTTTTTTAACACCTTGCAAATTTCTTCTGGACAGTTACAGGGTACACTTGACTGTTTATTTGTTAGATAGTTAAGGTGCATATTTTTTTGGTTGAAAATAGTTTTGCCATGCATAAAGCATGTGTTATTGAATACCATTTCTGGTCCAACAATCAGGAGCTGAGATGATAAACAATACTTAAACTTCAGGCCGCACATGTAGGCATAAAATAAGATGTGTAAAATATGGGGTATATCAGCGTAAAAGCTATTCATTTCACTACCTTCAGTGGCACCTGTGAAGTGAGGCTCCTTGGGTGAAAGGACACTTCACAAGAAAGGACACTTTCTGTCATCCCTTCGTCTGTTATCTGTACTGTCATTGCAGGCCACCTACAATGTAAGGACACTTGTGGCTGTTCCCAAGGATGTCCTTTCATTGCAGGTAACACTACATGTATATAACAATGAAGTGGACAGACTGGAGCAAATCTATTTATTTATCTATTAGGGGGTCCGGTAGCTCAGTTGGTAGAACACTGGACTTGTGATCCTAGGGTCCCAGGTAGCTCAGTTGGTAGAGCACTGGGCGGGTCATGGGTTTGAATCTGGGCCAGGACGGACACGGGTCAACTTTATGTGCAGACCTGGAGACGGTATCCATGTCCATCCCGTGTGTCACCTCTGTGGCATGGACAAGACCTTGGTCATTCTGCCACAAGTGCAGGTGGCTAATTGCACCTAAACAAACCTGGGTAGCATGACTGTGGCTGCCAGCTTTCCATTGTGAGGAAGCAACCCGAATTTCCAAGCAATGGGACATAAAGTGAGTAATGAAAATGAGTAAAGCTGTTTATGATTTACTCTTCAGGCAGTGGAGATCCCTGGCAATGGGGGTTTGATGGATGCTACAGAAGAGCTGGACTTTCTGCCTGGATTTAACCTGGAAGGGTTCCCCAACCGTGACTCTACACAATACGCGGCAGCCTACAAAATCAAATCTGCCTCGACTGTACTCAGAGGTACCCTCAGATACAAGGTGCGAAATTAGAGGGTGCTAATATTAATGTTTTTGTAGTCAATAGGTTTTGTTTTTAGTTCTGTGAAGCCTAGCTTTGGAATAAGATGATTCTGATTTAGAAGAAAATTTTGATTTGTGAAATATTGGTTAAAACTGATTGAATTTAAAACTAATTGCAATTATGGGTTTTCAGTTGAAACACAGAAGGAAATTTTGATTTGTGAAATATTGGTTAAAACTGATTGAATTTAAAACTAATGGCAATTATGGGTTTTCAGTTGAAACAGCTGACTGTCTTGCTTACATGTTTACAATGCATAGGACATGCCTGTTAGTTTCCAGTGACAAACTATGTCACTGACAGAGTGTCAAATAAATGATTTCACTCAAGACTACTACAATAGTAAATTTGTCTCAGTTTTCATCACCTTATAGTTAGAAAGATACTATGCACAAGTTAGTTTGAAGGATTGCTTCATGTTATACTTGATTGACAGGAGATGATTTCTGATGTGTAGAGAATTATTTTGATTCTCACAATACGTGTACCATGGCATGCGTGTCACATAGGGGTTCAGATGTGCAGATAATTATGTTTGATTGTCACAACACGTGTACTATGCCTGTCACACAGGGGTTCACCAATGCAATGAAAGCCTTGATGCAGAGAACTATGGTTGATTGTCACAATATGTGTTCCCTGCGTGTCACATGGGGGTTCAGGTGTGCAGAGAATTATGTTTGATTGTCACAACACATGTACCTTGCCTGTCACATAGGGGTTCACCAATGCAGTGAAAGCCTTGATGGCTCTGGGGTTCCTGGACAATGCACCACACGCCAACCTTCACCCTAGCGGCCCAGACATCACATGGGTGAGGCTTTGGTTTTCATCTTTTTCTTTCTTTCTAATTGTGTCTTTTTCCTCGTTTTCCTCCTCCTCCTCTTCCTCTTCCTCATAGCTTTTCCCATTCTTTGTCCTCTTCATTTTTCCTTTCCATTCACCTCGTCTTTCTTCTCCTTTATCCTCTTACAGACTTACTCTCATCCTTGTCGTTGTCCTCGCAGCTTCTCTTCTTCTTTCCTATCTTCTTCTATTCCCTGCTGATGAAAAATGTAAAGAATTTGCTGGAATGTGCACACATTGGCAAGCATAGAAGCGTGATGAAGATGCTCAGCAGTTCATTAGTGCATTAAATTCTACATGTCTTTGTCACTACTTAGGTAAAGAGAGGGATTAGTAAAACATGTTGCATGGAGCATTTTCTGCAGAGAATGTTTTTCTTAATTGTTTTCATGTAATCCACGGAGGTTATTTTAATATAGTATAAATCAGTTACACTATATTAAAATAATTTCAACTTTTCTTGTTACGTAGTCGTTCCCATCTGCTCACAAACATGGAAAAGCGATATGTTTTTAAGGCAATTGAGAGTTAGGTATATGATTGTGTCTGTGTTGTTTTTGTAGAAAGGATTCTTGTGCCAGGCATTTGGCAAGTCCCAGAACACGCTGGCAGAAAGCATCATGGATCTTATTTCAGAAAAGGTCCGTGGTGACAAGCAGCAGCTGGATACCATTGTAAAGTGAGTGACAATAGTTACCTTAGAAATGTGCAAGCCAAATAATAAGCCCTAAGAGCATGTTGTTGCAAAGAGGCATGTGGTGGAAGAAAAGTGACAACATTTTACCTTTGGTTTTTTTCTGTCTGGCTGCTTGTGGGTGTCTTCAGCATCTCTGCTTGCATGTTACTTCAAGTTTGAAATTGTTTCAGACCCTTAAAACATGTTTGGAAATTGGAGTCCGTTTACATAAAAATTGATTGATAATTGACAATGAGGGTTTCATGTTCTTTACGCTGGTGTGTGTGTGTTTGGTGGTTGTTTCTGGTTGATTGTGTTTGTGTGTGTGTGGGTGTGTGGGTGTGGGGGGTGGGGGGATGCATGCCTTAGTGCATGTTTCTGTTTCTGGTCTTTTTTGTATGCATGGGTCATATTATACCTCATTCAGCAAGCACTAACTTTTCATGATATCCTTTTCAGCCTTGGCCTTTTGAGTGATGACCTGATTGACAAGAAAGGAACACCCATCGACACCTTGTCCAACTACCTGGCCAAGAGACTGGCCTATGGTGAGTACAGTAGTACCCCCATTTTAAGACCCTCCATATAACAGAACGAGACAGCCATTGTTCTCTGCGCTAGCAGTCAAGGTGAACAGTGACTGTTGAGATCCGTGTCAAATTTCATGGTTTGGTCAATAATACAAGTAATATTTCCGTGTTGATCCATTTTTAAGTGACAATTTTGGTTAAACTAGAGTACCAGTGGATCGCTCCAAGTCTTGCCTCTACCCCATCGATCTGTCCAGTTTGGGTGACCGTCTACCCGGAAATTCCCCTCCCCCCCCAGTGCATAGCACTGAGACATATATACGCAGGGCCCTCTGACCACTATACAAGGTTACGATCCTATGAGAGGATGTAGGACAAATGCTGCTCCTTTAATCCACAGTTTATCCTTCATCTGTCTCAGTTTCTCTTAACCTTCCTTTTTGTCAATGGATGCAAGAAGTCATTCTCATAATTAACACGAAAGTTTGTCATGCTTGTAATGTTAATTCTCCTTCTAATTTCTCAGTTACTTTCTTCAGCACACACAAGATAATCAAAGATTCTTAAGGGCCATGTACAGTCCTGAAAATCATTCTTTTTTCTTCTCGTTCTTGAATGCCTTTAACTTGAAGATCAGGGGCTGAGGTGCACAAAGCAAGATTGGGTCCCAGCCAGCTGGATGTGAACCAGCTGCCAGTTTTGATTGGTTGAAATAGCAAGATTGGGTCCCAGCCAGCTGGATGTGAACCAGCTGCCAGTTTTGATTGGTTGAAATAGCAAGATTGGGTCCCAGCCAGCTGGATGTGAACCAGCTGCCAGTTTTGATTGGTTGAAATAGCAAGATTGGGTCCCAGCCAGCTGGATGTGAACCAGCTGCCAGTTTTGATTGGTTGAAATAGCAAGATTGGGTCCCAGCCAGCTGGATGTGAACCAGCTGCCGGTTTTGATTGGTTGAAATAGCAAGATTGGGTCCCAGCCAGCTGGATGTGAACCAGCTGCCGGTTTTGATTGGTTGAAATAGCAAGATTGGGTCCCAGCCAGCTGGATGTGAACCAGCTGCCGGTTTTGATTGGTTGAAATAGCAAGATTGGGTCCCAGCCAGCTGGATGTGAACCAGCTGCCGGTTTTGATTGGTTGAAATAGCAAGATTGGGTCCCAGCCAGCTGGATGTGAACCAGCTGCCAGTTTTGATTGGTTGAAATAGCAACACATCTGAATTTCAATGAATCGGACGCTGCAGCTGCATACTACTCAGTTGGGTGGGACCCACTTTTGCTTCGTGCATCTCAGCCCGCTGCTTTCAAGATGAAATGGACAGTCTTCTGTAAGTCCTTCATAGGTTCGTACAGGTTTTCCTGGAACAATATTGTTGTTATTGACAGGCCCTGAGGAACGAGACATGATCCTCATGCACCATGACGTGGAAGTCCTGTGGGCTGACGGTCAGAAAGAGCAGCGATGCATCGACATGGTCAGCTACGGCGAGGTCAAGGGATACTCTGCCATGGCCAAGACTGTGGGACTGCCCACCGGCATTGCTACCAAGATGGTTCTGGACGGTCAGTATTGGCTGCAGATTCGGATAGGATGCATTGTGATATACAATGCATGATGCAATTCAATATGATACAATATCATACAATAAATATACCATTGATATAATGCAATGTGATTAAGAATACATGATACAATTCAATATGATACAATATCATACATTACAATATACGATGATATGAGACAATTAATATGATATGGTACGATATGATAGGATATTATTCAACAGAAAATGATACAGTAAAATAATACACTACATTGCAATGCAATGCAATATGACACAATAAACTTTATTGGCAGTTATAAATGGGTTAGTAGTGGATGGGAGGGGAAGATGCCTTTTCAGTGTGGTGGGGTTTGGGCACTCAGGTTTGGAACACTAGAGATCCCTGTACTGAAAAATATGCAGACTTCCGATACAAGATTTCTGACAGAATTTAATTAGAAAAACAAAACAACACAGTGATCATCATTGTTGTCAATAATTGTTGTCTACTTGTTTTTAAGTGTTGTGCATAGTCTTGTTCATAACTGATTTCTTGTTGCAGGTGAGATTCAGAGGAAGGGTGTAGTTGTACCCTTGACCTTGGACATCTACCAGCCAATCCTTGCCCGACTGGCCAACGAGGGAATCAAAGCCACCGAGAAGATTCGGCTACTGTAAGCATCACTTGGAGACGTGTATAACTAGAAAGGAATTGAAGTGACTATGGTGAGAGCGTGCCTTTTGTTGGGGATTTCGTTTTGGTGACGGAAGGTGCCCGTGGCTTGCCTGTGATGAAATTAGGAGTCAGATCAAACTGTCCATAGAAAGACGTCTGTTTATGCCAAGTGCCATATTACACTAGGCTAGATATGTGTGAAGATAGGAGTTGTGTGTGTTTGTGTGTAAAGCTTTCTCCAACCCGGTCAACAGCCCTGCAGCTTTTCAGTCAGACCGCATCGCCATAGCTGGTTCAACTGGTCACAAACATCTCAAAAGTATGGCATTAACTTCAAGATCGTTAAAGTGGCTGACTAACGAGAAGAAGGCTGCAAAGTGGTTTTGAACAGAGTATTAATTAAGCTGCAATGGAATTACAAATGAGTGGTGCATGTGTGGTGCACATTTGATAGTTTTAGTCATTGTGCAGTTCACAACTGTTACAGCATAAAATCATGAATGAGCCGCTTGATGATGTAATGTTGAATTCTTGAGATTATTTTTCTATCAGTGTGTAACTATAGGATACTCATAAGTGAACAGAGGCTTTGCCAGAAAGTGTCGTGCAGACCTGTTTACCAGTACGATTTGGGCGTATTTTGTACGCCAAATTATTATCAGTACGCAAATACGCGACACACGCACAAACTACGCATAAGAAAAAGTCTAGAATACGTTTTCCGGTGTTGGTGTGCTGATTACGGGATGGTACAACTGATACCGGTTTCGGTCGAAGGGAGATAACCATGACAGCGAGTCTTCAGCTGTGGAAACCTTGTTCAGTTGTTGGCACGTGCGATCGTCTGGACAATCGTGGCAAAAAGAAGCGGTAAAATGTGTCAGTTTCGGATGACTGTACCAAGTCTAAACAGCAGAAGCAGCAGATTTTCTTGGAGAAATATAAGAAAGAGCCAGGAATTGTGGAGTCTACTATGGGAAAAAGTCATGCACACTGCAAGTATTGTAAATCAGATTTCTCCGTTGCCCATGCTGGGAAATATGACATCGAACGACACTGCGGCATTTCCAAAACTCACCCAGACAAGGTTGCTGCAAAGAAATCCGCTGAAAGCTGCCAAGGAATTATGAAGTTCATTCCCGCAAAGCAAATCCTGCCAGAAGAAAAGGCTGTAGTCCGTGCTGAAGCAATGTTTTCTGAGATGATTGTAAAAATGAACTTGCCACTGTCAACCGCAGATGTTATTTCACGAACTTCATCTTTTCATTATCAATCTGTTTGGAAAACACTGGTTATAATGCTATCAACTGACAGGTAAATAAAATTGTTTTATCCCTGTTGTATTGGAAGGAGTTAAATTCTGAAGGTGTTCACAAGACATACTATTCTTACACAAACACGTTTGCACCCACGCGTACATTTTCCCTAGCCCATGTGGCTTTGCTTGCAAAGTACACCATCTTTTTGAAAAATACACTCAACTTTTTGGAAAAGTACTCTTGCCTCGGGTTTAGGGTAAACAGGTCTGGTCGTGAGAGTGTGAGGATTTTGCACATGCAAAAGAAGATGTTGCATTATGTCATGTAAATAAACTTCAGTATTTTCAAGGTTCAAGCAGTGAGTTCTTTTGATTGAAACTGTTTTGAAAAGACAAAAGGAATCTCACTGTTTATGGATGCACTTTCAAAGAGACTAGTGCACAGTGTTAACTTTTGTGTGTTTAAATGCTGATAGATTTATGGCATCCTTTTCTTTTTTTTAACCTCCTGACCAAAAAAAACTTTGATAGTTTCTTCTTTTTTGTTGCTGATTATTTACTGTATTATTTTCTATTTACACTTATTGAATGAATATCAGTGTATTACAACATGTATATTCCCTGTTGATGTTTAACTAAACAAAGTGTAAAGCAGAAGGAATGCTGGTTGAAGTATTAATGATTGGGGTAAGGAAAATCAGCGAATTAATGTTGTGTAACTGCATATAGATAATATAATCATATGATATTATTTAGAGGATGAATCTTTGGAAAGGATTTAAATCTGCAAATGGCTGAAGGACACGTATTTTTACTATGATGTTTCTGCGCTTGTTACAATAATTATATATAGTGAAAACACATGAATTAAGAAGACAAATGAATTTAGAGAGCTATGTTTCGGACTGAGATGTGGAGCTTTTATATATATATATATATTTATATATATATTATTTTGTTGTTGTTTTTGGTTTGATTTGTGAATTTGTTTCATGATGCATGGTTGCAACTCTGCCGGCTACACGCCGGCAGCTGGTTTTTGGTTTCATCGGCTGCCGATGTTTTTGTTCCAGGAGAGGGGTTTTTTTTGCATTTTAAATACTAAAAAAGCTGGACCCCAACTTTTGCCGGTTTTTGGAATTTTCCAGGTTGCACCCATGATGATGAAATATTTCTCAGCTTATTGTTAATAGCTATTACATAGTATAGTTCTATGTATAAAGGAGGCAAACATATTTTCATGTAAGCTTTCATTTAGTGAGATGGTTGAACAGAAATTTGAACGGTTACGTTATTATCTTTTGGCGCAGTTGTTGAGATTGGTTCTGGATTTCAGGGCTCAGCATTATTTGAAGAGAAAAAAACTATACCAAAACAGCTTGATATTCTGTTTTTTCAACAAGCAAGATATCCTCCTCATATTGCATTAAAAAAAAGATGAAATTAAAAAAACTCTGCTGCTTGTGGAAATCTGAAGCTATATGTGTATGCTTGCAGGTATCCATGCATATAGCATAATATTATTTTAGACAGTAATGCTGTTACCTCAGTCACCTTAAAGGCTTTCAGATACGTAGCATTCATTAATTAATTCATATTGTTTACATGTGCCAATAATGTTATAAAACTGTACCTAAGGGGATATAATAACGATTGGCTGTAGCTTTCGAACACAGAAAAAATTATTTCAGTATTGCAAAGTGGTGTTGATAGTGTCGAATGTAAACAAAACAGTCTCAAAGTGAAAGTGGATGTTTTCCGGAAATTGCGAAGTTAACAAGAATACAGAAAAGCGCGCTTTTTTGCTTAGCACAATACGCTACCGCGCTAATCTGGCATGTCAATATCACTACGTTTTGCACGTGGAAGGTGAGCGATTTCCTTCACGCGGGGATTGACGAAGCTGTACCGTCTGTGTTGACGGTCTAAAAATAGCCCAAGTCCTGGAGAACTGTTGCTAAACAGAGCAATAAAGAATTAATTATTTCTCGTAATTGGTAAGGACTTCAAACCTAAAACTTTGCAGGAAGCTTAATTTATACATCCCCGCAACGATGGGAAAAGCCCTGGAAGTAATTAAACTAATTAAATAGGACTATATGTCGGCCTTTAACTGAGGCGTCTGGACGCAGAAAGTCAAAATGAGTGGATAACTGATATCAAAGATACTAATGTGATTCCTTTTGTTGCGTAGCTTTGTGTTCTCTTTTTGTTGTTGTGATCAATTCCATATATCCCAGAACCTTTAATTTGATGACAATTTGATCCTGAAAAATCATTTTCAACTACTGAGTGATATGTATTACCATCGGCATTAAAGTCGCCTGCCTACAGTGCATTATTCCCCATTGAGTTATTTTAGTTATGTTCAGTAAAAGGCTGTGGCTGCATTATGTGATTGTGCTAAAATTCACCGTGGAAGTCGCCCAGAATGAGTTCAATTATCATAACTGTCTCCAATGTGACGATGTTTGAGAAGGAAATTTGTTTGTTTATTTCAGTGCTTCTTTATGATTTTCTCAGGAGCCTGGAGATAACTCATACCTACTGTTGTTATTTATACTTAGAGCGCTCACCTTCCTTTGTTCCTAGGACTTTGTCTTCGGAGTGATGCATGTACAGTGGAACCCCCCTTTTAAGACCCCCCAATTTAAGACTCCTCCCTTTTTAAGACCCTGTTTTCTTAGACTTTCTGTTCATAGCCTATGTAAAGACTCCCTCCTTTTTAAGACCTGATTTTCTCAGATTTTTTGAGGTCTTAAAAGGGGCGTTCCACTGTATTAGCTTCCATTTCAAGGTGTCAAAGTCCCGCAGTGGGGCACTGCGGTTATGAAATTAAAAGCCCCTCCTGTTTTTGGAACCGCAGGAGCTTTCTAGTTTGCTGTTAGGTAGATTTTTGGTTCCTCTTTCCTGTCATGCTCTCTTTTTCTTCATGAATTCTTTTCTTTTTTCTGCCTTCTTGCTCATTCACCTGTATTTTTTCCAAAAATCTCTTCTCTTGCCGCTTGTCTCGCGATTCATGTATAGTTTAATCTGTTAGTGTTCTGATGTAAGTCCAGCAGTAGATAGGTTAAGCCTATTTTAACATACTGGAAACTGGTAATCTTCCAGTAGGTATTAATTTAGTTTTACTAAAGCCTGCTGGGACACAAGTAATGGGTTAGTGCATTTGTAAACAGGAATCGCTTGACAAGTGGCCCCCTTCATCCCCCCCTTCCTCGTCCTGATATGGCTCTGCGTAGTCGGCTGGACGTTAAGCAACAAATAAACAAACAAACAAAAGGTGTCAAAGCGCAGCAGAGGACTTATACATTGTAAACAGAGTTGCATTTTTGCAGAACGAGTGAATAGCACAAGTTAAAACTTCATATGGTTGTATTGTGATGTCTATCAGGACAGTAAATGGGTGGCTAATCAACATGTTCTTTATTGGGAGGTGTCCTCTCATTTGAGGGACCTGACATACTGCTTGTACTGTTGTCTAGTGTTCAGGCAAGCAGGTGAAAGACAGAACAACATTTCAACACTAGAAATGTTGTGCATAGAGGAGTCTTTGTTTATGACCACATTTTTGAGTCAAGCCAAAGAAAAATTGATCTGAATGAAGAATGTTTAAAATCTTGTTGTTGTTGTTGAAGGCTTTGTGGGACCAAAAAGGTAAATATAAACAGTGGTATGTTGTTAGATTGTTACAATAATACGGGCTCGTGGAATAAACTGCCATCTCGATTGACCAAAAGCCATGTTTGGATCACAGATCCAATTAACATATATATCTCGACATTCACTGGTCTTAGGGTTTTTGTTTTCAAAGAAGAAAGAAACTTGCTTGAACACGGACCACTTCTCCGAGCAAAATCAACAAACCTAATCACTCACATTCCACCTCAAGGTCTCGGCCAACCAAGACTATGGCATACTCGTAGCAAAGCCGCCGAATGGTACCGTAAACCAAGAATAGTTACGTAAGAGAATAGAATGTTGTCTTTTGATCAAACTATACGGCAGTCGACAGGAGTTGGAGAAAACGACAACATTTATCACCAGTGCTGGACTGATTGTGTAACCTCTGCGAACGCCAAGAAGAAGAAGAAGAAGTCTTTTGATTTGGAACGTGACGTGTTTCAGAACTTCTTCTGGACAACTCGGATGGTCTTCTGCTTAGTGGTTGGCACGAGATTCTTTTTCTTCTTCGACAGTTCATCCTCCGATACTGTAGCAAAACGTTCTTTTTTTCACTTTCGAGTATGCGGACGACTGAACTTGACCGCTAAAAAGTAATCCTTTCGGAATCATTACGCCGAGTCTGAACATGAGGTCTGCACATTGTTTTTAGGCAAGATCTAGGTGAAAGCGAGGCTGTTCTTATCTCTGTATACAGTCGAGAGAGAGAGAGAAATACATGTCGAGACAAAACTTAATGTTACGATTGAACATGTGATTTTCCTTCTTTGAGTCATATGACGCCAGAGTCAGACAAAAATTCATATTTAGGCGGTTAGCTAAGACTAAAATTGAGTGCATGGTTGTTTGCGATCAATCTTGAAAAATTAAAGGAATCTAACTAAAAACATCAATCGACACCCCCCCCCCCCCCCCCCCCCCCCCGCGGGTTAGGGGGAAGAATTTACTCGATGCTCCCCAGCATGTCGTAAGAGGCGACTAACGGATTCTGTTTCACCCTTTACCCTTAAGTGTTTCTTGTATAGAATATAGTCAATGTTTGTAAAGATTTTTAGTCAAGCAGTATGTAAGAAATGTTAAGTCCTTTGTACTGGAAACTTGCATTCTCCCAGGAAGGTAATACATTGTACTACGTTGCAAGCCCCTGGAGCAAATTTTTGATTAGTGCTTTTGTGAACAAGAAACAATTGACAAGTGGCTCTATCCCATCACCCCCCTTCCCTCCGTCGCGATATAACCTTGAACGGTTGAAAACGACGTTAAACACCAAATAAAGAAAAAAAAGAAAAAAATTCATATTTAGGCGGTTAGCTAAGACTAAAATAGAGTGCATGGTTGTTTGCGTTCAATCTTGAGAAATTAAAGGAATCTAACTAAAAAAATCGATCGATACATAAATGTTATTTGTATTTTTGACCAAAATATGACATTTTACAAAGATCTCAAAAGTCATTGTTCAACTCGACTGCTGTCTTGATCTGTGTAAAATGTCATATTTTGGTCAAAAATACAAATAACATAATGTATCGATTGAACATTGGAATTTCATTCTTTGAGCCATGTGACATCAGAGTCAGACAAATACTCATATTTAGGCGGCTAGCCAAGACTAGAAAAGAGAGCATGTTTGTGTGCTTTCAATCAATAACAAATAAAGGGAATTCTAACTTAAAGCGATCGATACATAAATGTTTTTTTGTATTTTTGACTAAATTACGACATTTGACACAGACCTCGATCACTAATCATTGTTCACCTTGACTGCTGGCGCGGTCTCGGAGGAACACTGACTGTCTTGATCTGTGTGTCAAAAATTCAAATAACGTATAATGGATTTCAGTTCTACGTACAGATGCAGCTGTGCTAGATTAAGCTAATAATGTGAACTTACATTTTTAAGCATATCTGGCTTTTTTTCTCCCCTATCTTGTCGGTATGAATATCACTGATATATTTTCGGCAGGTGATTCCTAGAAGTCAGTTTTTGTTTTCGAAGAGGTGAAGTGTGGAGATTAAAATTTGATACATGTAGTAAAGAATTAATCTGCTTGTTGTTATGTTTGCAGATATTGTTTTTTCAATATACAGTACACAGTATTGCTCATTTATGTGTACTTGAGAAGCTAGATCAATAGAATCTCAGTGACAAAATGATCTCATGTTTAATCATTCATTTGTAATGTTGCTAGTCTGTGCAGGCTTTATGGCTTTTTGCCACTTTGTTTTTACTTTTCTATCAGAGGCATCAGATTATACCAACATGACCGTGGACATTGAAAGCTAAAGAAAATTAAACAACAACATGCAGCCCCCATTACGGTTATGAAGTTTGTTTTATTCTAGTCTGATAAAAGGCCATCAAGTCAGCTACTAGTCGTCTCTTTTGTATAGACCATCATTGTATTCATACAGTTCATTCTCAGGCTTCATTTTGTGAAACATGTATTAATTATTGTGTGTGCCTTTTTGGTTTGCTTTGCTACAGTGTATGTTTGTTTTTTATTTAATTGTTTAACCAGAATAAATGTTCAGCTTGGAGAAGTTCAATCAGTTAGAGGTTTTGTTTGTTTGTTTTTCTCACCTTTTTTTGTGTGTAATGTTTTTGTTTTGTTTAAGATGATGGCCTAGTTTGTTTTAGAGGTTGAATGTGTAGATTCCATTTTGTTTGTTCGATGATCAATAGACGAACTTCGGAATTAACTCTGTCAGGTTTGTATGGGTCATGAAAGAGTGAATTCTCTTGCTTTTATTGAGGCAAACTTTTCACACGTACTCCTTGTCAACGTGTTTCAGACACATCCCTCGCTGGTGACTGGCCTATAATGTCACGTGGGGAAGATTGCCTGAATGAATGCAAGAGTAAACCCATACAATCCAGTTATTTCTGAACATCGATCGTCTATATTTTCCTTGCTGTGTGTTCTGGGAGTCTTCCTTTGTGATTTTCTTTTTGATTGCTTCAGTACATGTAGGTAGCTCAGATGCAGGGTTTCCCGCAGTGGGGCACTGCGGTTATGAAATTAAAGGCCCCTCCTGTTTTTGGAACCGCAGGAGCTTTCTAGTTTGCTGTTAGGTAGATTTTTGGTTCCTCTTTCCTGTCATGCTCTCTTTTTCTTCATGAATTCTTTTCTTTTTTCTGCCTTCTTGCTCATTCACCTGTATTTTTTCCAAAAATCTCTTCTCTTGCCGCTTGTCTCGCGATTCATGTATAGTTTAATCTGTTAGTGTTCTGATGTAAGTCCAGCAGTAGATAGGTTAAGCCTATTTTAACATACTGGAAACTGGTAATCTTCCAGTAGGTATTAATTTAGTTTTACTAAAGCCTGCTGGGACACAAGTAATGGGTTAGTGCATTTGTAAACAGGAATCGCTTGACAAGTGGCCCCCTTCATCCCCCCCTTCCTCGTCCTGATATGGCTCTGCGTAGTCGGCTGGACGTTAAGCAACAAATAAACAAACAAACAAACAAAATACATTGTACTACGTTGCAAGCCCCTGGAGCAAATTTTTGATTAGTGCTTTTGTGAACAAGAAACAATTGACAAGTGGCTCTATCCCATCACCCCCCTTCATCCCCCCCTTCCTCGTCCTGATATGGCTCTACGTAGTCGGCTGGACGTTAAGCAACAAATAAACAAACAAACAAACAAACAAAGATGCAGGGTTCGTACAGAGTCCTTGAACCCTGGAAAACTCCTTGAAAATTGGAAAACCTTTTCCAGGCCTTGAAAAGTGCTTGAAAATAGAGTTTTGTGAAATAGTCATTGAAAAGTACTTGATTTTTCCAAATTGTTGCCTATACATTTCGTCAGCAGCTTGTCTTATTTAAAAAAAAATGCAACACCCTTTTTTTGACTCACATGCGAAGCAAAAGTGAGTCTATGTACTCACCCGAGTCGTCCGGACGTCCGTCCGTCCGTCTGGAAAACTTTAACGTTGGATATTTCTTGGACACTATTCAGTCTATCAGTACCAAATTTGGCAAGATGGTGTATGATGACAAGGCCCCAAAAACCATACATAGCATCTTGACCTTGCTTCAAGGTCAAGGTCGCAGGGGCCATAAATGTTGCCTAAAAAACAGCTATTTTTCACATTTTTCCCATTTTCTCTGAAGTTTTTGAGATTGAATACCTCACCTATATATGATATATAGGGCAAAGTAAGCCCCATCTTTTGATACCAGTTTGGTTTACCTTGCTTCAAGGTCAAGGTCACAGGAGCTCTTCAAAGTTGGATTGTATATATATTTTGAAGTGACCTTGACCCTGAACTATGGAAGATAACTGTTTCAAACTTAAAAATTATGTGGGGCACATGTTATGCTTTCATCATGAGACACATTTGGTCACATATGGTCAAGGTCACTTTGACCCTTATGAAATGTGACCAAAATAAGGTAGTGAACCACTAAAAGTGACCATATCTCATGGTAGAAAGAGCCAATAAGCACCATTGTACTTCCTATGTCTTGAATTAACAGCTTTGTGTTGCATGACCTTGACCTTGGGTCAAGGTCACATGTATTTTGGTAGGAAAAATGTGTAAAGCATGTGAGTCGTATGGGCTTTGCCCTTCTTGTTTCGTCAAATACAGTACACACATTTTGGGAGAATAAAAGATCGAGTGAAAACGAAAGCAGACGAACTAAACTATTACTAGTTACCCGTAGTTGCTTCCCTTCCCGGAAGTTGGCAAGGGAAACAACTACGGAATGACTAATAGTTTGCAGACTTGAAAAACTGAAGGTAAGCTCGGTGCTTTGCATTAATTTGGGGAAAATCATGTCCTTGAAAAGCATTTATTTGGTCCTGGAAATGTCCTTGAAAACTCATTGAATTGTGTCAGCTCTGCCCTGCAGGAACCCTGCAGATGGTTTAGTCTTAAAACAAGTTATCTTTCCCTCAAAGACTTATGCTCACATAAAAGTAGTTTGGAATAATATATCTATTTTGAAGATGTTTACAAATTTGATGTCACAGCACAAAAAACAACAGCTGATTTACAGTACTATTATAAAAAAAAATCTTTTAACAAGATTGTTTGCAGAAAGACAACAACAAACAGTATTACTATTTTTTCATGTCATTTGTGTTTTGACATAAAAACCATTATACAGTCTTGAAATTATGATTACTTTTGTAACATTTTAAAAAAGTATATTTTGTGTTTAAACCTAGCCCAGTAAAGCTGAATTAAACAGCTTTGTCAATGCATTGTATATGAAAGTTAGTGCTCAAATAAGTTTACTTTTCATTCTTTATCTCTCTGATAACATGACATATGAAAAATTTTTTGGCAAATTAGATTTAAAGGATTAATTAAACAAAATATAACAGGAAAAACTATATTACACTTCTTATTGACAATGATTGTGTTCTGATTGTTTGTTTCATGGGAGAAGAACCAATTTTCATTTTCGTTCTTCTTTTCACTTCTTTAATTTCTGCTTTTTCTCAAATTTTGTATTTTGTTCAGTGTCCAAGAAGTACTCCTAAAACATGAATGTTTATATGTTTTTGCTTACTTTATTAATTTCTTTTTTTTTTAAATTACTGTTATGGTTGCAGAAGATACTCTATAGGGCTAGGCAAAAGTTTCGCTTGTCTTTTAAACATGAGAAATTGTTGTTTTACTGCAGATTGAAAATTTTGAGGAGAAAAAAATGCAATTTTGTACATAGAGCATAAAGACATGTGAGTTCTGCACAAAGAAGGTTATATAATGCATGTAGTATGCAACTAATTTACATGCATACATATTGAAAGTTCAGCCAATATTTATAGCTATATGGCTTTAGCAGATTTTCTCTTTTTGATATTGTAATATTCGGTTAATAAAAGGTCATGTTCGAAAGGTTTACATCAACAAGTGAATGAATGAAGAAAACCAGAAACAAAGACTTTGTTATTGTAATTATCTTTTACGCTTTCAGCAATTTTCAACAATTTTTTGCATCAGTTACTGCATGTCCAACTTATCATTTATTTGAAAATGAATGCTGATGTGATAGTTTTGTTGTTGTTGGCCTGGTTTTTGTTTATCAGCTTCAGGTTTTAAATTGATTTGACAGAGGGTGGAGAGGGTCGTCGGTTTTTGTTTGTTTTAATTGTTTTCTCCTGTGATTGATAGTTTTGAGTGATAGTGTTTTTATGTAAGCTCCTATATTTTGTTTATATATAGACTTCATACGATTTTTTCGGGGGGGGGGGGGGGTAGATGTGTTACTTTTCATTATAATGGTTGATATTTTGGGCAGAGATGAGAAAAACTATTTTTCAGAGGTCTTTTGGAGTTTCATCCCTAACTTGAAACCCACATTTCAGTTCTTAGGGTTTGTGTGCAAAGACAGAATTAAAGGAAATCTTGGAAACTTATCTGTGTGTGTGTGAGTATGTGTTTGTTTATGTCCGTGTGCGTGCGCGCTCGTGTGTGTTTTTGTCTGTCTTGTGTCAGAGTGTGAACAAACATTGTATTCTCATGCGGTAAATTCTCATTTGGTTCAAGGTGCGTACCTTTATTTTTTAGCTGTCATTTCCGGCAGGGGCAGTCACTCTGATAAACTTAGTCTGCTTTGTTGATAGAATTATTCGGTGCGAGGTGTGTTACTGCATATTTGCACACACATTGTCACAACAACAGCGCTTACTCAGCAGGCAAAAGAGGGCCCTTTTCAGCGAAAGCGAATCTGTTTTGGAAGCGACGAAAAGCCATCCTGGCGTCCAAAGGAAAGGCCGAAATAAACAGGGTATGTGTGATAATTATGTTCGTGTGAATGTTCCAAGTATGATATTTTGTGATGGACGTAATCATTACTCGACATATCTAACCGGCCAAAGTACAAATATACTTAAAAGAGTTTAAACGTAAATAAAGCACAACTGATTCGCAAACAAGCTATGTTGTTTTGCTTGTGGTGGACTAATAAAAAGTGCATGTAGCTCCTTGAAAATCAATTCCTTAGCCTAAGCTGAAATGATTACAAGTGTACTTGAATGTCATGTCTTGTTTTGTCAGGCATAGAGATAACAACAGACGTGGAGCTAAGGGAATAGTTTACTACCTGCAATAGCTCAGTGGGTAGCAGCGTGCTGGCTTCAAATACCAGTTGTCACTATATATCGGCATGGGTTCGATCCTCATGTTCGGTGAGGGATTAATTTCCCAGAGTCAACTCTTTGCACTCTCTTCGTTGTAAAAAAAACCCAACTCTGCGCGCATGTGCACGATAAAGAGCCCAAGTTCACAGCTAAAGTCTCAGGGCTTGGAAACACGAATACATGCATGCAAGAAAAAAATGGGTAGTGCCGTACTGTATGGCAGCTCGCTTTCCCCAGTGAGAAAGCGGCCCCAAATTATCCTTATCCTTAGGCCTAAAAAAAAAATAGGTGTGGTTACGGTAACCCGACCTACCCTATTTTTAGGGGCCGATCCTATTACTTTTTATTACATTTGTCAAAAAAAAAAAAAAAAAAAAAAAAAAAAAAAAAAAAACGAGTGCAAAAAACGCAATGAAAGCGAAAGCGCCCGAGTCGCACACTTATTACCCTGTCAAGTAGGTTTAATTTTTACACATTAGAAAAAAAAGTTTAAAAAAAAAAAAGTGATTGCCTACCTACCTCCCCTATTTTTTTGGCTATGTTACCGTAACCACACCTATTTTTTATTTTTTTTGGCCTTATCCTAATTCCTTATTCTGACAGTTGTGGCTATATGGCAATGACGCATTATGATGATACAAGTACATCATGTTAGTTGAATTGTGCTTAACTGTAGAAAGCACACAGACAGTGATTGAGTGAAGCTAGTACCTTGATTATTATTGTATTTGATTCAGTCATAAGTCATTAAGTGTACACTGTTTCTCCATTTGATACCCCTCCCTTTCTTTTATGTAAGAATGACCCCACACCCCTCCAAACAAACACATACACACACACACACGGATACAATTGCAAACCACAGCATCCACACTGACCAGCACAGATGAAAAGTAAAAGGCTATTTACATTCTCTCATGCATCAGAGCAGGCTTGCACATATCAACATTTTATTTTATTTATTTACGAGAATTTATATCGCGCACATATCTCACCACACGAGGCGACTCAAGGCGCATGTTACCTATTAATGCCGTGTGAGATGGAATTTTTTACACAATATATCACGCATTCACATCGGCCAGCAAACCTCAAGCCTATTAGGGCGAGCATTCACCTTTCACGACCTTTATTCCAAGTCACACGGGTATTTGATGGACATTTTTATCTATGCCTATACAAACATGGCAGCATGCACACACTTGTGCTTGTGAATTTAATTGTATTAAAGACTGTAGGTTTCAGAATGGTCTGACCTTTGTCTTTTTCTGTCCTTTAAAGGTAGAAACACCGCAACAAGTGGAGAGGAACCCTGCTCTTGTTGAACAAGGAGAAACCCTCATCTCAGTCTCAGCAGCTGACAGCACAAGCAGTTCCAGTTTGACGTCATTTTGGCCGCCAAGACACTTCACTATGGCTGCTCACGTAGTTGCCCTGCTCTTCTGTGCATACATCATTTATATTGCTAGCCCTGGTACTGGTGAGTGCAATGCTAAAGCAAAGTTTGCATGTGTGTGCAACTACATCACATGCTGAAAATAAGATTAATAATAATAATAATAATAATAATAATAATAATAATAATAAAACATTCTTCTATAGTGCTGTTCACCGCCAGATAACAGTCTCATGGCGCTTTACAAACCATTGGACATTAAAATTTAACATTTTAGTTTTTACATATAAAAAGTTTCCTTGTAAAAAATAAAATACAAGCATTATTAGCTTACATTTCATAAACAACAACCGCATACATAAGACAATCTAGAAGATTTAAAAAAGATGAACAAACATAAGATAAATAATAGACACATTATTACACATAAAAAGTCTGACATATAAAACAGAACTTACATAAAAGCGCACAGATCTAAAATAAATAACTAATGTTCCTGTAAGACATAATTATTTTCTCAGTTTTTTTGTGGGTTAAAGTTTAGGGATCCTCTGTATAATTGGATGCAGACAACACAACAAAGAAAACACTTTTGGCATATATATATTCACAAGGGCTGTTTTGCATTTCGTCTGCATTTGTTGTACAAGTGTGATGAAGTAAGTATATCATATTAATGCTAGTTTTCATGCATGATTCTGAACAGATTTATAGACCATAGTTTTCAGTTTATATCTGAAATTAGTGCAATGGTATCTCTGTCTAACAACTTTGAAAATGTAACCAAAATTCTGTCGTTTATATTGAGGGATATAGGATTTTGGTTTGTACTGCTGTATATATATATATATATATATTTATATATATATATATACTAGAGGAATACCCGCTTCGCCGGGTAGCCGGGTAGCCGGCTTCGCCGGGATGAAATACTTAGAGCCGTACGCCGGCTTTGCCGGGTCCGAACAATGGACCCGCCAAGCTTAGGTCCCTCCCAGATTCGTGGAATGGGAACAGCACGAAAATGATTCAGTGGCCATAATGCCATTCCTGACCATATCGAGTCCCATCCTTGTCGACGAATGTAACCGTGTTAATCACCTTTGGAGGCGAACTCCACTCAAACAGGATTGAGCAATTTAGAGCTTATCTCTAAGCCCTTTTGATCTGTTATGGCTTCTCAAAGGAAGGCCAGTACATACAAATACACAAAAGCCGCCAGACCACATCACAAACAGAACTGAACAATCCACAGGTGTTGCCCACATAGAGAGAGAGACACACACACACACACACACACACACACAAACACAGAGAAGCCGTATATATAGAGAGATAGATGACAGTGTATTTTTCGCGTGGCTATAAATTGATTCGACCTTTGCACTTTTACAGTGAGGATAATTTACGGGTCCAATTTACGTTCTGGACACTGCGGTGACCTTCTAAAAATAGTAACAGAACGCCGGGAATATCCGAAGATGCCCCACTCATACTATAGTGCACCATACGAAGGAAGGGAGGTAAACGCTGAAAACCTGGAGAAGATAAGGAAGAGTTACTTATAATGGTGAAATGAACACAAAAACCAAAATCGGTTCAGCGCTGCGCGCTGAGAGCACGTGTTGAAATATCTCATCGATGATATTGTGTCCGGGGTGTAGCTGAATACGGTGTCCAAATTTGAAAAAGATCCACCGAGAACTTTGGCGTTGTGATGTGGTGTAGCGGCTTTGGTGTGTCGGTATGGGGGCCCGGGTAGCTGAGGTGGAACCAAAATCGGTTCAGCGCTGCGCGCTGAGAGCACGTGTTGAAATATCGACCAGGTTGTGTCCTGTCCCGGGTCTACCTGAATATGCCCACCAAATTTGAAGCAGATCCATCGAGAACTTTGGCCGTGCATCGCGAACTCACAGACAGACACACAGACAGACAGACACAAGTCGTATATATATATATATGTCACCTTTTGGAAAAAAGTTGATCACTTTGTGTATGGGAACGTATCACTAGTGGCCGAGACAATTTTGAGAATGTATTTTTGATGGGACAGTTGTGGAATGTTGCAAAGAAAAAATGCATTGGCTTCATTTTTCAACCTTTTTTCCTTTTCCAGATTTGTTTTCCTGGCACCCCACCTTGATGGTGTTGGCGTATGCGGTGGCCATGTTTGAAGCGGTGCTGGTGTTTTCCCCTCACAGCTCTCTGATTGGTGGATTGTCGCGCCAAACCAAAATCACCATTCACTGGTCACTCGCCACCCTCTCGGCACTGCTGGCAATTGGCGGCCTAGCAATCATTTTTCAGGTTGGTCAATAAATCTGATAAACAAAGGGAAGTAAACGCTCAAAATGCATACACCATGTGTAAGAGAGTAAGGGAGAGTTATTCTGAACTAATCTCCTGGCACCCCTCCGCGGGTTAGGGGGAAGAATTTACCCGATGCTCCCCAGCATGTCGTAAGAGGCGACTAACGGATTCTGTTTCTCTTTTTACCCTTGTTAAGTGTTTCTTGTATAGAATATAGTCAATTTTTGTAAAGATTTTAGTCAAGCAGTATGTAAGAAATGTTAAGTCTTTTGTACTGGAAACTTACATTCTCCCAGTAAGGTAATATATTGTACTACGTTGCAAGCCCCTGGAGCAAATTTTTGATTAGTGCTTTTGTGAACAAGAAACAATTGACAAGTGGCTCTATCCCATCTCCCCCCTTTCCCCGTCGAGATATAACCTTCGTGGTTGAAAACGACGTTAAACACCAAATAAAGAAATAAAGAAACAAGCGACTTTCATCCTCAAATTAGGTTAAATTGATACAGTCAGACCTAGTGGCTACTTTATCCCAGTGCAGGTTAAAAGTTTCTGCCATGGCTGCATTGGTTGTGCTAGAAGCCACAGTTGCAGCAATTTGTTGAGTATTCCAGTGATGTCCTTTGGCAATTAACCAAACGCAGAAACTACTTCATACCCTGCATACGCTCAAACAATCCTGCTGAAGTAAAACAAACAAAAAAAGATTAAAAATGTTCCTATATATTTATTTTTTAAATCTTGTATCTAAAACAGTTAGCTTAAAAATACACCTGGGGTTAAAATGGGTAAGATTGCGACATTATGGGGAATTAAACTTTTTTCAGAAAATACACTGTATAGATAATTTGCCTTGCCTTCAGTTTTAAAACACAATCATCTTCAACAGAAATGCATCCATGGTAAAGAGTGATCTGTCTGCACAGCCTTCCATAATTGTTGTCATTGAATTGACCCATATAGTGTAACTCATTTATCTGAATGTTTTTGTTTTATTATTCCACCAGGTCAAAGAGAACAAGCAGAAGTTTCACTTCACATCATGGCACGGCTTGCTGGGACTCATCACAGTGGGTTACAGCTGTATGCAGTTGATGGGTGGAGCCTCCGTCAAATACTACAACCTCTCTTCCTACTTTATCAAAATGCGACTCGCTGACCTCAAATTGACCCACGCTGTGTCAGGGGTGGCGGCCTTCACCTTGGTGACAGCCACGCTGATGTGCGCCCTGTTTAGCGACTGGGTGTCGGCGCGAGTGCAAGGGTTTGCGTGGTATGCTTGCTACATGGCAGTGTGCTGGGTGGCCTTAGTGGTTATGAACCAAGTCACATCTGGTTATGCCTCTCGCTTTGCTCCAAAGTCAGCTCCAAAAGTAAAGAGGTGAATGTAGTGTTTGTTTGTTGTTCTTGGTTGTTTGTTTGAAAGCTATGGTCGTCAGAATATACCTCTGGCTTTGCTCCAAAATCAGCTCCAAAAGCGAGGAGGTGAAATAAGTGTTTGTTTGTTGTTCTTGGTTGTTTGTTTGAAAGCTATGGTCGTCAGAATATACCTCTGGCTTTGCTCCAAAATCAGCTCCAAAAGCGAGGAGGTGAAATAAGTGTTTGTTTGTTGTTGTTGTGTGTGTGTTTTTAAAAAAAAAAAATATATGGGGTTGCAGTTTTCAGTATATTAAATCATTAGCTTCAGGTTCTGTATCTTTTTCTCCTGAAAACATCGTTTGGTCACTTTTCTTGAGAAAATTGGTTGTGGATGAGAAAAACAACAGTGAACACACCCCCCCCCCCCCCCCCCCCTTTTAAGATCTCTAAAAATCTGATAAAATCATGTCTTAAAAGGTAGGGAGTGTTTGAATGGGGGTAAATTTACAGATGCTATGAACAGAAAATCGAGGGGCGGGGATGTAACTCAGTCGGTAGCGCGCTGGATTTGTATCCAGTTGGCCGCTGTCAGCGTGAGTTCGTCCCCACGTTCGGCGAGAGATTTATTTCTCAGAGTCAACTTTGTGTGCAGACTCTCCTCGGTGTCCGAACACCCCCCGTGTGTACACGCAAGCACAAGACCAAGTGCGCACGAAAAAGATCCTGTAATCCATGTCAGAGTTTGGTGGGTTATAGAAACACGAAAATACCCAGCATGCTTCCTCCGAAAACGGCGTATGGCTGCCTAAATGGCGGGGTAAAAAACGGTCATACACGTAAAATTCCACTCGTGCAAAAAAACCCACACGAGTGTACGTGGGGGTTTCAACCCACGAACGCAGAAGAAGAAGTTCTGAAGACTTCCAAGCTGGCCAACATGTCCACACATTACAGTGGAACTCCCCTTGGAAGACTTCCACAAATCTGACAAAATCTTAAGATCTTAAAAAGGAGTGAGTCTTAAAATGGGGTAATTTTACAGATGTTAACAGAAAGTCTGAGAAAACAAGGTCTTAAAAAGGAGGGAGTCTTAAATTGGGCGATCTCAAAAGGGGGGTTCCACTGGACTAATTCCTTATTCTGAGCTGGCTGAGGAAAGTGTTCTGTGGACAGTTGTTGACATGGCTACACGTGGAATAAATCAGCATCGCCTTCACTTCTAAAGCTGGTGTGTTTGACTGACGTTGTTTGTCTGATGAAAGGTTCTGAAGCTTTTGTTTTCAAGACCGCTCAGAGTTCTTGTTCTATATTACATGAGAGCATTAAAGATGAGATGGTAGGGATAGATAGAGAATTTCGGCCATTTTTGGAGTGCATTACAACTTCATTGGAAATGCACGCACAATTTCGTTTTTGAGTCTGATTAATGTTCACATGTATACTTGTGGCGTCTTAGTTTAGTATCTTGTGGAGAGTTTTGTTTGTCTTTCTGGTATTGGTTGCACATATAGTCATTGTTTGCCCCCCTTTTTTTTCTCTGATGACCAAAGATGACATAATGACATTTGAATTTATGTTAAATACTGTACATGTACTTCTATGCCTTGCATTACTGAAGACACTCAGCTGGAGAGAATGCATGTTTGTTTAAATATTGTACATGTACTGCATTTTGTCATTGAACGTTGCCTTATGTTTGTTTTATATATATTGTACTGTATTTTGTCTTTGCATAACTTTGCCTCGATCAATTTTTTTCAAAGCATTTTTCTTCCAATTTGGAATTGCTTGTGCGTTTGGAGAAATAAAATTTACTGAGTGAATGTGTGTGTTGTATGTGTGGTATTATATTGATTTGTACTAATTCACTGATTGGTATGTGAAGCTTATTTGGCTGTCATATTTGATTGTATTGCAAAGATATATGTGCGCAAGTGTTGTGTTTACTTACTAAGCTTTACCCCCAGTTAGTTCTTCCTTCTTTAGTGAACAGCGGAATTTGTTTTGTATGATTACCTTTTCAAATCTATGTTTTTCAGTATTGATGGAAAATAAAAGTGGTGCAATAAACTGGTGTTCAAATGATTTGGTGTAAAGATGTGTGGGGTTAATCTTGAACATGAAAGTGAAGTCTGAGTGATTGAAACGTAATACTAATAGCAACAAAAGTGCAAGCTTCATTTCAGTTTCTTCCTCCCTGTCTTTCATTCTTCCATCCTTCCTTTCTTTCTTTCTCCATTCCTTCCTCTTTTTTTTCATGATTTTTGTGTGTGTTTTTGTTACCCAGATTTTAAGTTGATTTAATTTATTTGTTGGTAAGAAAAGAGCAGTCAGTCAATTAGTCATATATAAAATATATCATTAATTATTGTTGATTTAATTCAAAACCTAGCTTGTTTTGATGGGTATAATGGCTCATCTCTGTCTGAAAAGTTAGTATTTTGGAAAGGATTATTATAAGTTTTTAAGATTATTAAAAGGATTATTATTATTAATCTAAATAACTGAAAGTGGGTGCATTTCGTGGAAGCTTTTTTGTGGTGCCTTAAAAAAGGCAGTCGTGTTTTGTTATGCAAAAGCGCTTGGCCCGGTAGCTCAGTTGGTAGAGCACTGGACTTGTGATCGAAAGGTCGCAGGTTCGAATTCGGGCCGGGACGGACACGGGTCAACTTTATGTGCAGACCCAGAGACTGAAGCCATGTCCCACCCCCGTGTCATCACAATGGCACGTAAAAGACCTTGGTCATTCTGCCATAAGTGCAGGTGGCTGAATACACCTAAACACGCAGACACCTGGGTAGCGCGACTCCGTTGCTGCTAGCTTTCCACTGGGAGGAAGCGACCCGAATTTCCCAGCGATAGGACAATAAAGTAATGAAAAAATGAAAAAAATGAAAATGAATGAAAAATGGGCTAAGTGTTGTGCCCTAGCTGTATGAAACAGCTGTAAATGATTGAACTTTCGCTTTTGTGACCTGAGAACATTTTTCAAGGCTTAATTCTTGTCTGTCAGGGCAGCAGTTATAGGTGGTCATTGCTATCTGTACAAGCCGTGTGATGTCACTGAATGTAATGGTAAAGTGCAGAACAATGGTTCCTTTTCTCCAGTAGGTTCTGCATATTAACTCTCACTTACTCTTGTTGTCATATTTAGAGGGCTTACTTCCCTTAGCGTTAAGATCTCGTCTTGAGCGCGCGCTCTGTCTCACTTAGTTATGATATACAGTGGAACCCCTTCAGTTTTAAGACCGTCCAATTAAGACTTACCCCCTTTTAATTTAAGACCTTGATTTTCAGAATTTCTGGTCCTAACCTCTGAAAATGTAACTCCATTTTAAGACTCCCACTTTTGTTAAAACTGGATTTTGTCGGAGTTAAGGAAGTCTTAAAAGGGGGGGGGGGGAGATGTCCACTGTGGACCTTATTTACAGTCACTTTAATACACTTTAATGTACTGGTTATTGACAGAATCCGTAATCCTCTAGATTGTTAACTACAATGGTACCTGCGATGTCATGCCCCTGTGAGAGGAGGACACCTCCCAAACCTAAAGGACACACTCAGACTCTGTTGTTCCTTTGTTGGTTATCTTTACCAAAAATATGCTTGTCATATATGACAGGCCACTCGCAGTGCAGGGACAATTTTTGCTGGTCTCAAGGGTGTCCTGTCATCGTAGGGCTGAGACCGCTGTATGACTAGTAAATCAGACCTGGCTGGTCGATCTTCAACCTCAGCCACCACGCGCGCGCGCATGCACGCACGCACACACACATATGCACGCACACACGCACGCACACACACACACACACACTGTCTCACACACAACACACACACAAACACACACACTCAGGCTGTCACACACATACACACACGCACAAACACACACAGGTAGGCCTACACACAAACACACACACACTGTGACAACACACGCACGCTTTCTCTCTCTCTCTCTCTCTCTCTCTCTCTCTCTCTCTCTCTCTCTCTCTCTCTCTCTCTCTCTCTCTCTCTCTCTCTCTCTCTCTTTCTACCCCCTCCCTGTCTCTCTCCCTCTGTCTCTCTCTCATTGTCCAAAAACGGAGATAAAAGCTTGGCACAAAACCCACCCCCTATATACCCTGATTCCGTTGCGGGAGTGTGTTCGATTCAGCAGACCACGATAATCCATACCTGACTATTTCATTAACAAAAGCAATCAATAGAAAAGGCCTGAGAACCTTTCTGGGCTCATCAATAGAATCTTTAGAGAACACAAAAACTCGAACTCGCCTCATTGTAGGTCGTTGCTAGTGGCACTGTTTGCTTTGACGCCTATGTACACAAGTAGATCGCTAGGTTCGTGAAAGCCTTGAGGGGGGAAACCCCTGGTTTTTCAGGGAGTGCGCGTTCTTGTTTTGAAACAAGTCAGTGTGCCCTGCGAGGAAATCAGTGTAAAAAGCTGACCCCGCAGATGATTTGCTATACGCTATAGAAAAAAGAATTTCAGAACTTTCGTCCATTTTGTTTGACTTCCACATGCAAGGTCTCTTGATCAGTTCTGTCTTCTGCAGCGTTTAGTGTGTGTGTGTGTGTGACTGTGTGTGTGTGTGACTGTGTGTGTGTGTGTGTGCGCGCGCGGCGTTTGTGTGTGTGTGTGTGTGTGACTGTGTGTGTGTGTGCGCGCGTGTGTGCGCCGGTGTGTGTGTGTGTGTGTGCGTCACTGCACACAATACGCCCCTGCGAGGAAATCAGTGTAAAAAGCTGACCCCGCAGATGATTTGCTATACGCTATAGAAAAAAAGATTTCAGAACTTTAGTCCATTCTGTTTGACTTCCTCATGCAAGGTCTCTTGATCAGTTCTGTCTTCTGCAGAAAAAAACGTTGCTTCGGCGAAAGATGACATTATGCAGAAATGCTGCAGAAAAGAACGGTTTCAAGTTTCTCCAGCATTTGTCTTTTCTGCAGAATAACTGAATAAAGTCATAATCCGTTAAGGATACTTCGCTTAGGTCACTTGGTTTGAATTATAAATCAAACGGGGTTCGTCTGCAAAACTCATGCATACCAGACGGCATTGGAAAAAGATGAATCGGGAATTATCGTATTCATTTAATTACTACATGATCGTAATCATGAATTAAGTATATGGTACAACTTGACGAGTTTTCACTGGACTTCTAAAGGTCGAATTCGGCAGAAAACTGTTCCAAACTGATGGCGTCGACGACATTGCTAATATCTTAAAGCTGAATTTGTTAACTAACTCCTGGTTAAGTTTATTGGCCAACTCATGGTTCCAGTCGTTCGTTTGTCGCCGGTGAAACTCGTCACCATCTTAACATACACACACACACACACACACGCACACGCGCGCGCGCACGCACACACACCGTGACACACGCAAGGCACGCAAGCACACCATACACAAACGATCAAAAGCATACACTTGTCATTACGTCTTTATTTCAAAGGGCAACTGATTGTGAAAGCATTTCATTTGTACATGAAACATGTAATTGCATGATTGATATGTCCGCGTATCTAAAAGGTTTTTCGAGTGTCAGTAGCGATGATGTAACCATTATGCAAAATATTGCCCTTTTGTATTGGCAGTCGGGAGAATGTTCATATCACTTTGCGCAAGGCAACATACGTTTCACACTCATGCATACAGTGGGTTACGGTGAGGGTAGAAGGGGAGACGTGACAAAAAGGGGATGGGTTGGGAGGAGTGGGGCTGACTGACTATTAGGGTTTAACGTCCTCTTAGACCAACTGGTCTATATTGGGACAGGTATTGGTAATACGCTGAAGATATGGTGTGATACTTTGATTCGAACAAGCCCTCTGTGGCTGTCTTCTTCGACACACCAGCATTGGGTTTGTCTCGTCAAAGTATCGAAATACGATCATGATAATCAGAGACGAGAGATGATGCATGCGTGTCTTCGTGTTTTCCAAGCCCTGAGACTTTCGCTGTGAACGTGGGATCTTTTTCGTGCGCATGTGTGCACACGGGGGTGTTCGGACACCGAAGAGAGTCTGCACAAAGTTGACTCCGAGAAATAAATCTCTCGCCGAACGTGGGGATCGAACCCACGCTGATAGCGACCAACTGGCTACAAAGCCAGCGCGCTACCAACTGAGCTACGTCCCCGCCCAGTGGGAGTGGGGCCAGTTTAGAGAGCCAGTCAGTCAAGTTACAAGTAATCACGATAATAACGGAGTAATATTAATTCTGTTTGTATTCATTTCAGATTAAGGAATAATACGCAATGCTTAATAATAGTCAGTAAATGGTGTTCTTGACATGTGTATGGAAGAAATACAATAATCCTGGACAGCTTCACCTCAGATTGTTTTCAGTATTTCTGGTGATATCTTGCAGACATGCAGAATCTAATGATTGACTAGACTTTAATGAGCGTCCTACCTGGCATTGAGCAACATTTGGAATGCAGACATCGGTGAAAACAAGAATGATCATGACACCAGCTAACTCGATTACTGTGAACGGGTGCACGTGCAAGTATGTAAATACACGTAATATACAACCGTATTTATTTATATTCGTGCCTATATAATACCGTTGTGGGGGTGGGGGTTCAGGTTGTGATGTGGTGTAAGCATACTACCATGCCAATTTCTAAGTAAGAAGGTTTTGCCCAATACAAACCAAATTTGATAACATTTGTAGAGTTACGTACTTCGTAGAGGATGAACATTCATAACCATGGTTTACACCTCACTGTGTTATTCTAATTGACAAAAAAACATCAGTTATTTAAAAACAAGCGGTCAAAACCATCAAGCAAAGAAACATTGTCACGTACTATGCCTTTCAAGCGTGAACAGGTTTCTAGACCTTGCTATAGTTCTGTCTAGAACTTTTAGCGTTACAAGAGACAACAAATTACTGTTACCGTATAACCTTTTGCAGGCTAAAATCTCTCTCTCTCTCTCTCTCTCTCTCTCTCTCTCTCTCTCTCTCTCTCTCTCTCTCTCATTCTCTAGCTCTCTCTTTCTTTCTCTCTTCCCCTCTCTCTCTTCTTCTCTCACTCCTCTCTCTATCATTCTGCCCCCCCCCTCTCTCTCTCTCTCTCTCTCTCTCTCTCTCTCTCCCCTTCTTTCTCTCTCCCCCTCTCTCTCTTTCTCCCCGTGCATAAAAGTAGAAAGTATTATTGCTCAGAAGCCACGACTGCCTGCATTTATTCATCTTATTAGAATCTTTGATATTCCAAATAACAAATATATCTTCAACAACACACTTTCATTGGCGTGGAGCTCACAGGGGTGACGTAAAAGTAATGAATTAAAACATATTCATTTTTTACATTTTACAACAGCGCTTTTTGACACCCTTGTCAACAACATTTGTCTTCATTGACGCACAACCATATAATATTGGAATGTGTATACCATATCATCATCACAGCTATGAAGTATAACCAATAACACATTCAACACGTGGAGAGGGGGGGGGGGGGGTGGGGTTAGCCGTATAAAACTATTTTCTAGATTGCCATCACACTACAAAATAGCAGTATACCATTTATGAACGCATACTCATCTAAAACGTGGATTTTTTCTTAATAAATGTGAGCAAGAGGGAATCAAAATGGAACTTGAATAACATTGTGTTTACGACGATGGCATGTCGTCGACGGTAGAAAAGTGGGAGAAAGAGGTTGGCCTGAAAAGGACGTGTTGGTTGAACCGAAGATATAGATGTTGTGTGCGTTTTGTTTTGTTTTGTTGTTCAAAATGTCAAAACGCATTGTGATCGATATGTTTGTCTCTTGTGATAGAATGGCCAAACCCAAAATCATCACAGCAAAAGCTAGTTGAAAACCAACAACCTTTGACAGACAAAAGCAAAAGCTAGTTGAAAACCAACAACCTTTGACAGACAAAAGCAAAAGCTAGTTGAAAACCAACAAAAGTGATAGACAATAGCAAACGCTAGTTGAAAACCAACGAATTGATAGACACGCTCAAATGTGTAAATATGTATACTTGCATGTATAAATATATTCCTAAATGATGACAAAAATTAAACCAAACAAATTGGACGAATGTCTTCAGAATGCAGCATATCACAGCTTGATTTCTTTCTCTCCCCTATTTAGGAAGCCGTCACCTCGCCGTCAATACACCCAGCAGCCTATCCATTACACAGATAACATTGGACATTTCTTGAATGAATATAATTTGTATTGCCGTACATATAAAAATCATAACAAAATCTGAAAAAACACCGGTGTACCCTTTTCTATGGTCAGTTTTATAGGGATCAAGTTTAGACTTAGAAAGACTTGCACCTTTAGTGCTTGTAGGGGTAGGTGGGGGATTGGGTGCAGATGCGGTTGTTGAAGATTATTGTACGTTTGTATCTCTTACATATCGTGTACTCAACGTTGAAAAATAGAGATATAGTAAATGTACTTTGGAGATCATTTCCCAGCAAAAACAGACAACAACCTTGTCCAGAAAACCACTTCCTCCAAATAATTATTGTGAAACAAAATGAAATTACACTTAGAAAATGATACATAAAGTGCCATTTCTCTCCAAAGTGGGAGCCGGAATGTGCCATTATAGTTCATGTCTGTCTCTGAGATCAAAATGAAAATTTCAGATTTTCACTTATGATGATTTTCTCGTTAAGCTATGAGCTGCATTCGATTCAGTCAGATAAGGTGATATTTGACGATACCAACCAAGATGCGACTAATCGTTTTTGTATTGCAAGAGTAACATATAGTGTGGCCGATGATTTTAATCAGTTGCATCTAAACAGCGAAACAAATTCTCTCAGATCGAGCATGCAAACGATTTCACTGACACTGTGAGTGAACATTCTGCAAAACCAGCGTCTAGCAGCAGCGCTCTTTAACACCCAGAACAATCTTGCCTTTAAAGTAGCGGGGATGAAAAACGACACGTATTTTTTTTTTTAAATTTATTTACGAGAATTTATATCGCGCACATATCTCACCACACGAGGCGACTCAAGGCGCAAGTTACCTATTAATGCCGTGTGAGATGGAATTTTTTACACAATATATCACGCATTCACATCGGCCAGCAAACCTCAAGCCTATTAGGGCGAGCATTCACCTTTCACGGCCTTTATTCCAAGTCACACGGGTATTTGATGGACATTTTTATCTATGCCTATACAATTTTGCCAGGAAAGACCCGTTTGTCAATCGTGGGATCTTTAACGTGCACACCCCAATGTAGTGTACACGAAGGGACCTCGGTTTTTCGTCTCATCCGAAAGACTAGCACTTGAACCCACCACCTAGGTTAGGAAAGGGGGGGGGGAGAAAATTGCTAACGCCCTGACCCAGGGTCGAACTCGCAACCTCTCGCTTCCGAGCGCAAGTGCGTTACCACTCGGCCACCCAGTATTATGCAATGTTTGCTAGTCACAGTCCTCGCCTGATGCAAAACGCTACATTTTGCTTACCGTGTTTCACAGAACCTTATTCCTCGCAAAATAAAACGCGCAAGTATCATGCTAGAATTGTTAATGTGTATCGTTCATAAGTATCACCACATTCTGCTGAGCTGTCTGTTCAAGTTCTTAGCAAAGCCTGCTTATATAAAGGTACGACGAAGACGAAGTTGTTCAGCCTGCTTCGTTGTAGGTTTACCCGTCCACATAGCACGACCATTATGTTTGTTTTAATGATGAACGGGTTGTCTCTTCTTCTTCTTCTTCTACTGATCCCGACTGATTGTTGAAGCAAAAAGGCGATAGTCACCGTTGAAATGTTTAAAGTTTCATCCGGCCTGTCAGCGTGGAGAATAGTATAGTGGGTTGATTATTAAAGTCCAATTACCAGTTAACTCAGCGTTTCAACGAAAGGCTTGACTTCGCCGGTTTTTTGGTCCGCAGATTCCAGCGTTTCAACAGCCTCGGCACGATACCGTTTCAGTGTCGAACCAGCGCTCTGTAGTAGTCCATTTGTTCATCCATTTTGCTCCAGTCCTGGAAAGTGTATCTCGTTCGAACTGTTTTCACTCTGGGTTACGAAGGGAAAGTGTTGGTCTTTAGCATGCGGGCGTAATTGGCCTCGCAGAGTTCCACCTTGCGCAGAAAATAGTCCTTGTCATCAATGCTGGTCAATAAGTCCGCTTGCACCAGACACACATCCTCCAGGTACGATAACTGCGTCTTGCCCAGGCTGTAGGCACGGGTTGCCTCCTCTTGGCTGAACACTCTCACGTCAACAATGCTGTCCTGAAAGTGTGCAAAGAAAAGAGTCAGTCATGTTTACATAAAAACGGGTTTTATTGTTTTTAACTGCTAAGACGGGGTGGGGAGGGGGGGGGGGGGGGGGGGCGAGGAGAGAAACAGAGACAGAAAGAGAGTGACAGAGAGAGTGGTGGAAGACACTGATGCAGAGAGAGAGAGAGAGAGAGAGAGAGAGAGAGAGAGAGAGAGAGAGAGAGAGAGAGAGAGAGAGAGAGAGAGAGAGAGAGAGAGAGAGCGAGCAAATACAACAACAGACATTGGTCGAACTTGATACTGCTGGCGTTTTAAGTACAAAATTGGAAGCATAGGCAAAATACGGATTGATTACATCATCATGGCTAAATAATAGAGCTGAGACTTTTTGGCAGTTGTCCAAAAACACCACACCGTAACAAATTGCAAACATTCATATGAAGAATGGTCCGGAAGGACTTGATCACATTTGGTTAATTTCAACGTCATTGCCTTATTTTATTCTATTTTTATTGACATAAATGAAACAATTACAAAGGCGGCAGAGATGGGGGCTTTTACGAAGGACGCATCTCATCGAGAGCTCTAAAATTGTCGTGAAAGATGATTTGGTGGTTTTCCTAGTGCACTCACGCATTGGATGTTGATAAGTCTTATCCACTGTGCACGTCATGTGTGCCGGTCTGTGTGTGGGGTTGGGGGATGTGGGGCCGGATTGGGCGAGGGGGGGGGAGCAAGGTGTGTGTATGTGTGTGCGTGCGTGCGTGCTCGTGTGTATCAGTGTGTCGGTATGTGTGTAGGTGTGTGTGTGTGTGCGTGCGTGCGTGCGTGCTCGTGTGTGTGTGTGTGTGTGTGTGTAGTGTGTGTGTGAGAGTGTGTGTGTGTGTGTGCGTGCGTGCGTGCTCGTGTGTGTGTGTGTGTGTGTGTGCGTGCGTACGTGCGTGCGTGCTCGTGTGTGTGTGTGTGTGTGTGCGTGCGTGCTCGTGTGTGTGCGTGTGTGTGTGTGTGTGTATGTGTGTGTGTGTATGTGTGTGAGACGAGCTCTTTTGCGAAGGACGCACCTCATCGAGAGCCCTGAAGTTGTCGTCAAAGATGATGTGCTGGTGCTGGCGGTCGTGGGGGTCGATCCACAGCGGCTTGCCCGCGTGGTGGTTGTAGCCGTTGTTCTGCCAGTACAGGAAGTCGTCCTTGTAGCCGCTGATGCCCTGCAGATGTACAAGGACACATAAGTGTATGCATACACGGGATAACAAGGGGGTGTGTGGGGAAGGAAGGGCTCCCCAAAGTGCGCGTCCCTGCGTCCTATACGCACTAGCAGCCGAAAACACGTTCTAGACATTTATCGAGGGGGTCCCGGGACGCACTAGACGTTAAAAGAGCGGGTCCTGGGACGCACTAAATTTCCTTTACCGTGCGTACCGTATATACTTTTTCAGACTGCAATCGTCAGCTATTGTACACAGCACACTATGCGTGACCACAATGTTTTATAAGTTTACCGGGACTTTTCGACTTTTGGACCCTTGGACTCCTCTAAAATTCTGCAGAGGGGAGTCTATGGACCCTCTAAAAATTAAAAGTGGGGTTCCCGGGACCCTGTAGGAGAGGCGTCCGTGGGGAGCCCTGGGAAGGTGTAGTGTCACCGCGAGGAAACGTTGAACATGACTTTGAAAACAGATTAACGAGTCGTAATTTTATTAATTCCCTTCACTGAACCTCTTTGGATATTCGGGACGTATTTATTACACCCCCGGTATAGGGGTGTGTATAGGATTCGGTCGATGTGTTTGTTTGTTTGTTTGTGTGTTTGTGTGTTTGTGTTCGCATATAGATCTCAAGAATGAACGGACCGATCGTCACCAAACTTGGTGAACAGGTTCTATACATTCAATTGGGACCAGTCAAACACACGGTTAGGGAGTTATTGGTGGATTAAGATTCTACAAGGACTTATAGAGGGACATATTAATGGTCAAAGGGAAATAACCTTCTCAGTTGGTGGCAGTGAGAATAGTAAGGACGGGGGTGTTTTTCCTACCTCGGAGGAATTTCTTGTTTATTATTGTTTCATACCTCAGATTGTCTCCGTGTTTAAAACTATTTGGGTCTAGCATAGTAAAGTGAAAAACGGGTTTTAAAAAAAATCTGATCTTTTCAAGAAATAGGGAAGTGAAGCAAATTGAATGTAAAAACAAATCTTTGCAAAAACAACAGTAGTAGCAGCAGCAGCAGCAGCAGCAACAAAAACAAAAACAGCAACACCAACAACAACAGCAGCAGCAAAACCAAAATCAGTAATCGAAGGAAAGACAGGGAAATCAGAGAGAGAGAGAGAGAGAGAGAGACAATGACAATGACAATGACAATGACAATTCTTTATTTTACGAGGGTAACAGAATAAGCATTGGTATACTTTTTTGCATCTGGCCCTCGCCCTAAAGAGGGACTAAATCTACTATAATAACTACTACTACATACTTACATAATTAGTAAAACAGTATAAGTTTATGTACATAAGTGCAATGCATTATATGAAACATTGTAGTTTATAAATGTTCATGACAAGGTGCAAAGTAAAAATTTGCAAGTCAATTAGAGTCAGAATACTATATGCAATAGTACATCAACTCTGTAAGACAATGGATATTATGCAGAACATCATAATTTCGTGAACAAAACAATAAATCAAAAGTGAGTGACTGTGTCCCAAAGGACATAACAATCAAGAATATACTATTTTCATTAAATGGGATATATATTTGTTTTTGAAAGAATCTGTGCTGGTAGCTTCCCGTAAGGCATTCGGAAGAGCGTTCCAGAGACGGCCACCTGAATAAACTAGACTAGACTTAAATAAGTCTATCCTAGGAAGAGGAGTGTTAAATTTCATAAGGTGGTGTGAATTCTTCAAAGAGAACTTTGAACAAATGGTTTGGGGTAGAGTTTCGGATATGATTTTATGCATAAAGATTCCTTTGTTAAAAAGCAGTCTTGACTTTAGAGGTAAGATCCCTAAATGTATGTAGTCTAACTCTGTGAGGGTAGTGTGCTTTAGTAATACTAGAGAGAGAGAGAGAGAGAGAGAGACAGAGACAGAGACAGAGAGACAGAGACAGAGACAGAGACAGAGAGAGAGAGAGAGAGAGAGAGACTCAGACTCAGACTCAGAAATTTATTACAAAAGGATAAAGGTTTTAGGCAAAGCCTATTCTTCCAACCTGTTCTTTATACAACACAAAAAGACAGACGCACATAAAAAATATAAATTGAATTCAATCATATAAAATACAGAAATACATTGTATGGAATGCAACACAATGTGCATTTAAGGAATTACATAAGGAGAACTCAAAAATTACAAAATTACATTGACATAGTTATACCTTTCATTTGGGAATAAAGTTGCTCCGATCAGCTACACATCCGTTAACACTAGTACACAATGTTTAACAAAATAACAATCGAACAAGACATTTCATTCACGAATGATGTGTGAACGTGACTGTCTCTTAAACATTTTCACTGAAGTTGCATTTCTTATCTGTTGGGGGAAGGAGTTCCAGAGAAACGCTCCCGAGAAGGCTAAGCTCGATTTGTAGAGGTCTATGCAAGGTATAGGCCTAGAGGGATGATTTTTTGGGACCCATATCTTTTTGTGGCATGTTTGAAATGTGATTGCAAATATTTAGGACAGTCGTCATTTAGAATTTTATACATGAACACAGCCTTGTTTAACGTCAACTGATCTTTCAAGGGGAGGAAATTCAGGAGCTTTAGTTTATCATCCGTGGACCTATTCAAATCATGCAGAATAAGTTTTGCAGCTCGGCGATGCAGGGAATTGAGTCTTTTTAAATGAATATCACTGCAGTTATCCCAAAGTGTCGATGCGAAGTTTATATGAGGCATTATGTGGGCGTAATAGAACATTTTGAGTGCTGCAGAATCTGCGTAATGCCTTAATTTTGATAGCAGGTACAAATTTGTTGATACTAATTTGCAAATATTACTCAAATGAGTTTGCCATTTCAACTCTTGATCAATGGTAACACCCAATAATCTATGTTCTCTAATTACTTGCTGCACTTGAGTTGAACCAACTGACAGTTGTAATTGTAAAGGACTTAATTGGTGTTTTTGTCTCGTGGTTATCACCATACTCTTTGTTTTAATCGGATGAATGATCATTGCATTAGAAACGCACCACTCAGTGATTTCATCCACACTTGTTTGAAGAGAAGAGTTGACGGATTCCAAAGATTTTTGACTGGTGTGAACAGAAGAGTCATCCGCGAAGAACTCACATCTAACTTTTTCATCGGACACATGAAGGGGTAAATCATTTATATAAAAACAGAACAAGATATGTCCTAATACAGACCATTGAGGGACACCACTCATGACAAACTCGTTTGACGAAGTTTTACAGTTAATGGATACATACTGTTTCCGTTTTGAAAGATACGATTAAAAAAAGGCACAGGCGGAGTCGTCTTTTAAATAGCACTTTAATTTCTTTAGTAGAAGTGAGTGATCTACTAGGTCAAAGGCTTTCTTAAAGTCCAAAAACAACGCTCCCGTTATTTCTGCTTTGTTTATTGCTGACAGCCAAGTCTTGCATAAAGAGCTTAAGGCGGTGTGGCAGGAATGCTTTGAGCGGAATCCAGACTGAAAAGGATGAAACAGATTCATTTGTTCCGGAGAGAGAGAGAGAGAGAGAGAGAGAGAGAGAGAGAGAGAGAGAGAGAGAGAGAGAGAGAGAGAGACAGAGACAGAGAGAGACAGACAGACAGACAGACAGACAGACAGAGAGCGGTTGCATTTTTATTTCCATGCCACTCCCACCTTACTGTCCAACACCAAGTCAAAAAGCACTCATCATATGATTACACATTCCTGCATGAAGCAGCAATAAAATCTGTGTATAATTATGTTCCCACGACTGTCTACCGCAGTGACGTAATAAAAAAAACCAGGACTTCCCCAAAATCGAAGGCTGACTGAGAACATTAATCGGCGCTGACGAAGCATTAAAATCTAGACCAGGGTTTGGATCGATTACATTTAGATAGAAAGCAAACACTACTTGTCTTTCTTTGCTGTGTGTGCTGATCGGCCTGACTTCTTTACAATTATGGTTCACATATGCTTCTATATTTTTTTTCTCTTTCTCTGTATTCTTCAATATTACCAATATGATTCTCACGCACTGTTTTTCGTTTTTCTTGCCTGTTTCGTTCGTTCGATTGTTCGTTCGATTGTTCGTTCGTTCGTTCGTTCGTTTTTTGGTTTCTTCGTTCGTTTGTTTGTCTGT
>NC_090248.1:47333096-47340596 GCF_037325665.1 Littorina saxatilis
TGTTAGAAGGATAACACTCGACTGCCTGTTGGTAGCTGAGTAAAATTACGGAAAGATATCCAGAGCTTTAATTATTATTTTGTTCTGTAGAACAAGCTACTCGGCCAACGTGACCGCATATTACTTTACAGTTTAGTGAAAACCTTCAACCAGGTCATACTCTGCTTGGACAAAATCCAAGTCAAACGATAACATTTGTGTACGTCCTTGAACTACGGGCACAGACTTTGCTAAAGATCTAACTGCGAGTGAATAACAAAGACAATGGGTTTTTTAAATTTTTTAATTAACAAAAATAAATCTAATAAGTGTTATTTGCAATATGGCACATGCGTATTAGCACCTGCATATTGTCATCTGCATGTAGGTGTCTAAATATTGTCACATAAACATTTTCACTGAAATATTGTCAATTAAATACTGCCACCTAAATATTTATTACCTAAATAATTATTGCCAACTAAATATTGTCCCCTTCAGTTAGCCCACCCATCAATTTGAATGCCTGTGCAGTTTATAGATGAAGTTGAAGCTAAAAGACTTCGCACTTAAATAGAGCCTGTTCTTAACTGGGCGAAGTCGACTACGAGAAGCCGGCCTCACAAAGCATTAGCACCACGTTTTCGGTAAAAAGATTTCGCGAAGACGACTTAGGGCTCAAATAAGGACGAATTGAGTCTGAAGTTGACTTTGCGAAGTCTCTACCAAAAATCCAGTGCCAATTAAGCTTAGCCATCTTCGTGAGGTAGACTTCAGGAAGTCGACCTCGCACAATGAATATCAGGCTATAGTGAAGACTTTGGCCTACCTGTGACCTGGACAGGAAGCGGTAGATGTCTCGCTCGTGGGTGAGCTTAGCTAGCAGCTCAGTAGAGGAGTCAGGTCGGTAGGCCTCCATCACGATCACGTCCTCCTTGGGCCTGCGGATGCTGCCTGTCTGCTTGTTGACGGGCACGTTCAGCGCGCGCTTGAAGCCCGGATGATTGCCCTTGATCCCGTACGCCAGAGACGCGAGGGCGTTGGGCGCATCCAGCCCGTACGTTCTGATGACGAGGGAAAAGTCTCTGCGCGTTTCCACCAGGTGGTGGAGCAGTCTGTACAGCCCTTCCAGGATGTAGTGGTAGTGCTTACCGCCCGCCCCGTGCATGGTCAGAGGCTGGCTCTCTCCCCCGCCCCCCTTCTCCCCCACAGGGTAGTCCCACGTCAGGTTGAGCAGGTGACGGTCGAAGTGCTCCCTGAAGTCCTTGCCGATGGGCGTGGAAGTGAAGTCCCCGGTGGCCAGGCGGAGGGCGGTGCGCTCCGAGGGCGTCCTGACCAGCAAGCGCTCTAGGAACTTGTAGTAGGTGATCTGGCCCGGGGCGGGGGGCGTGATGGAGGGCTGGTCGGAGTACCACGTCCACATGCCCTTGTCCACCTGCCCCCAGGTGGCGCCCGTCAGGAAGGCGTTGAGGGCCTGCTCCACCGCCACGTTGGTGACAGAATCCGACACCAGGATGGTGTTCCTCAGGTCCACATGCAGCACGAGTTTCTTGCGCCTCCCACTGCCATCCAGCCGTGGAGACCTGGGGATGGCCTCTGTCACTGACGGGCTGCGGGACCTGGGTGACGACCCCTTCCCGTTACACATCTCGTGGATTCTCCCGTGCTTGCGAGATCGGTCGTTATTCGGGGGGCTGGTGCCGTATGCTGGGGGGCTGGTGCCGTATGCTGGGGGGCTGCTTGCTGGTGCTGTGAGGCGCGTAGGGTCGTGACTGGGGGTGTCGTCTTCATCCTGGTCTCCGATTAACATCTCCTCCTTCGTCTTGTCGCTACTTCTCCGGCTGATGCTCATGTCTTCTCCTCCGTGAAACTTCATCTGTGACGCTGTCAAACAAAGGGGAAGTTACAGTTACTGTCGTTTGAAAGTTAAGGCAGGCATCTAAAAAAACAAGAAATTCCTCCGAGGTAGGAAAAACACCCCCGTCCTTACCATTCTCACTGCCACCAACTGAGAAGGTTATTTCCCTTTGACCATTAATATGTCCCTCTATAAGTCCTTGTAGAATCTTAATCCACCAATAACTCCCTAACCGTGTGTTTGACTGGTCCCAATTTTTGTAAGAACCGTCTCAGGAATGTATAGAACCTGTTCACCAAGTTTTGTGACGATAGGTCCGTTCATTCTTGAGATCTATATGCGAACACAAACACATAAACAAACATTTAACAAACAAACAAACAACATAGGTCAACTAATAGAATAAATTACAGATAAATGAAACATTGAATAAAGTGCGTCAAACCAAGAAGTATGAAGAAGACCAACTTTGGCCAGGCTATTACCTAAAACCAGGAAGCGTTAAGAAGACCAACTTTTTGTCTTCGTATACTCAGCAAGTAAAACTAAACCAACGCCGACGTGTGTGTGCCTACAACACCGCTAACACCACCTTTCCACAATCACGATCAGACCACACTGACACCAAATAATTAACCGTTTCAGTTACGCAAAGTGATTTTTTTTACACACCCTCGCTGGCAGTCCATGCAAGAAGTAACACATCAGCTCACAAATCACATGCAACGACAGAGCATATAAAAAAGACTGCATGTACTAAGACGAATCCTTGAGGTCTCGGGCTCTATTGTTAGGTCTCTGGAACTGCTGTGGTCAAGTTTAGTAAGCAAACAAAGGAAGGTGTTTGTCCCCAGTTGGTCAACCTGTGATATGTTTGTATAATGACTGTTGTGCTTCGTTTGTTCGTCTCTATATCGCCTTCGCGACTAGGGTTAACCTTGTGAATGTATTGTTTACAGTGTGTATGAACTACACAATGAAAAAGCATTTTAATTGTTTGTTGGTACTCAGTGACTTTTGTTGTTCGTTTGTTTGTTCACAACTGTCGCCTTCGCTGCATATGGTACCATGTGTACGTATCACACAATGAAACGTGTTTATTGGTCATCATGCAGATCACAGAATATTGATCTCACTGCCGTGATGACCACTACAATTATGATATGTACTTGAACTAGAACTTATGCTTATTGCTGGTCAAATCTGAATAAGGTGTAATTAATGTTTGAGAGAAGAGCAATTGAATGAAATTTGTTGAACTCATAAACAATTGTATTTCAAACGTAAAGCACACATACAGACACAACGTTTGTTTTAGGCAAAGAAATGAAAGTGTCAACGTTAACCTACTGTACAAAACGTCCCAAGTAATCACAAGAGCCTTGAATCAATTTATTTCATATATTTGTAACTTACCTTATCAATGTTCGTCGGGAAGCGCATGTCGAGCATACATAATTTATTTCTTGTGTTACTTTTTACCCGATGGATACTGCAGCAATTTATCAAAAGAGATTTCAATGCTTTGCAGAAGTGCTTGTTAAGATCAGTTTAACACACGAGTCCTTGTATGCGTTTCACCGATGATCTTTTGAACATTGCTGGTGTTTGACCCATATACGTATGAAACATTTACAGTGTCAATACATTCCTCAACAGTATACGCCAATGGTTTTATTCGACAAGAGAGGTAAAAAGATTGATCGATCGTATCGCATGTTACAGCTCACTGCACATTGCATAAACAACAAGTCGCGTAAGGCGAAAATACAATATTTAGTCAAGTAGCTGTCGAACTCACAGAATGAAACTGAACGCAATGCCATTTTTCAGCAAGACCGTATACTCGTAGCATCGTCAGTCCACCGCTCATGGCAAAGGCAGTGAAATTGACAAGAAGAGCGGGGTAGTAGTTGCGCTAAGAAGGATAGCACGCGTTTCTGTACCTCTCTTTGTTTTAACTTTCTGAGCGTGTTTTTAATCCAAACATATCATATCTATATGTTTTTGGAATCAGGAACCGACAAGGAATAAGATGAAAGTGTTTTTAAATTGATTTGGACAATTTAATTTTGATAATAATTTTTATATATTTAATTTTCAGAGCTTGTTTTTAATCCGAATATAACATATTTATATGTTTTTGGAATCAGCAAATGATGGAGAATAAGATAAACGTAAATTTGGATCGTTTTATAAATTTTTATTTTTTTTTACAATTTTCAGATTTTTAATGACCAAAGTCATTAATTAATTTTTAAGCCACCAAGCTGAAATGCAATACCGAAGTCCGGGCTTCGTCGAAGATTACCTGACCAAAATTTCAACCAATTTGGTTGAAAAATGAGGGCGTGACAGTGCCGCCTCAACTTTCACGAAAAGCCGGATATGACGTCATCAAAGACATTTATCAAAAAAATGAAAAAAACGTTCGGGGATTTCATACCCAGGAACTCTCATGTCAAATTTCATAAAGATCGGTCCAGTAGTTTAGTCTGAATCGCTCTACACACACACACACACACACACACAGACACACAGACACACAGACACACGCACATACACCACGACCCTCGTTTCGATTCCCCCTCGATGTTAAAATATTTAGTCAAAACTTGACTAAATATAAAAACGTTAAGGGCAATGCTTGCGCGAAAGTTTCGAACACAATTCAGCTGCTAATCTGCTGACTTTATGGCCTTTACGATTTACCAATTGCAGAAATTTTATCACAGCTTATACATTATTTATCTATGTGTGTATTGTCACCACGCCAGCTTTTGTGCCTCACGTCAAATTCGAAAACACACAGAGGAGGAAACACGGTCTTACGGTCCGCCGCGCACGAATTCTTAAAAAGATGGGCCCTCTTCTTTGTTTTAAGCATAGATGTGATCTCTGCTTTTTAGCCTTTTTAGCCAGAGGCAGCTTTCTGTAAAAGGACATTAATACACTATCAAATATACTTACTTCCATCTCCCAAGCACACAGAAGAAGCACACTTTCATATGGCTCCAGCAAAACTCACGAACTTTCAAGAAGGTGCTATCAAGTATACTTACTTCAATCTCCCAAGCACACAGAAGAAGCACACTTTCATATGGCTCTAGCCATAGACCTATCTAATATAGGTCCCTGCTCTAGCGAAACTCACGAACTTTCAAGAAGGTGCTATCAAGTATACTTACTTCAATCTCCCAAGCACACAGAAGAAGCACACTTTCATATGGCTCCAGCAAAACTCACGAACTTTCAAGAAGGTGCTATCTTTCGCTCTTTGTTTTCAGCCATGCTCACAATGACCCTTTCTTGTAAAAGTACATCAATAAACCCTCAAGTATACTTACTTCAAGCTCGAAAGCACACAGAAGGAGCACGAACGGTTCTAGCTCCGCTCACAAACTGTTGAGAAGGAAGGCTATTTTGTACCTTGTTGTTCAGCCTTGCTCACAGAGTGGCAACTTCCTATGCCTGATAATTATGGTCTTCTCTCGGGTAGCACTGGTCACGGGTACTGGCAGCCCTGGGTGGTTGGACCCGGTGGGGCTTTTCACTCCACGTTGCACTGTTAGGTGATTACTAATGGACAGAATATACCTGCGCAGTTTCAGCGGCACAGACGACGCACGGCCTATTATTTATGCCGCGATAGGGATTATGACGAGTACTTGGCCTGTTTTCCTTTAATGCAACGTGTAGCGGGCTGGGATAAGCTGCAGTGCGTCGTCGGTCCTGCTGAAGTTACGTATGTAAGCGGAGCCCCTTACTAAGCTGGCGTTAATAGTTGACGTGGTTTTTGGCCTACGGCGGTTACGACACCCAAACTGACCCTTGCAGGAGAACTAGCTATGGTCAGATGCCAGGGCTTGTGGTTTTACACTCTTGGTCAAAGTCGCACTTGTGTGGTTTTCTAATCCTAGTGTGGTGCAACAAGGTAGCGTATGTTGTCCAATTTGTGTGTCACCTCTGTAGTTCACGGTGTCAGAGAGATAACTGAGCTGCCTTTGCACTGTTGCAACGTATATGTATGAGTTTACCATGTGGCTCACAATTTTAACTGTGGTGCTATCGTTATAATAGTGAAGCAACGTTGGTTTAAGCGTGTTTCTTATTGACTTCTTCGCTGTATACAATCGTTTCACACGCTCTGCAACATACACTTGCCACTTTGACTGTTGCAACTCGCGGGTTTACACTGTTGGAGGCAGTAGTGAGCCTACTGATTTGTGTTCCTAGTCGTGCAACAAAGTAGCGTGTGATTTTCAAGCCCTCTGTCACTCCTGTTGTTTGCCCAACCACTAACAAACACTTGCCACCTCCACTAGTACGTTTATCTCTTGCCACTAAAAGGTTTACACTATTGCACTCTATATAGGCTTCAACGGAGTAAGTTGTTATGACCATGCAGGGTCAACCAGCCCGCTCGCTACCCGACCTACTATACCCGTTCAATACCCGGTTATCTGCGATTGGTTCCTGCCTGTGGCATTGGCAGCCAGAGCGCCATGCGGTGACGTGCCTTCGTCGGTAGTGGTCGCCTGCTTTGTTTTTTGTCCAGTGCTACAGGCACCTGACAGAGCACAGCTTGATTTAGAGCCATCTTGCTTCTCTGGGCGATTTTTGCATGACGAGCTAAAGCGCTGGCATCAATTTTGAATGAAAAAAACAATAACACCCAGCGACCTACCCACACACACATTCCCCAACAAACACATACACGCACGCACGCACGCTGGCACACACACACTTACACAGTCATATACTGACACACACATACACACGCGCACACACACAGACACACACACACGCACACGCACACCCCTCGCCTCTGCAAAGTCTTTAATTAAAGAAACGTTAATATTGCTAGTTATTGCCGCAGAAATTCCCATGTCTAGATATATATAACTCATATTATTCTGCAAGGCAAATTCACCAAATCATGCCAATGTCGACTCGCATCATTCGATGCGTGTGTTCAGACCACAGGGCTTATGGGGCGGGGATATAGCTCAGTTGGTAGCGCGCTGGATTTGTATTCAGTTGGCCGCTGTCAGCGTGAGTTCGATCCCAGGTTCGGCGGAAATTTATTTCAGAGTCAAATTTGTGTGCAGACTCTCTTCGGTGTCCGAACTCCCCCCCGTGTACACTACATTGGGTGTGCACGTTAAAGATCCCACGATTGACAAAAGGGTCTTTCATGGCAAAAATTGCTTAGGCACAGTTAATAATTGTCTACCTATACCCGTGTGACTTGGAATAATAGGCCGTGAAAGGTAAATATGCGCCGAAATGGTTGCAATTACTGGCCGTATAAAATTTCATCTCACACGGCATCACTGCAGAGCGCCTAGAACTGTACCCACGGAATATGCGCGATATAAGCCTCATTGATTGATTGATTGATAGATACAGTTGTACAGCGGAACCTCCTTTTTAAGACCCCCCCAAATTTAAGACTCCCGCCTTTTAGACTCTGTTTTCTCAGATTTTCTGTTCATAAGACGGGGGTTCCATCGTACAGCACTTTGGTCAGACCTTGGCGTCGGACCCAAAACTATGTGGATAATACCCCGGTCACACAGAGACGCCGCTTCTACTCTGTTGTCAAATTGTCGGAGAGCGTGGCCAATCGTGGGCCAAACGTGGGAGGCCGAGGATCTCCA
>NC_090248.1:47345596-47373895 GCF_037325665.1 Littorina saxatilis
GGGCAAACTGGAATTCCAATCTCCACTAACAAATATCCAGTGGAGATGAGAATTCTAGTTTGCCCTAGTGCAAACTGGAATTCCAATCTCCACTAGTGCGATTCGGAATCTCACTGGATTATCATTTCCACTGTGACATAATTATTCATTAGTAGTTCGCAAGCAAACACGTTCCTCCGAATGTCTCTTTATCTTTGTCCAGTCGTTTCTTCATTTCAGTGGACTGACGCTGACCTTTTAGTACCTTCAACAGACAATACAGCTTTCATCAAAGCTAATCATCCCCTTCCAGTGTAAACGAAGAAATCAATATGATCACGGTTTGCCACAGCCGTCAGAATGTGGGTCTTCACTTATCTGACTGTGACTGCCGGCACACCCATACCTCTCATCAGACCAAACACAGTGACGCGGACACACAATATTGACCACTGCTAATATCCACATTCATTACACCCCCGGTATAGGGGTGTGTATAGGATTCGGTCGATGTGTTTGTTTGTTTGTGTTCGCATATAGATCTCAAGAATGAACGGACCGATCGTCACCAAACTTGGTGAACAGGTTCTATACATTCCTGAGACGGTCCTTACAAAAATTGGGACCAGTCAAACACACGGTTAGGGAGTTATTGGTGGATTAAGATTCTACAAGGACTTATAGAGGGACATATTAATGGTCAAAGGGAAATAACCTTCTCAGTTGGTGGCAGTGAGAATGGTTATTTCCCTTTGACCAACGGGGGTGTTTTTCCTACCTCGGAGGAATTTCTTGTTTATTATGGATTAGCTGCTGGTCAAAAGCTAGTGCCTGTAAATATAGCTCATAACTTGGATTTAGTGAGTTTACACACCAAGACTCTGCTTCGACTGATTGATTGATTGATTGATTGATAACAAACAAAAGGGATAAGTGTTTGTTGTCATTTCTCTTTTTTATTTAGGTTCGTACGAACCCAGCAGCCTCTAGATCATCTTAGGTCCCCAGCAGAGTATGCACCGAGTACGAATTGATTAGTTCGGAGTATATTAGTTCGGAGTATATATGTGCAGAGTATAAAGTTATAAGCCCAGACACATTATTCGTGGGCTTTTTGTGAAAAAAATAAGGAATTATTAGTAGAGTGTATCTGCAAAGCACGAGGTTATTCGTGCGGAGCATAAAGTTGTTCAAACTGGGTTTTTGTTAATTCGGAAATCATTCGTGCAGAGCATGTGCAGAGTACACAATTCGTTGAGATTATGATTTTATCCTGCGTACGTGCGAGGGACCACTCATTAGATAACAGTATCGTTCAAACCACACGTGTGTATATTATGTGAATGAGGTCATGTCAAGCAAGTCTGGCAGGGACCTGTTTTTCCACTGCTTATGATGCCAAAGTCACCGAGACAAACGTCATTACGCGAAAAAAAATTACGCTCGCTAATTCCCCTCGATGAAGTTTTGGAACTAACACGTCACGCTACACTTTCCAGAGTGACGTGTCTTTGCTTTGACGTAAGAGATTGCACGAGGCTTTGGAAGATATCGAGGTTCCAAAAGAAGCGTCTTGAATTTCGCCGCCTCGACTGCGGGACGTTTTGAGTAAAATACACGTAAGTACAGTATGTGGGATAAAAAGGATACTACATGGCTTGCTGTGTCGTACCAGATTTACACTCGTTGCTTTGTCAAATAGTGAACAGCTCGCTTTCGCTCGCAGTTCAATTTTTTTTTTAAATCGTGTAAATCTGGTACGACACAGCAAGCCATGTATGTATACTTCTCTATGTATACTTAGTACAAAATCAAGTTATTCATTCACAGCATGACTGTGCAGAGTGCACAAATATTCAAAGAATATGCAGAGTTCGAAATGATTCGCCCAGAGAAATCATCCGTGCACAGTATGAGAATAATATTTATGTAGGTTACAAAATCATTTATGCTTTGTATGTGAAGAATACGAATTGTTTCGTGCATAGTAGGGGAAGGGCTCCTAATATGGACCACTTTTTGTTTCATGCTGATAACTAGCTTGTTTTCTTGCGAAGAAGTTTCATTTTGTGTTTGGTAGTTCTTCTCTCTTAGGTTAACCGTTAGGCCTAATTAGAGTGAAATAGCTTTGATAGACATTCAGCAAAAATTAAATACAGAAAAAATCACAAATGGTCCATATTAGGAGCCCGGGCGCCTAATATGGACCAGTGAAGCGGCCTTCACGAATCACTGTAAAAAGTCCCCTATATTTCAAAATAACATGATACAACTTAGTGTACAAGTCAGACTAATTAAAATATGCTCTAGATTTATCTGTTTCGGGTTGATGAGAGCATTATTTCAAGAATACCAGGACACTAAAGAAGCTTATTAAAAACAGAGTGAAAATAAGTGAAATTATCAACTTCCACGAAAAGAAGACTTTTTGTTGCATTTTTTTTTAGATCTCGAGGGCTAGTTATAGGTTATTTCCAGCAAGCTTCTTAATGAATTAATGAAAATAGCCTTTAGCTTTTATTTTCTTCGATTTGTTGAAGGTGGTCCATATTAGGGGACTCGCACATACTTTGAGATTTTGCTATTATTTTTTGTTTGCAGTATAAACTTGGGGTCAACACTGCTAAAATGTAACAAATACGGTTTTAGCTGTAAGCCATTTTTGTGTGATAAAAGCTTTGGCTGTGGACAGAAACGAGTCCGTTTTAGGCGGCAAATTTAGAGTCAAAAGTGAAAAAAAGAGAAAAAGCCTAACGGTTTTGAGATTTCTGTTTCTGTAACTGTTTTGACATGTGCAAGTTATCCAGAGAGGGTGAATACAGCGAATAAAACTTTTTTGAGCGCTCTAGCGCCGTTAGTTTGTCAGAACAGGAGGTGGTCCATATTAGGAGCCGGTCCATATTAGGAGCCCTTCCCCTACTGGAGAATACGATTTTAATCGTACAGAGTATGTTCGAAGAACAAACTTATTCGTAGAGAGGTTGTGCAAAGTAGAACATTATTATGTATCATTATAGAACATTACGAGTCAAACATTTGGAACTGTGATCGCCTCGCCTGACTGGTTTTATAACACTCCAACCCTGATGGACACAAAGCGTTGTTAAGGGCAGAATATACCTGCGCAGTTTCAGCGGCACCGACGACGCACTGACTGCATATTATTGATGCTGCAATAGAGATTATGACGAGTACTTGGCCTGTTTTCCTTTCACGCAACGTGTAAACGGGCTGGAATAATCTCTGTCCTTCTGAAGTTACAAAGATGAGCGCCAGGCCTTACGCTTTGGCGCGTTGGCGTGGTGTTCCAGAACACCGATTTTAAACAACCAAAATGATCGATCTGATCAGTCTGAGCATGCGGAAATTGAGTTGCCGGAATTCGTCAATGGGATTACTGGTGCGTCGGTGGAAGTTGGTTGCGTGTTGTTTTGTTTGGGGTGGTATGGCAACAGGGTGGTTTGTCAGGGTAGTTTGACCTGAATGTTAGAGGGAGACATAGAGAATACTACATGGCTTGCTGTGTCGTACCAGATTTACACGAGTTGTTTTTTTTAAATATTGAACTGCGAGCGAAAGCGAGCTGTTCACTATTTAAAAAAGCAACGAGTGTAAATCTGGTACGGAACAGCAAGCCATGTAGTATTCTGTTTATCCTACATACTGTACTTACGTGTATTTTACTGAAAATGTCCTACATTCGAGGCAGCTAAATTGAAGACGCTTGTTTTAGAACCTCGATCTCTTCTAAAGCCTCGTGCAATCTATTACGTCAAAGCAAAGAAACGTCACTCTGAAAGTGTGGCGTGACGTGTTAGTTCTAAAGATTCATCGAGGGTAATTAGCGAGCGCAATTTGTGTTTCTATAATGACGTTTGTCTCGGTGACTTTGGCATCATAAGCAGTGGAAAAACAGGTCCTTGCCAGACTTGCTTGACATGACCTCATTTACATGATATACACACGTGTGATTTGAACGATTATTATCTCACGGGTGTCTCTCTCACGTATGTAGGATAAACTGCTTTGCACATTAAAATGTGCGGTAATTTTAAGGCGGAGGAGAGAGAGAGAGAGAGAGAGAATACGAAAGAGAAGCAAAATGTCCTTAGTGAACCTAAAGTACTCTTTATGCAGAACAAACGAAAGGAAGTAGTGGCTATCACTTTCCAACTGTGTAACGTGGGGGATGATATTATTACGTATTAGACATATCACCCCACCCGAACATCTTCCCTGCCGCGTCAATTTGACTGCTGGCTTGACGAAAACCGTATGGTCATTAAAAAGACATGACTCGAAAGTTAGAACAAACGTCTCTACTAGACAGACAATGTCATAAGAAGAGAGAAAATCGACAAACTCGGGATCGTCTAATTTTGACAAGATACCGCAAACATTCCAATGAAGAAAAGATAATGAATTACACAATTGTTCAACGTCATCAGATCGATCAGTGCCATTTAAATTTGACGTATCTACCACCTCGTCATCACCGTCACCATTCTCACCACCATTCGTACCGCTCACCACTGTCAAGTGCCTCGTTTTCACTTTCTCCAAAACACATTCGCTGTCGTCCACATTGTTATCACTAACACAGTCCGTTTTTCCACGTGCGCTCACCGCGTTGTCCAAAACTACAGGTAACACCGGTGTCTTTCGGATGTCCGCACTATTCCCACGTGCGAAATACTGCTTAGCCCCAGTCACAACACTGTCACAACAATTGGCAGGAGCTTCCCTTACACGTTGTAAAACCGGTGTCACTTTTGTATGTGTTCCCTTTGCACTATGATTCCCCGGAAAAATCAAAAACTTACTAGCTGAAGTTTTCCTTGGGGGCCGGCCGAAACCTTATTTCCGTTCATGCAGGCGATCGTCTTTATCAACCACACATTTTTTCCCATTGATGACTAGGTGGTCGTATATCATTGTCGCCTTCTTGCCATCTTTCTGAGCCGCCTTCAGATGTGGAGTGAGCTTCTTCCTGATGTCTCTCACACGTTGAGAGAAATCTTCACCAATGAAGATGTCGCTACCTTTGAGCTTTCGTTTTGCTTTAAGAATCAGCTCCTTGTCTTTGTAGAAGCAACATCTAGCGATGACTGGCGAGTCTGGTTTTGCACTGACCCGGTGCACGCGGTCAAACTGGATATCTCCTGCCAACTCAAGCTTGTCGACAATGAGCTCTCTCACCGTAGCTTCACAGTCTTCCCATTTTTCGTTTTCCTCCCTCGGCAGTCCGTAAAACATCACATTGTTTCTTTTGGACCTACATTCCAGATCATCGGTCTTTGCCTCTAAACGCTCCACTTTCGTTTTCAAGACATCGTTCTCACTTTTCAGCTCATTGTTCATTCGCCACACTTCCGATACTTCTTCTCTCACTTCCCGCACCTCTTCTTGCAGATTTGCAAAGCCATTTTTCATTTCCTTTATGTCACCTTTTATGTCAGCCAGCAGATCCATAACATCTCTCAGACTAGGTTCGCCGTCAGCAGATGACGTGGCAGAAGTAGCAGATGCACCACGTCTAGGGTTAGGTCCAGGGTTGAGCTCGATGTCTCCACATTGGTGCAGAATGTTTCCGAAGTACAACAGGACCAGTAACAAACCTACCATGACACCGGTTGGCCTGTTTCGGATTTTCAATACACGCTGATACATGGCCGCCTTCTCTTTTGCACGTCGAAACATGAAACTGGCAAATACAAACGCAAATCTGCCAACAGCACCCCTAAAGTCAAGTGCTGCAGATGGCATGGTGGCTTGGCACTCACTATGCAAAGTTTCAAGGTGCTAATTGACGTTGCACAGAGTAATTAACAAAAACGGCGGAGCTACCTTTTCATGCGTCACGCATCGATGTGAGCTCGTTCACACCCCCAGAGAGAGAGAGAGAGAGAGAGAGAGAGAGAGAGAGAGAGAGAGAGAGAGAGAGAGAGAGAGAGGAGGTATTACACACCGCTACGACCGAAGAGAAGTGAAAAATAAACTCCTGTTGTGCAGCGGGATAAAGTATTCCCTCATACCTCGGAGATATATCTTCACTCGCTCGCAGCGACGTCACGTGACATTTTAGATGGAAGAAAATGCTGTCGCTTATCGGCACTGGGTGCAGTGCCTTTGTAGTGCACTTGCACTAGAACGGCACTGGGTCCAGTACCCGCTCCGGCGTCGAAGCATTTTCCACTAAAAAGTGAACAAAATTTGACCTATTTCGTCGCCTATAGGGGACGGAAAGAATGTCATTTCAATGGTGTGATAACATTCTTTCCGTCACGTGACGTCGCTGCGAGCGACTGAAGGTATATCTCCGAGGTATGAGGGAATACTTTAACCCGCTGCACAACAGGAGTTTATTCTTCACTTAGCTTCGGTCGAACCGGTGTGCAATGGGTGGAGGGAGGGAGGGAGAGAGAGAGAGAGAGAGAGAGAGAGAGAGAGAGAGAGAGAGAGAGAGAGAGAGAGAGAGAGAGAGAGTGAGTGCGCAGGTGTGTGTGTGTGTGTGTGTGTGTGTGTGTGTGTGTGTGTGTGTGTGTGTGTGAGAGAGAGAGAGAGAGAGAGAGAGAGAGAGAGAGAGAGAGAGAGAGACGCACATTCATACACACACGTAGCCGAAAAAGTGGATAAAATGGCAAACAAAGCTTTATTGCACTTGGTTCAGTTATGAAGAAGCTTTGGTCACGTCAGTATAAGTTAGTATAAGTTCCACTGAAAACACCTTTCAGTTAAAGTACAGATTGATAATCTCAGACAAGTAAGAGAAGATAAAAAACACCATATGTCAAATGAAAACTGATGACACTGATTTAAGCCTAAATATAAAACTTAAAATAATTAGAATACCGTTTTTATCCGGTTACGAATTTATTCTGTCAATATGAAGACAGGCATCTGCTTTACTGTTATTTTGGGGGGCTTTAGAAAATGATGATTCTTCAGGTAAGGACGGGCCTTGCATGAATTACTTCAGTTAAACGTACGGAACAGCAAGCGCACTGATTCAGAAAAAATACAGATACGTGAGTGAAATCACAGTTTTTCGCTTTTGCACAAATCGCTCAAGTTGCTATCAACAACGGCTGATTTGCTTTGCAAGAATGCTAAGTCACAAAAGCTTTAATAATCACAGATACTTAGATAAAAACAGTATTAAAAAAACCTTAACACATTCTTAAACTAGGCTCTTTAATACATTTGAAGACAACAGAGAAACATATGCAAGAACACGCAACAAGTAGCTAGTGCCGTTCTGAATAACATTCCGAACATCTGTCCTCTAGGAAAAATTGAACGAAGAAAAATATACCTACAAATTCAGAAAGTGTGATGGTCAATGGTGTTAGATTTTGCTTCACACATGTATGTATTCATGTTCTAATTTGACAAAAGTTGAAATTATCATAAAGATCAAAATTGAGCTGTGGTTAAAAAAAGCCATTATATTTGCTCCACAAAACCTCAAAACCTAGCAAACAAAAGCTTTAAAAGCTCAGAAGCTGAATTATCTCAAGCACCACACCACTGCAAACGCTAAAATTGGCTATATTTGTAAAAAAAAAAAAAAAAAAAAAAAAAAACATACAAAAAATAATATAAAAGTGCAAACCAAAAGAGGTTCAGTATAAGGTTTTAGTTGACTTGGTCCAGTCCATGCGAAATGGCATTTGATCCAAAAGTAAATGAGAGAGTGTGTGTGGGTGTGTGTGTGTGTGTGTGTGTGTGTGTGTGTGTGTGTGTGTGTGTGTGTGTTCGATTGCTTGTGTGCGTTTGTGCTAGCGTGTTCGTACGTGCGGGCGCGCGCGCGCGCACGTCTGTGTACGATGGTCCGACTATGTGCCTGTACATCCGTCCGTCTGCCGTCCGTCTGTCGCTCTGTCTGTCTGTGTCTGTCTGCATGTCTGTCTGTCTGTCTGTCTGCATGTCTGTCTGTCTGTCTGTCTGTCTGTCTGTCTGTCTGTCTGTCTGTCTGTCTGTCTGTCTGTCTGTCTGTCTGTCTGTCTGTCTGTCTGTCTGCATGTCTGTCTGACATGTTTTGTCTCTGTGCTGGCACAATGGAAATTGTTTCTGGAAAACATCGAGAGCAAAAAGGTTATTAGATAAATGGGCAGGTATATTCAAAAGAAAGAAAAGTCAGCACCTCAAACATTTTAAGCGAAGGCACTTCGATAAAAATGTATACGTTAATGCTTTAGTAACCACACTTTTTCACAACTTAATCTATACAAAGGCATGTCCGAAGTCCGCGTTTGTAATGAAACAGCAAGGCTTTCATTTTACGCACAAACAGTTATTGCACGTATTTTCTCACACATCTTCTCAAAAGCGTACACCCTTAATTCCACACAGAAAAATACTGAAATGGTAATACAAATACGAGTACGCAACAAGCAAAGAAATCAATTCAACGTCAACGTTGTCGTTCCAATATAATCACACACAAAAAGCTGGTATGCATACCAAACCACACAAGCAACATACTCCCTCTTGCTCCGCCTTTTCGCTGCCACTAAAAAACCACCAAAAAAACCAATTAAAAATACAAATGAAACCATAGCGGTTTTTTTTAAACAAAATTGTGATGGTTACTTAAAAGTTCATGTGGTCTCAGACTCGATCTTTCGTTAGTGTTGAGTGGAGATTGGGATGACGTTGTTTCCCCCTTCCCTTCATCCTTACAACTTTGGTCCATGTTGAAAGTTGCTTCCCTTTGCCCCCCCCGCCTGTGAGGGGGTGGGAGAGGGTGGTGTGTTTAATACTCCTCCCCCTCTTCCTCCTCCCCGCGGTCCTCCGCGGTCTCCAGCCCCACCTCCTCGTAGTCCTTCTCCAGCGCCGCCAGGTCCTCCCGAGCCTCCGAGAACTCCCCCTCCTCCATACCTGTGGGACATTGGTATAGCTGGCTGTTAGTTTCAGGTATAACGCTCTGTTAAGGTGCGATCTAATGTTTCTTGGCGTCACGGACACAGCCTGCTGAACCTGGATTAAATCATGTGTGAGTAATGCAAAGAAAGACAGAAAGAAAGAAAGAAACAGACAGACGGGCAGACAGACAGACAGACATACATACAGACAGACAGAGAGACAGACAGAAAGACAAACAAACAAACAAACAAACAATGAAGACTGAGCACTGACCCCCCCCCCTTTTTTTTTTGCTGTCGAGTCGGGGGGGGGGGGGGGGGGGGGCAACTTGAATAATATTAGATCAAAACAAAACAACAAGCCTAACGATAAAGAATTGACATGAAAGTTTGCCTTTGACCGATCGACGTTGTTTCTTTGAGGTATGTAACGAAGTCCTTGGTCGGAGTGCAGTGAAGACAATCACAGTATCGAGTTTGGCTTTCCTTTTAGTCTTACTCCACCAGAGCAATTTTCTTATGTGCTGAGTATCTGTTGGACTATTCATTAACCAAAATGCATCGTATATCTTTAGTTACATAATTTCGAGACGCTGCTCAGATCATGCTGGGATTCGAACTCACCTTCACCGACGTACCAGTGGACGAAGGCCCGCTTGGCGTACATGAGGTCAAACTTGTGGTCAAGACGAGCCCAGGCCTCGGCGATGGCGGTGGTGTTGCTCAACATGCACACGGCACGTTGCACTTGCGCCAGGTCTCCACCTAGGGCACACAACAGCACACATTAACGGCTGACATATAGTCCTATTTAATTAGTTTAATTACTTCCAGGGCTTTTCCCATCGTTGCGGGGATGTATAAATTAAGCTTCCTGCAAAGTTTTAGGTTTGAAGTCCTTACCAATTACGAGAAATAATTAATTCTTTATTGCTATGTTTAGCAACAGTTCTCCAGGACTTGGGATATTTTTAGACCGTCAACACAGACAGTACAGCTTCGTCAATCCCCGCGTGAAGGAAATCGCTCACCTTCCACGTGCAAAACGTAGTGATATTGACACGCCAAATTAGCGCGGTAGCGTATTGTGCTAAGCCGGAAAGCGCGCTTTTCTGTATTCTTGTTAACTTCGCAATTTCCGGAAAACATCCACTTTCACTTTGAGACTGTTCTGTTTACATTCGACACTATCAAAACCACTTTGCAATACTGAAATAATTTTTTCTGTGTTCGAAAGCTACAGCCAATCGTTATTATATCCCCTTAGGTACAGTTTTATAACATTATTGGCACATGTAAACAATATGAATTAATTAATGAACGCTACGAATATGGCAGCCTTTAAAGGTCATCTTCATCAAGCCAGATATTAAATGGACGAATGGATATTAAATGGACGAATGGATATTAAATGGACGAATGGATATTAAATGGACGAATGGATATTAAATGGACGAATGGATATTAAATGGACGAATGGATATTAAATGGACGAATTCGACTTCGTGAAGTCTACTTCACGAAGCTCGCTGCACGAAACTTTGGTACTTATTGTATACATGCAAAATTACTTCTCAAAGTCAACTTCGGGCTCAAGAAAGAAAGGCATATAAGGTCATCGTCATTATTGTTTGTGGTATATCCGGAACTAGGCCGTTCTAAGGTCAAATACACGCGTCTGGGGTCCATTTTCGTGACCATGTTTTAGACTTTTGTATTTGTAATGCCCCGTGTCCGTATATTGTGATGTATTTGGTGTGTTTAACCGCCTGACACTGCGAAGCCCTTTTCCTTGTTTTTATAGGGACAGTAAAATCTTTAGTCTTGAGTCTTGAGTCTTGTATCGAGGCTGAACTAGCTCCGTTTGTATCGAGGTAGCCACGCTGTCCTGTTAGCGTTTAAAATAATAAAGATGTTGGGACTTGGAGCTTCGCCGTTGGACATAAAACTGAAAGTCAACCAGCAATCGCCGTGGGACATAACGCTGAAAATCAACAGCGATCACTGTATGACATGAAGCTGACATTCAGCAGCAATCACTGTATGACATAAGCTGAAAATCAACAGCGATCACTGAATGACATAAGCTGAAAATCAACAGCGATCACTGTATGACAAAAGCTGAAAATCAACAGCGATCACTGTATGACATAAAGCTGACATTCAGCAGCAATCACTGTATGACATAAGCTGAAAATCAACAGCAATCGCTGCCAAGCGAAACTGGAAGAAGAAGAGGCAGAAAAGAACTCGCCCCTGAGTGGACACTCACACTCACCGGGCACGATGGTGGGCGGCTGGTAGTTGATGCCCACTTTGAATCCCGTGGGGCACCAGTCCACGAACTGGATGCTGCGCTTGGTCTTGATGGTGGCGATGGCGGCGTTGACGTCCTTGGGCACGACGTCACCACGGTACAGCATGCAACAGGCCATGTACTTGCCGTGCCGGGGGTCACACTTGACCATCTGGTTGCACGGCTCGAAGCAGGCGTTGGTGATCTCAGCCACAGACATCTGCTCGTGGTACGCCTTCTCCGCTGCAACGACAGATACGATGGATGCTTTTGACAGAATGTCAGATCACTTTGTGGCTGTAATTAGATAAGATATCACTAAGCTGGGTGTATTTTATTACTAGATTATCAACGGTTTGTGATCCACAAGATAAACCATCATCTCCTTTGTTTGACACGGCTTTTGTGAGTTGTTGGATAGCCTGTTTAGGTGCCGTCGTCAACAAAAGATCCTAGCGGTGTCGCAGCTCATTTGAATGTATTCGTCTGATGATGACAGTTACCTTAAAAGGAGAGTTTTTGGTGATATTTCTAGGTGACTGAGCTGAGATCAATTAATGCATTGAAATCAACTTCAACTGACATGTCTGGTAGCTCCGTGATTAAGATCCCTGGTACTTAAGGCGATGTGATGCACTAAAATCACCAAAATGAAACTTGGAGAATACATGGAATAAATTAGTTTTCTGGGTAGTTATTGAAGTGACTTATGAAAAGAAATGACAAATATGTGAATACTACAGGACATAGACTGCCGTTGCTATGGAAACTGGCTTAAACAGCGCTATATTGGATTTCTAGAAAACGGTTTTACAGTAAACATCATACATCAGAAATGCTTAATATGTGGCACAAAAATACACATGACTTTTATCTACAATCATATAGAACGATTATTTGAGAAAAGACTACAGTTGGATTTATATTAATTTTTGAAATAAGGATGAATGAATATGCGGTTAGAAATTCATTAATCCTTATTACAAAAATTAATATGAATTCAACTAGTCTTTAGTAAACAAAATCGTTCTATATGATTGTAGATAAAAGTCATGTGTATCTTTGTGCCAAATATCATGCATTTCTGATGTATGATGTCGCTGTAAAACTGTTTCCTAGAAATCCAATATGGCGACTGTTTCCCAAGCAACGGCGATCTGTGTCCATTAATATTTACACATTTTTCATTCATTGTTTTAAGTCACTTCAATAACTACCAAGAAAACTAGGTTATTCCATGTATTCTCCAAGTTTATTTTTAGTGCCACACATCGCCTTAACCTCTGAGAGGTCGACGATAAAGAATAGAAATACAGATGCTGAACTTTTGTTTACAAAAATTCCTGGTGTGTGACTGCTCAAAGAGTGAAAGGTTTGCTGTAAGGGTTGCACAATCTTTTTAGTCCCGACTACAAAACAAAACTAAAAAAAAATCTACACCGCAGTTTCCAGAACACGCTTACCCCCCTTTTCTCATCACTTCCCAGCCCACCTCATAGTAACTATTTTATATGCCATTAAGCACAAACTCACCAGAAATGATGGGAGCGTACGTAACCAGGGGGAAGTGAATCCTGGGGTAGGGCACCAGGTTGGTCTGGAACTCGGTCAGATCCACGTTAAGGGCGCCGTCAAATCTCAGGGAGGCGGTGATGGAGGACACGATCTGGCCGATGAGACGGTTGAGGTTCTGGTAGGAGGGGCGCTCGATGTCCAGGTTACGGCGGCAGATGTCGTAGATGGCCTCGTTGTCCACCATGAAGGCGCAGTCCGAGTGCTCTAGGGTGGTGTGGGTGGTCAGGATGGAGTTGTACGGCTCCACCACGGCTGTGGACACCTGGTTGTGAGGGAAAGAAGGAAGACGCGTGTTATTTTGGAAAGCATCGAACGAGAAGCTGGTTTTCGTGTAGAAATAGCCGGGCTCTTGGTAAACCTCTTATTTTGGAAAGCTTCGCGCGAGAAGGTTTTGCTGTAGAGTTAGCCGGGCTCTTGGTAAACCTCTTATTTTGGAAAGCTTCGAGCGAGAAGGTTTTGGTGTAGAGTTAGCCGGGCTCTTGGTAAACCTCTTATTTTGGAAAGCTTCGAGCGAGAAGGTTTTGCTGTTGAGTTAGCCGGGCTCTTGGTAAACCTCTTATTTTGGAAAGCTTCGAGCGAGAAGGTTTTGCTGTTGAGTTAGCCGGGCTCTTGGTAAACCTCTTATTTTGGAAAGCTTCGAGCAAGAAAGTTTTCCTGTTGAGTTAGCCGGGCTCTTGGTAAACCTCTTATTTTGGAAAGCTTCGAGCGAGAAAGTTTTCCTGTTGAGTTAGCCGGGCTCTTGGTAAACCTCTTATTTTGGAAAGCTTCGAGCGAGAAGGTTTTGCTGTTGAGTTAGCCGGGCTCTTGGTAAACCTCTTATTTTGGAAAGCTTCGAGCGAGAAGGTTTTCCTGTTGAGTTAGCCGGGCTCTTGGTAAACCTCTTATTTTGGAAAGCTTCGAGCAAGAAAGTTTTCCTGTAGAAATAGCCGGGCTCTTGGTAAACCTCTTATTTTGGAAAGCATCGAGCGAGAAGGTTTTCCTGTTGAGTTAGCCGGGCTCTTGGTAAACCTCTTATTTTGGAAAGCTTCGAGCGAGAAAGTTTTCCTGTTGAGTTAGCCGGGCTCTTGGTAAACCTCTTATTTTGGAAAGCTTCGAGCAAGAAAGTTTTCCTGTAGAAATAGCCGGGCTCTTGGTAAACCTCTTATTTTGGAAAGCTTCGAGCAAGAAAGTTTTCCTGTAGAAATAGCCGGGCACTTGGTAAACCTCTTATTTTGGAAAGCTTCGAGCGAGAAGTTTTTTTTGTAAAGTTAGCCGGGCTCTTGGTAAACCTCTTGGATTGAAGAATGTTCAACAGGGGGTTTGAGTTTGTGAGTTTGGAATGCTTATAACCTGATTAGCATGTGAAAAAATGGTGGGATGCGCGTTCAGGTTTATACGGTTTGATCTGAAAAGCCTATTGCTGAATGATTGTACTCTGGTTAAATCTCCAAGACCGGAGAATACTTGGCAATCAAGAAAATAGGCGTTTGGGACATTTTTTCTTCAGAACAATTTACTACGTACTATAACCCAGTTCTCAGAGTGACCCACAAAACTGTTGATCAAAATTGAATTTCTGCCTTTCGTTTTCTTACATCGACATTGTTTCAATCCAGAGTATCAAACGGTCAAACTTCTCCCGTTGAAATAAAACAAAAACAAAAAAACGCCCAAATCATAATGAAATCGTGGTCATCAGTGAGGAAAGGGATTAAGGAAACTCAATCAACGTTACTAGAAGTGCATTAAACTAGAAGTAGTATTCATTCCCTTGTAAAGTTACATAAAGAACTACACTGTTGCTAAAGGTGGTTCTTAAATGAGCCCGAAGTCGACTTCGCGAAGTCTTTTTTTTTTTTATTTTTTTTTAACACGTTTTTATTTCTTTTTGGTACACAACATCCACATCACACAGCAACATCAAATAACATCAACCATACAAAACTATGCTCGCGAAGTCTTTTTGTCAAGCACTCATTGCTAAAGCGTCGTGAGGCCAGCTTCGCGAAATATGTACTTCGCGTAGTCGATGTTGCCCAGTTAAGGACAGGCTTTACCTGTGGAGCGGGGTAGATGGCAAACTCCAGCTTGGACTTCTTGCCGTAGTCGACAGAGAGTCGCTCCATGAGCAGGGAGGAGAAGCCGGACCCCGTGCCTCCCCCGAAACTGTGGAACACCAGGAACCCCTGCAGGCCTGTGCACTGGTCAGCCTGTGGGAAGAAAACGAAGTAGATGGTTGGTGTATATCCCGACTTCGCTTATTTTCAAGAAAGACACAGTATCAGACGTTTTAAGCACTGATATAGTTAACTACTTTGTCAAAGGCTTTGTGAAGATCAGATAAGTTCCGCCTGGCTCTCACTTACTCTTGCGTGCCGTCTGCATTTAGAGCGCTCACGTCCCTTTGTTTCTCAGATTTGTCAAAGTTGGTCAAGGTTTTGTTTAACAACTAGATGGAAGAGTTAGCCTGTTAGACAGTTGAAAGTTAGGCAGTGAGCTCGTATAATGTGTGTGTCAAAAAAACCTGATTCAAGACAAACAGAGCAGAGGCAAGATTTTTGTTTGTTTGTTTGTTTGCTTAACGCCCAGCCGACCACGAAGGGCCATATCAGGGCGGTGCTGCTTTGACATTTAACGTGCGCCACACACAAGACAGAAGTCGCAGCACAGGCTTCATGTCTCACCCAGTCACATTATTCTGACACCGGACCAACCAGTCCTAGCACTAACCCCATAATGCCAGACGCCAGGCGGAGCAGCCACTAGATTGCCAATTTTAAAGTCTTAGGTATGACCCGGCCGGGGTTCGAACCCACGACCTCCCGCTCACTGGGCGGACGCCTTACCACTAGGCCACCGAGCAGAGGCAAGATGAATGATCAGGCTTCGAATTGAAAGATCATGATAAGGTACATCTGATCGGGTAATAAAGAGAATGGGAACGGTGGCTGTAGTGCGCTATAACACAGTCTTTTCGACTTTAATGACAGTATAAATATAGTTTCAATTTTTGTCTAGTGTACGTTCTGCATGTATACAAAAAGTACAGAGTATGGTTATAATTAAGCTTGTTGTTTCTGCTCTTCTACCCTCACGTTCCCCAAACGACCGTCTCAGTCAGGGGACTGGTGGTGGTGATGATGATGATGATGATGATGATGATGATGATGATGATGATGATGATGATGATGATGATGATGATGATGATGATGATGATGATGATGATGGTGATGCTGTTGCTGCTGCTGCTGCTGCTGCTGCTGCTGCTGCTGCTGATGACGATGTTTCTCTTAGTCGTTCCGCAACACGACAGACATGAACTGACCATCTTGCGGATCCTGTCCAGCACGAGGTCGACGATCTCCTTGCCCACAGTGTAGTGCCCCCTGGCGTAGTTGTTGGCCGCGTCCTCCTTGCCCGAGATCAGCTGCTCGGGGTGGAATAGCTGTCGGTACGAGCCCGTGCGAACCTCGTCTGCAATTTAAAAAAAATAAATTAAGATATTAACCAGAAAACGAGTACAAGACGAAGTATAACGCTGCCAAAAGAACGACATTCTTTTGTTGTAACATCACCCTTAATAATAATGATAATAATAATAAATCACTTTTCTATAACGCAAGTCCCGAATTCACAGCTCCAAGCGCTTTACAATTCCAATAAACACACACTCACACACACACACACACACACACATAGGTGGTTTTACAGTCATTTGGGGTCGGCTGTGTATCAAAATGTCATCTTGCTCAAAACACAGGCATTTGGGGTCTCTTTTGTTTTACGTGTTAGAAAGTTTCTTAAAACTTTAATGAGCGTTAAATGCCATTTTAAAGTGTGAAAACTCATTTCAGGAGGTTATTACATAAAATGCAACCTCCAGCGTGATTTTTAGAAAAACAGGCATTTGGGGACGATGTTTGCTGTACAGCAGTGAAATGGGGACGTATGTGTACACAAAGTGCAGAGCTACAATTACGTTATCGGTGCTATGAATGTTTTAGGTGTTAGAAAGTTTGTTAAAACTTCAATGAGCGTTAAATGCCATTCTAAAGTGTCAAAACTCATTTCAGGAGGTTATTACATAAAATGCAACCTCCAGCGTGATTTTTTAGAAACAAACAGGTATTTGGGGACGATGTTTGCTGTACAGCAGTGAAATGGGGACGTCAAAAAGTGCAGAGCTCCCGCAGAGCTATCTGTTAATTTTAAGAATTAAAAAAAAAAAATTCATTACTAGGATGTCCCATCGTTGGGAAATTCCGGTCGCTTCCTCCGAGTGGAAAGCTAGCAGTGACAGAGTCGCACTACCCCAAGTCAAGGGATCTATTAGTCCTGTTTCGCCGTTATCCCAATTCGCCCCCATCCCATTTTGGCGACATTTCTCAGGCCAAGTGTCATTTTACCATCATATCATGTACCATTAGCTCCACATCCCATTTTGGCGCAATCCCGTTTCGCCGTTAGCCCATTTCGCCCCCATCCCATTTTTGCGACATTTTACAGGCCAAGTGTCATTTTACCACCATGTCATGTACCATTAGATCCACGTCCCATTTTGGCGCAATCCCGTTTGGCCGTTATCCCATTTTGCCCCCATCCCATTTTTGCGACATTTCATAGGCCATGTGTCATTTTACATGCCATTCTAAAGTGTCAAAACTCATTTCAGGAGGTTATTACATAAAATGCAACCTCCAGCGTGATTTTTTTAGAAACAAACAGGTATTTGGGGAGATGTTTGCTGTACAGCAGTGAAATGGGGACGTCCAAAAGTGCAGAGCTCCCGCAGAGCTATATGAATGGTTTCATCACATACATGGCGCGAGGCGACATATGTTGTGAAAAATTTTACAAATCACGTTTTTGCGCCCGATATTTTCTTGTCATCTCCAAAGTCAAGGGACAAACACGAAATTCCTTGACTTTTGGGGTAGCGCGACTCTGTTAATTTTAAGAATTAAAAAAAAAAAAATTCATTACTAGGATGTCCCATCGTTGGGAAATTCCGGTCGCTTCCTCCGAGTGGAAAGCTAGCAGTGACAGAGTCGCACTACCCCAAGTCAAGGGATCTATTAGTCCTGTTTCGCCGTTATCCCAATTCGCCCCCATCCCATTTTGGCGACATTTCTCAGGCCAAGTGTCATTTTACCACCATATCATGTACCATTAGCTCCACATCCCATTTTGGTGCAATCCCGTTTCGCCGTTAGCCCATTTCGCCCCCATCCCATTTTTGCGACATTTTACAGGCCAAGTGTCATTTTACCACTATGTCATGTACCATTACTCCACGTCCCATTTTGGCGCAATCCCGTTTGGCCGTTATCCCATTTTGCCCCCATCCCATTTTTGCGACATTTCATAGGTCATGTGTCATTTTACCACCGTGTCAAACCACTAGCGCCACATTCCATTTTGTCGCCATGCCGTTTTGCCGTCATCCCATTTTGCCGCCATCTCTATTTCGCGACATTTTGGATTGTGGCAAAAATGGAATTTGGCGTAAACGGAATGTCTTCCTAGTTGAATAACGCAGTATAGTAGTATAGTGAGGCTTGGCAAGAAGAATAAATAAAAAATGTGATGGCGGCCAAATGGGATGGTGTCAAAATGGGATGACGCGCTATTGTTATGACACGGTAGTAAAATGACGCTTGGCTTGTGAAATGTCGCGACAATGGGATGGGGAATAAATGGAATACGGTGAAACGGCATGGCGGCCAAATGGGATATGGTGTCAAAATGGGATGTCGCGCTTTTGTTATGACATGTTAGTAAAATGCCCTGTCACGTAGTCTCAATCCAAATTGGAAATCCATAGCATCATCATTATAATCATCCTTATCTCATTAATGATTCAAAATTATAAATTTTATAAAATGACGCTTGGCTTGTGAAATGTCGCGAAAATGGGATGGGGCAAAAAATGGGACGGCGGCAAAAATGGGGTTGCACCAAAATGGGATGTGGATCAGCCACTAGATTGCCAATTTTAAAGTCTTAGGTATGACCCGGTGTGACGTTTTTATCTTTCGCCGTGTTGATATTTCGATTTTCGGCCTCGTTGATCTAGTATATAAACTCTACACTGAACAAAAAAAACCACCCTTCGATAGTACTGATGAGCGACCGTGTGTACCTTACATTCATGGGGCCAAATTTGTCCAACCAATTATTTTATTTAACTTAGAAATTTGATTCATCCTAAAATGTTTCCCTTCTTACTCAAGGGACGTAACCACTCGGTACACGTTTTCGAAGAATTCGATTTTGGGAGTGAAATCTATTTAATTTCACAACCAATTTTCTTCACATGCAAGAAACTGACATGCTTTTCGTCCATAAATAATTTCCCTTCTTAATTTTACCAGGAAACAACATTTCAGTCTCGAGTAAATATCGAGGGGGAAATATGTACACAGGCGAAAGATGAAATCGTGACACCGGCCGAGGTTCGAACCCACGACCTCCCGATCACGGGGCGGACGCCTTACCACTAGGCTAACCGTGCCGGTTTACCCTTGAGTGACAGACGGACAGACAAAAGAATATACAGACAGACCGTAATTAACACAAACACACACACTCAGCAGAGCAAAGCGGTATGACACACACACTCAGCAGAGCAAGGCAGTATAACACAAACACTGAGTCTGATTTATGAGAATGAGAATGAGGGAGAGAGAATTGTATTGAATTGAATTGAATTAAATTGAATTGAATTGATCTTTATCTTAACACTAACAGAATAAGAAATGCTAAAATGCTCTTTTTTCATCCCGCAGACAGTCAAAATTCTAATCAAAAACAAGGAAAGAGATAGAAATAAAAGGAACAGTTATGACAGCTTTACAGACAGACAGACAGACAGACAAAAAGAGAGACAAAAAAGAAACAAACAGACAGACAGACAAAGAGAGAGAGAGAGCCAGAGAAAGAGAGAGACAGAGAAACAGAGACATAGAGAGAAAGATAAACAGACACACAGACACCGACAGAAAAGTTGTGTGAAGAGCAGCTCAGCTGCTCTGCAGAATTTGTCTTACATTTTGGAAAGTTTTCTGACGATTTGGACGTGAAAACGAGACTGAACCCATGCAATAATTTTTTCAAAACTGCTCCGAAACTATCCCAAAATCAAGTAATTAAATGACATGTTGTTACTGTACGATAACTAAGTCTTTCAATCAATCAATCAATATGAGGCTCATATCGCGCGTATTCCGTGGGTACAGTTCTAAGCGCAGGGATTTATTTATTTTTTATTTTATTTTTATTTTATGCAATTTATATCGCGCACATATTCAAGGCGCAGGGATTTATTTATGCCGTGTGAGATGGAATTTTTTTACACAACACATCACGCATTCACATCGGCCAGCAGATTGCAGCCATTTCGGCGCATATCCTACTTTTCACGGCCTATTATTCCAAGTCACACGGGTATTTTGGTGGACATTTTTATATATGCCTATACAATTTTGCCAGGAAAGACCCTTTTGTCAATCGTAGGATCTTTAACGTGCACACCCCAATGTAGTGTACACGAAGGGACCTCGGTTTTTCGTCTCATCCGAAAGACTAGCACTTGAACCCACCACCGCCTAGGTTAGGAAAGGGGGGAGAAAATTGCTAACGCCCTGACCCAGGGTCGAACTCGCAACCTCTCGCTTCCGAGCGCAAGTGCGTTACCACTCGGCCACCCACCCTAACCCTAACTAAGTCTTTCCGATTTATTGTCATTCTAACTTGTTTTATCACACTCGGAAAATATCACACGCAAAATACTATCAATCAATCAATCAATCAATATGAGGCTTATATCGCGCGTATTCCGTGGGTACAGTTCTAAGCGCAGGGATTTATTTATCATTTTTTTATCTTTTTCATTTTTTATTTTATGCATGCAATTTATATCGCGCACATATTCAAGGCGCAGGGATTTATTTATTCCGTGTGAGATGGATTTGTTTTTTTACACAATACATCACGCATTCACATCGGCCAGCAGATCGCAGCCATTTCGGCGCATATCCTACTTTTCACGGCCTATTATTCCAAGTCACACGGGTATTTTGGTGGACATTTTTATATATGCCTATACAATTTTGCCAGGAAAGACCCTTTTGTCAATCGTGGGATCTTTAACGTGCACACCCCAATGTAGTGTACACGATACTAGCGAAATTATTATTTTTTTGTTTGTTCTATAAATGTGACATGCTTTAGGCTGTTATATACTACATTATAACCGACTTGATGATGTTTTTAGATCCACAGATTTAGGTCGAAAATATGATAGTTTTTCTGAGATGGTGCAGACAACGTTAACCCTCATATAAATTAAATGTATTCCATGGTGGAATCCTGCTTGCACAATCTAATCTATTCAATCTAACCTAATCAAGGCACAATCAATAGAATCAAAATCACTCACTTTTATTTTCTTGCCTTTCTGCTATTCCTCCCGTCTGAGAAAGATCACCAAAGTCATCAAAATCAGGTATTTACCACTGTATGCAACAAGTCTCACAAACTCGAATTATCTCTCTTGCAAACTGACAGATTTAACACCCGCACCATATGATGTCTGACCGGACAATTGCTAATTTGTAAAAAAAAAAAGGGGTCCTTTACGTCCTCACAGGAAATTTTCCTTTTAGGGACATGAGTTGATGATACGCTAAAAGAAGAAAAGGAGGGAAAGAAAAGGGCAAGACCAAGCAATCCCGACCGTGATAGGACCCCGGCCCCGCTCACCATGAATAAGGGAGGGGGGTGGGGCAATGAGAAATATACTCGGGGATAATTTTTCCTTTATATGCGTTGACTTCCTAGGGGAAGGACCATTAAAAACATGGATTTTTAATTCAATTTTAGTTTCGTTAAGAAAAAGATAAAACTCAGGACCACCTGTTAGAAGGTTTAAAAGTGACAACATTGTGAGAAAAATATAAAGAACATGCGCAAAACGTAATACTGATCTTCTATAGGGTAGTAACATTTGGATACATCATTTCATTGACGCACGCATGAGTTGCTATGCGGCATTTGTTAATTTTAAATAGGATAAAAATATCTATCTGCGTTGTCCGTCGACCTCCCCGCCACTACAATAGTCGCAGGGGAGGCGACGTCACATTAGCAGTATTAACTGAGAGAGGAAACAGCTATCCTCTCGTTTATATAATCATGTTTTTATGTTTATTGTGTAATCCGAAAACAGGAGTTTAAAACCATCAGGAAAAAAAAAAAAAAACCACGCACACGCCCGCGAGGTGGGGCACTGCCCTTCCCTCCCTGCGAGCTGTGTGTCCCCTTTGTTTAAGTTAATACCGTTGACAAATGACGATCATATATTTATGCTGGCTTTATTTTATTTTGCCCCCCATTTAGGGAGTCCAGAATTACAAGGGACTTACAGTGATTTTTTAATTGTGAGAATTTCCTCAGACGACAGATCTCTGCTCCCCGCGAGAGCGCTGAGGGCCATGAGATAGGTGTCTGGTTTAGGGACGGACACTTTATTTTTTGTCACAAAACAGTAGGTATCCGTTAATAAGTTGATGAGAGCCTCGGGGCTCTGCTTCTGCCTAGCAGTCACCATAGAGGTGAGGCAGAGCTCCAGGTAGCCTCTCAGGTCTTTTTCTTCTGGTTTTTGGGTTGTTATGAACACAAAGTCTCTGTGACTATCGACTTTTTTGAGGACTTTTGCTAATTTGCGAAACGAACTAACTTTATGTAGGCCACGACCTCTCAAAGGGGTGAGAACCGTGTCAGTGTATTGACCAATCATATGAACACCTTAATTGTCCGGCACGTGCGCTCTCAAAATCCACTGACCAATAGCCGACGAGAACGACATCACTGCAGGACGGTCAAGTCATGCAATCCAATTGGGCGGTGTTTATGATGCTCCCCGTGTCGACCACTGTTGCGTCTTCAAATGTCCAGTGTCAATTGTATTGGATGATTCTCAACGCCCAATACCAAACGCTTATAACTTTTATCAACGCAACTTTTAACTTGTACAGCCCCACTCCCGTCATCCTCCCGGCCCCACCCCCACACACCCAGCTTTTTCTTAGCGTACAACCACCTCATGTCCCAAATAGAATCTTATTCTGGGGACACAAATAGAAATTTACATACATTCAACTCGTGGTCAAAACAACGTTTATGCTTGCGGCCATTGTCCCCTAGGCGAGACCATGAAATCTTGGCGAAAAATGTTTAATATCTTTATTGTACAAAATAAAACAAACTAACAAAAACCGATTTTATCTCACAGAATATTATCAAGCTGTTCTCGCAACAACAACAACAACAACAACAACAACAACAACAACAACAACAACAACAACAACAACAACACCACCACTTCAGGGAGTTATTCCATGAAAAATGCATGGATGTATAATTTCTATTCGATTTTGTTTTCGCTGTGTACAAAAGGAAACAAACAAACTGACAATAACCGATTTTATCTTACAGAATATGATCATGCTGTTCTGGCAACAATAACAAAAACACTTAACAGAGTTATTCCATACAATCGCATGGATGTATTATATATTTTCTATTCGGAAAAAAACCACCCGAATGTTATGCTTAAAGTATTCCCATACACGTTTTAGGATTGGACATGAAACGGTTACCGAAGGTGCTTTTCCTCAGGCCCGTACAGACACTTCGGCATGCTTGAATTCTTTGACATTCAACAAGGCTTGAGTCGGTTTCGTGTAATCCCTTTGCCTAATCAGTCAAATTATACAAGTCATAAAAAATGTTCCCGGCAGATATCAAACCATACGTGCAGAAGTATCGTCTGTTTCTCACGCGGGCTTAAAGCTTAATTATGATCAAAGCACTCTCTGAATGGTAACATGAAAGCACAGCTGTTTAATATTTTCCCACACACACACACGCACACGTGCGCACGAGAAAACATAAGACTTTCATAAGTAATGTGATTAATCAACATGAAATAAACTTTTTTGTTGGCTTCTAGCGTGAAAAAGCGCGTGGGTGGCACGAACATTTTCATAATAATAAACATCACCTTTATCACAGACTTATATCCCATTTCGTGACACCTACCACTACTCCACTACATCAAAGGATGTCTGTTGAGATAATCGAATGGTTCAAAACTTTCAAACCTGCGCGCACATTCTAAGCCGACTAACACATAATAGTCAAGGACATCATAAAATGGTTCTCGGTGAAAACTTGACCAAGGGCCATTTTACGACGTCCTTGACTAGATAGTGTTTATGGCCAAACCAAGCACAACCCGAGTGTGTCAAGTATACTCATGTGCATTGCTTCTTGGACAATGTAAAGAACACCGAAAGTACTTCAATGCCGTTCTCGAGTTACGTTGACTTTTACAAAGGTTGCAGCTGACACGGCTTACGTAATCCGGTTTCCTGGTCATGTGTGTGAAAAATGTGTCCATTAAAAGCATAATCTTTAATTCATATATTATTTCAAAAAAGATGTTAAAACTAAGGACCACCTTTTGTTAAAAACTTTAAGAGTGAAACGTTATGTGAAAAATAGAGAAACTGTGGCCTATTATGTGTTTTCGCCGGTAGGTGTCAATTGGCAGGCCAGGCACTTAATCACGCTTGACTCCCCTCCGCTTAAGCGGCAATCGTTTAGCAAGCGCCGGTGTCTGCTTCAAGAAAGCCCTTCACACCCAGATTGAGTGAGGGAACATCGAATAGTGACATTTTTCGATGTGATTTTTCGATTTCATAAACAACAATTTTGAAAAATAATATAAAAGAGATAAATATTTTGCAAATACCGTATCTGGGTGGTCTAAATCAGGCTACCATAACTGTCTCGTTGTATGCCTTTTTTTTCTTGGATTGGATTGGATTGGATTGGATTGGATTGGATTGGATTGGATTGGATTGGATTGGATTGGATTGGATTGGATAAGATTTACAGTCCAGTGAGGTTACCCTCATGGAAATTCGGGCTGCTTTCTCCCTGGGGAAAGCGAGCTGCCATACATACGGCGCTACCCATATTTTTTATTTTTTTCCTGCATGCGTGTATTCATGTTTCCTGAGACTTAATGCCGTGTGAGATGGAATTTTTTTTACTTTATTCCAAGTCCCACGGGTATTTGATGGACATTTTTATCTATGCCTATACAATTTTGCCAGGAAAGACCCTTTTGTCAATCGTGGGATCTTTAACGTGCACACCCCAATGTAGTGTACACGAAGGGACCTCGGTTTTTCGTCTCATCCGAAAGACTAGCACTTGAACCCACCACCTAGGTTAGGAAAGGGGGGAGAAAATTGCGGCCTGACCCAGGCCTGAACACGCAACCTCTCGCTTCCGAGCGCAAGTGCGTTACCACTCGGCCACCCAGTCCTTTTCTTCCAAGTATATACAACTATTGCAACAACAATAAAGAGTTAACAGGCAAGTGATATTTAATTTAGAAATGGAATACGCTTTAATTTAAAACAAAAGCACAACGAACAAGATGTTTTAATTTATTTCGCTCCAAGTCAAAATTTAAGCAAAACATCTAAATAGTTTTAAATGCGCATTTAGTCCGCTGTCGCACGGAGGAATGTAGGATTACCAAAACCGGCAAAATCAAAACTGGGCAAAACTTGATTTAAAAGAACGCCCCCGCCCCCCCCCCCCCCCCCCCTGTAGAATTTGCACTGCTAGATGCGTTGGCGGCATCCCATCCTGCCTCTCCCAACTTGCCGTATCCCAGTCTGCCTTACCCCAATTTGCCGCATCCCGGCCTGCTGCTTTGTGTGTGTTAGTGCGTGTGTATTTGTGTTTGTGAGGCAGGGAAAGAGAGAGAGAGAGAGAGAGAGAGAGAGAGAGAGAGAGAGAGAGAGAGAGAGTGACTGAGAGAGAGAGAGTGACTGAGAGAGAGAAAGAGAGAGAGAGAGAGGGGGGAGAGAGAGAGAGAGAGAGGGGGGGGAGAGAGAGAAAGGGGGAGAGAGAGAGAAAGAGAGAGAGAGAGAGACCACACACACACACATACACAGAGAAAGAGAGAGAGAGAGAGATGTCAACAAAATCAAGGAAAAGAAAAGCCTAACAAAGAATTTCAAGTGGCAGCCCAACTTTTCGACCTGTTGCCAGGCCTTCCTCAGCGGCGTTTAATTCTGCGAGACGCCAATTCATGCATCAAGTACTAAGCAACACAATACCATAGTTAATTCTGTTACGAAACACAAAGCAAATATTTCAAAGATAAAATCTACAAGACTTGACTAAAATTAATGTAAAAAATCAACAAGAAGAAACAGAGGCGAAAACAGTATTTGACTTTCAATGTTTTTGCAGAGAACTTGTTTACGGCAATAGTGGAAACCAACATGTTTTATGAACGTGTTTATGTTTTGCAATCTTGTTTTCTGATTTATCCATCTATATATTTATTTACCTATTTTCACTTTACTTATTTAGTTCCGATCAAATGATCCGCTGCAAGAGCAGTTTGTAAATAAAATCAGCGATACAAAATGCCTCCGTTTCACTTAGATGGCGTATGGAAATAAGTAATAACCTTATTTTATGATGGGTGACCTCATTGCAAATTGCTGAAATTTAAAAAACGATATCAAAAATAGAGTTACTAGACGGAGCCCTTCGGGGCGTTTAGTCATGCTTGAGACATATATTCACATGTTTTGATAGAGTATGTCCTTATCTGCGACCAAAAGACAAATTGTTGCTTCAACAGTGCTTTGAGCGGATCATTAAGTCTTGCACTTTCGCGTCTAATAACGTACGGTGTCTAAAATTAAATACGGCGAAGTGGTCTGAGCCTACAATGTTTAAATGTGTACACTACATTGGTTGTGCACGTTAAAGATCCCACGATTGACAAAAGGGTCTTTCCTGGCAACATTGCTTAGGCACAGTTAATAATTGTCTACCTATACCCGTGTGACTTGGAATAATAGGCCGTGAAAGGTAAATATGCGCCGAAATGGCTGCAATCTACTGGCCGTATAAAATTTCATCTCACACGGCATCACTGCAGAGCGCCTAGAACTGTACCACGGAATATGCGCGATATAAACCTCATTGATTGATTGAAATGTTTGATTGCATAACTTCTAAAAACTAGTTCCATGGTCTCATCCCTCCCCCCATCTACCCCCCCCCCCCCCCTCATCCCCTATTTTGTTTAAATCTTTTTTCTTTTCTTTTCTTGCTCCTCTTACAGTATCACGGTAAACGTTCCCAAATAGATCCTAGTTACCGCAGAGGACGTTAATCCCCAAAGTCAGCCAGTCAGTCAGTCAGTCATTAAAGGCAAAAGCGAGGTAACGCACAACTGGGTCCGACCAGAAAAGCCGTCGCTGCCTGTGTGACAACCACCATAAAAAATCTACCACAGCGGGAAACTTTCAAGTTAAGTATTTTCAACCATCATGACTGTGCCCGCATTCAACTTTACAATCAAAGGATGTCTGTTGAGATAATCGAATGGATCAAAACTTTGAAACCTGCGCGCATATTCTAAGCCGACTAACACATAATTGTTAAGGACATCATAAAATGGTTCTCGGTGAAAACTTGACCGAGGGCCATTTTACGACGTCCTTGACTCGAGTGTGTGACGTATTCTCATATGCGCTGCTTCTTGGGCAAGGTAAAGAACACCAATACTTCAATGCCGTTCTCGAGCTACGTTGACTTTTACAAAGGGTACAACTGACACGGCTTACGTAATCTGGTTTCCTGGTCATTTGTGTGAAAAATCTGTCCGACAAAGAAAACTGCCCAACGAATATAGATAACTCGGTCGAAAAAAATACTACCAGCAAAATATCTAACCCCCCCCCCTCCGCCAAAGAAAGAGCACGGGGTTCAATACATGATGATAGTTATTAAACACAAAGCAGTTGTAGCTAGGCTCAAGGCAATCACAAGATAGGAAAGCTTTCGAGTCATCGACAATCATTCGGAGGTGTGTTTTGGAACAAATGTTGGAGAAAAGGGTAAATGTCGGCTTCTTTTACAGACACTATCTAGTCTTATGTTTCTTATTTGTTTGACCCTCTTAGGATTATGGAGTTTTATGCACTGCCTTTATAGTTAACTAAACTTTTGTATTTGAATTAGCCCATTGCACTTGGTGTAGGCCTTAAGCTTATTTAAATCGCTTGTCCAGTATTTAATTTAGTTCTCAATTTTTGTATGAACTCAAATGTTTAGTGTTCTTAGTATGTCTTGCTAAACTAAGTTCTATTTAATCAGAGTATGTTTGCGTGTGCTTATACTTAGTGATATTGTAAAGCGCATAGTGCTTTTCGTTATGCGCTATAGAAATCTCCTTAATAAATAAATAAATAAATAAATAAATAAACATTCAAAACTGTGTAAAATGGTCGAACTGAAGTTTTTGCACAACCAATATGACCATAACAATTATTTCTTAAACTTAAAGTACTGGGACAAATTAACCCCTTCGTTGTGAAGTTACACACGCGCAATGTTGAGACAAATTCATCAAAGACATGAACGCAATCATCCATGGAAAACGCGCTGATCATGCCTGTAAGGGCTGTTTTAAAGTCACTGAATGTCTAATGT
>NC_090248.1:47374095-47399095 GCF_037325665.1 Littorina saxatilis
GTTGGTATGCCTTTTTTTTCTTCCAAGTATATACAACTATTGCAACAACAATAAAGAGCTAACAGGCAAGTGATATTTAATTTAGAAATGGAATACTCTTTAATTTAAAGCAAAAGCACAACGAACAAGATGTTTTAATTTATTTCGCTCCAAGTCAAAATTTAAGCAAAACATCTAAATAGTTTTAAATGCGCATTTAGTCCGCTGTCGCACGGAGGAATGTAGGATTACCAAAACCGGCAAAATCAAAACTGGGCAAAACTTGATTTAAAGAACGCCCCCCCCCCCCCCCCTGTAGAATTTGCACTGCTAGATGCGTTGGCGGCATCCCATCCTGCCTCTCCCAACTTGCCGTATCCCAGTCTGCCTTACCCAATTTGCCGCATCCCGGCCTGCTGCTTTGTGTGTGTTAGTGCGTGTGTATTTGTGTTTGTGAGGCAGGGAAAGAGAGAGAGAGAGAGAGAGAGAGAGAGAGAGAGTGAGAGAGAGAGAGAGAGATGAGAGATGAGAGAGAGAGAGAGAAAGAGGAGAGAGGAAAATAGGAGAGGAGAGAGGGGGGAGAAGGGGAGAGAGAGAGAGAGAGAGAGGGGGGAGAGAGAGAAAGGGGGAGAGATAGAGAGAAAGAGAGAGAGAGAGAGACACACACACCACAATACACAGAGAAAGAGAGAGAGAGAGAGAGAGATGTCAACAAAATCAAGGAAAAGAAAAGCCTAACAAAGAATTTCAAGTGGCAGCCCAACTTTTCGACCTGTTGCCAGGCCTTCCTCAGCGGCGTTTAATTCTGCGAGACGCCAATTCATGCATCAAGTACTAAGCAACACAATACCATAGTTAATTCTGTTACGAAACACAAAGCAAATATTTCAAAGATAAAATCTACAAGACTTGACTAAAATTAATGTAAAAAAATCAACAAGAAGAAACAGAGGCGAAAACAGTATTTGACTTTCAATGTTTTTGCAGAGAACTTGTTTACGGCAATAGTGGAAACTAACATGTTTTATGAACGTGTTTATGTTTTGCAATCTTGTTTTCTGATTTATCCATCTATATATTTATTTACCTATTTTCACTTTACTTATTTAGTTCCGATCAAATGATCCGCTGCAAGAGCAGTTTGTAAATAAAATCAGCGATACAAAATGCCTCCGTTTCACTTAGATGGCGTATGGAAATAATTAATAACCTTATTTTATGATGGGTGACCTCATTGCAAATTGCTGAAATTTAAAAAACGATATCAAAAATAGAGTTACTAGACGGAGCCCTTCGGGGCGTTTAGTCATGCTTGAGACATATATTCACATGTTTTGATAGAGTATGTCCTTATCTGCGACCAAAAGACAAATTGTTGCTTCAACAGTGCTTTGAGCGGATCATTAAGTCTTGCACTTTCGCGTCTAATAACGTACGGTGTCTAAAATTAAATACGGCGAAGTGGTCTGAGCCTACAATGTTTAAATGTGTACACTACATTGGTTGTGCACGTTAAAGATCCCACGATTGACAAAAGGGTCTTTCCTGGCAACATTGCTTAGGCACAGTTAATAATTGTCTACCTATACCCGTGTGACTTGGAATAATAGGCCGTGAAAGGTAAATATGCGCCGAAATGGCTGCAATCTACTGGCCGTATAAAATTTCATCTCACACGGCATCACTGCAGAGCGCCTAGAACTGTACCCACGGAATATGCGCGATATAAGACTCATTGATTGATTGAAATGTTTGATTGCATAACTTCTAAAAACTAGTTCCATGGTCTCATCCCTCCCCCCATCTACCCCCCCCCCCCCCCTCATCCCCTATTTTGTTTTAAATCTTTTTTCTTTTCTTTTCTTGCTCCTCTTACAGTATCACGGTAAACGTTCCCAAATAGATCCTAGTTACCTCAGAGGACGTTAATCCCCAAAGTCAGCCAGTCAGTCAGTCATTAAAGGCAAAAGCGAGGTAACGCACAACTGGGTCCGACCAGAAAAGCCGTCGCTGCCTGTGTGACAACCACCATAAAAATCTGCAACAGCGGGAAACTTTCAAGTTAAGTATTTTCAACCATCATGACTGTGCCCGCATTCAACTTTACAATCAAAGGATGTCTGTTGAGATAATCGAATGGATCAAAACTTTGAAACCTGCGCGCATATTCTAAGCCGACTAACACATAATTGTTAAGGACATCATAAAATGGTTCTCGGTGAAAACTTGACCGAGGGCCATTTTACGACGTCCTTGACTCGAGTGTGTGACGTATTCTCATATGCGCTGCTTCTTGGGCAAGGTAAAGAACACCAATACTTCAATGCCGTTCTCGAGCTACGTTGACTTTTACAAAGGGTACAACTGACACGGCTTACGTAATCTGGTTTCCTGGTCATTTGTGTGAAAAATCTGTCCGACAAAGAAAACTGCCCAACGAATATAGATAACTCGGTCGAAAAAAATACTACCAGCAAAATATCTAACCCCCCCCCTCCCACCTCCGCCAAAGAAAGAGCACGGGGTTCAATACATGATGATAGTTATTAAACACAAAGCAGTTGTAGCTAGGCTCAAGGCAATCACAAGATAGGAAAGCTTTCGAGTCATCGACAATCATTCGGAGGTGTGTTTTGTAACAAATGTTGGAGAAAAGGGTAAATGTCGGCTTCTTTTACAGACACTATCTAGTCTTATGTTTCTTATTTGTTTGACCCTCTTAGGATTATGGAGTTTTATGCACTGCCTTTTATAGTTAACTAAACTTTTGTATTTGAATTAGCCCATTGCACTTGGTGTAGGCCTTAAGCTTATTTAAATCGCTTGTCCAGTATTTAATTTAGTTCTCAATTTTGTATGAACTCAAATGTTTAGTGTTCTTAGTATGTCTTGCTAAACTAAGTTCTATTTAATCAGAGTATGTTTGCGTGTGCTTATACTTAGTGATATTGTAAAGCGCATAGTGCTTTTCGTTATGCGCTATAGAAATCTCCTTAATAAATAAATAAATAAATAAATAAATAAATAAACATTCAAAACTGTGTAAAATGGTCGAACTGAAGTTTTTGCACAACAAATATGACCATAACAATTATTTCTTAAACTTAAAGTACTGGGACAAATTAACCCTTCGTTGTGAAGTTACACACGCGCAATGTTGAGACAAATTCATCAAAGACATGAACGCAATCATCCATGGAAAACGCGCTGATCATGCCTGTAAGGGCTGTTTTAAAGTCACTGAATGTCTAATGTTGATTGAGGTACACCATGTATGGTAACACTTATCTCCCAATACCCCCTCGGACAGTTCTAGAACCCCTTGCAATGCTTAAAAGATAAACTCCATTTCCTCACTTCATTTTGGCAGTTCAAAACTGTCAAAAACATGATTTCACATTTTGGTCATGCTCGCAATAGTTATCTCCAATCGATGCTTCATAATATTCTGCATGTTTTAGTTCTGCAGTTGCTCATACATCTTTTTATAGACATCTGAAGACGTGTGCTGCTCACATACAGATCAGCATAAATCCATTTACAACTTAGATTGTTTAGTGTCTATATGTTATTTGCTTGTCTGTCTGTCTTGTGCGTACTCCTTCTCAAACATAAACAAACTCGGACATATTCAAAGATAGTCTACATAATTATGATCCAGAGACAGCCAGCATGCCTCTTCCTTGTTCTCCGACAAAAGAAAACTTCCTTGTGGCCTATTGTGTGTTTTCGCCGGTAGGTGTCAATTGGCAGGCCAGGCACTTAATCACGCTTGACTCCCCTCCGCTTAAGCGGCAATCGTTTAGCAAGCCCCGGTGTCTGCTTCAAGAAAACCCTTCACACCCAGATTAGTGAGGGAACATCGAATAGTGACATTTTTCGATGTGATTTTCGATTTCATAAACAACAATTTTGAAAAATGATATAAAAGAGATAAATATTTTGCAAATACCGTATCTGGGTGGTCTAAATCAGGTTTCTTGTCAAACGTAAAATGCAGTATAGAAAAAACCCGTTGTGTTGGAATTTAAGACTAAATCAATTTGGGTCTACTTGTAGAAACAGTGTTAATAAATGTTCAACAAATGCTGAAAGAAACAATTGGCAGCACCCTTGAAACGCTTGGCATGTATATTAAATGTTGAATGTATATTGGTTAAGAACAAAAGTAGGGCAATTTCGTTACTTTTGATTTGGACCCCTACCTCAATAGTTCTTTGAATGTTCGCCTTCTTTTATATTTAGGTACCGAGAAGCCTTCAACAGATGTATACATGTATAACTAATTCAATAAGTTTTTCGAAGCATCCTATTCTAAACACGTTAAATGTCTGACCTTTTGTTTTTGTTTTTATTTGTTTCTGTTGGGTTTCAAACAACATTCTGTGAGATAACCTTTAAGGTCATCGCCGTAACAAGAACACTGTTCTTCCGTTTTAGGCTTTTATAGTCCATACAATATTTGCTGGCTTACACCCGTCAATTTTACGTGTATCAGTTCATGAAATATTTGCCGGCTTTTACCCATCTATGTTATCTTTCCCCGGTCAAGGCAATATCTTGAAATGATTGTTGAAACTTCAGAGAACCCTTTGCTTAAAGTTCCAAAGATTGTTTTTGTTTTGGAGCTTTCCATTCTTTTCGATCATGAACAAGGAAATAGCTGAATGAGTATGACGCGTTCTCTAAAGCTGTCCTGGGGTACAGAACGGATGTGATCACACACTTATCGCTCGCTTGAGTAATTCTTTAATCACACAAGAAGCTTTTGTGGTGTTTTGTTTTCTTGAAATAGTGACACGTTACCTGGCACACTTAAGCATGTTTCATGCCCCCCCCTCCCTACCCATTGGGAATACAGACCACTTGAACAAATCTGAGTGTGTGGAGTTACGCCCTGGAGTCATACTCGCCGGAGGAAAAAGGGTGAGTTCTTGGCTTTGTGGCGCCAATAACAAGTCATTGATGACGAATTGAGTCATCTGTCAGTAAAACGTAAAAACGGAGGAAGGTCTCTTATTCATATTTGCTTCTTTGGCTACCATAACTGTCTCGTTGTATGCCTTTTTTTTCTTCCAAGTATATACAACTATTGCAACAACAATAAAGAGCTAACAGGCAAGTGATATTTAATTTAGAAATGGAATACTCTTTAATTTAAAACAAAAGCACAACGAACAAGATGTTTTAATTTATTTCGCTCCAAGTCAAAATTTAAGCAAAACATCTAAATAGTTTTAAATGCGCATTTAGTCCGCTGTCGCACGGAGGAATGTAGGATTACCAAAACCGGCAAAATCAAAACTGGGCAAAACTTGATTTAAAAGAACGCCCCCCCACCCTGTAGAATTTGCACTGCTAGATGCGTTGGCGGCATCCCATCCTGCCTCTCCCAACTTGCCGTATCCCAGTCTGCCTTACCCAATTTGCCGCATCCCAGCCTGCTGCTTTGTGTGTGTTAGTGCGTGTGTATTTGTGTTTGTGAGGCAGGGAAAGAGAGAGAGAGAGAGAGAGAGAAAGAGAGAGAGAGAGAGAGATAAAAGAGAGAGAGAGAAAAGAGAGAGAGAGAAAGACAGAGAGAGAGGGGGAGAGAGGGGGAGAGAGAGAGAGAGAAGGGGAGAGAGAGAGGGAGAGAGAGAGAGAGGAAAGAGAGAAGGAGAGAGAAAGAGAAAGGAGAGAGAGAAAGAGAGAGAGAGAGAGAGAGACACACACACATACACAGAGAAAGAGAGAGAGAGAGAGATGTCAACAAAATCAAGGAAAAGAAAAGCCTAACAAAGAATTTCAAGTGGCAGCCCAACTTTTCGACCTGTTGCCAGGCCTTCCTCAGCGGCGTTTAATTCTGCGAGACGCCAATTCATGCATCAAGTACTAAGCAACACAATACCATAGTTAATTCTGTTACGAAACACAAAGCAAATATTTCAAAGATAAAATCTACAAGACTTGACTAAAATTAATGTAAAAAATCAACAACAACAAGAAACAGAGGCGAAAACAGTATTTGACTTTCAATGTTTTTGCAGAGAACTTGTTTACGGCAATAGTGGAAACTAACATGTTTTATGAACGTGTTTATGTTTTGCAATCTTGTTTTCTGATTTATCCATCTATATATTTATTTACCTATTTTCACTTTACTTATTTAGTTCCGATCAAATCCGCTGCAAGAGCAGTTTGTAAATAAAATCAGCGATACAAAATGCCTCCGTTTCACTTAGATGGCGTATGGAAATAATTAATAACCTTATTTTATGATGGGTGACCTCATTGCAAATTGCTGACATTTAAAAAACGATATCAAAAATAGAGTTACTAGACGGAGCCCTTCGGGGCGTTTAGTCATGCTTGAGACGTATATTCACATGTTTTGATAGCGTATGTCCTTATCTGCGACCAAAAGACAAATTGTTGCTTCAACAGTGCTTTGAGCGGATCATTAAGTATTGCACTTTCGCGTCTAATAACGTACGGTGTCTAAGATTAAATACGGCGAAGTGGTCTGAGCCTACAATGTTTAAATGTTTTATTGCATAACTTCTAAAAACTAGTTCCATAGTCTCATCCCTCCCCCCATCTACCCCCCCCCCCCTCATCCCCTATTTTTAAAAAAAAATCTTTTTCTTTTCTTTTCTTGCTCCTCTTACCGTATCACAGTAAATGTTCCCAAATAGATCCTAGTTACCTAAGAGGACGTTAATCCCCAAAGTCAGCCAGTCAGTCAGTCATTAAAGGCAAAAGCGAGGTAACGCACAACTGGGTCCGACCAGAAAAGCCGTCGCTGCCTGTGTGACAACCACCATAAAAATCTACCACAGCGGGAAACTTTCAAGTTAAGTATTTTCAACAATCATGTGCCCGCATTCAACTTTACAATCAAAGGATGTCTGTTGAGATAATCGAATGGATCAAAACTTTGAAACCTGCGCGCATATTCTAAGCCGACTAACACATAATTGTTAAGGACATCATAAAATGGTTCTCGGTGAAAACTTGACCGAGGGCCATTTTACGACGTCCTTGACTCGAGTGTGCGCTGCTTCCTGGGCAAGGTAAAGAACACCGAAAATACTTCAATGCCGTTCTCGAGCTACGCTGACTTTTACAAAGGGTACAGCTGACACGGCTTACGTAATCTGGTTTCCTGGTCATTTGTGTGAAAAATCTGTCCGACAAAGAAGAAGAAGAAGAAGTGCGCGCAGAGAGAGAGAGAGAGAGAGAGAGAGAGAGAGAGAGAGAGAGAGTCGAGAGAGAGACAGACAGACAGACAGACAGACAGACAGACAGACAGACAGACAGACAGACAGACAGAACAGACAAACAGACAGACAGACTTTCCGCACTCGTTAAAATGTCAGTCGATACTGGAATGAATGTTGAAACATTGTAAACCTAAAAAAAAAAAAATAAATAATATTAAAATTAAACATTCATACGAGTTACTATCTGTGACAAGGACGCATAAGAAGTATAGCAACTAAATATTAATCCGCTTACCCATTGCTCCTCTTCGCACCTCGGCCTGTGAGTCGTCCTTTTCCTGAGTACTTGCACACAAGTTTTGCGTATGCATACTTCAGTTCGTCTGGAAAAGGCTGTTTTGAATTCTTGTTCGCAAGTTGAACAGCACGACTGTATTTGACCACGTACACCAAATCGTTCTTTCTGGAAAAGTCTGCCAGCCGTTCGGTAAGATCATTCCAACTTCTGAATGTTTTCCCCAACTGTCATTTGTGCCATTTCTCAGCGATTGATCAACGGTGTGGTTATTATGGATGTAGTAAGTGTCGAATTGTGAGAACAGTTCTGTCCGCCAAGTGGTTTTAAACACTGCGCGTATTTGCACCAAGTAATAACGTGTCACATCAAAATAGTTCTTTACCTGTCAGATAGTTTAGCGCCAAAAACATGAACCAATGATAGCCCATGGATTAGTAAGTGATATGATGTTGGGGCGGGGCCAATGAACTAATGTCAACACAGTAAGTATCAACCAATGTTTGGCTCCGCCCCCACATCACGTGGACTGGGTGGCCGAGTGGTAACGCACTTGCGCTCGGAAGCGAGAGGTTGCGAGTTCGACCCTGGGTCAGGGCGTTAGCAATTTCTCCCCCCTTTCCTAACCTAGGTGGTGGGTTCAAGTGCTAGTCTTTCGGATGAGACGAAAAAACCGAGGTCCCTTCGTGTACACTACATTGGGGTGTGCACGTTAAAGATCCCACGATTGACAAAAGGGTCTTTCCTGGCAAAATTGTATAGGCATAGATAAAACAATGTCCACCAAAATACCCGTGTGACTTGGAATAATAGGCCGTGAAAAGTAGGATATGCGCCGAAATGGCTGCGATCTGCTGGTCGATGTGAATGCATGATGTATTGTGTAAAAAAATTCCATCTCACACGGCATAAATAGATCCCTGCGCCTTGAGTCCGAGTCTGGAGATACGCGCGCGATAGAAGACTTCATATATATAATCACGTGACCCATAAACCCATCGCCTGTAATTAGATCATACTATTACCGCTTCAGTTCTGAGACATCCTGCTTGCTGGCGCGCGCGCAGAGAAAAAAATTCCCTCTTTATTTTCACTTCTGATGCTCATCCTATTGTTGTTGGCACTCGGGTTTGTTTGTTTGTTTGCTTAACGCCCAGCCGACCACGAAGGGCCATATCAGGGCGGTGCTGCTTTTGACATATAACGTGCGCCACACACAAGACAGAAGTCGCAGCACAGGCTTCATGTCTCACCCAGTCACATTATTCTGACACCTGACCAACCAGTCCTAGCACTAACCCCATAATGCCAGACGCCAGGCGGAGCAGCCACTAGATTGCCAATTTTAAAGTCTTAGGTATGACCCGGCCGGGGTTCGAACCCACGACCTCCCGATCACGGGGCGGACGCCTTACCACGAGGATTGGGACTCGGGTAACAGGGAACGAAGGGCAGTGCCCCACCTAGTGATCGAGTGCCACAACCCAGACTTTTCCCTCAATATATATATAGGTTTTAAACTCCTGCTTCCGGGTTATACAAAACACATTAAAACATGTATTAAACAATGGCGACTGCACGTGAGAGGGAACAATAAAGAGACCAAAAAGCAATGTACTCACGTTAAAATGACGAACACGGAACGAATAACAGCGACGTTTCGACCTAAGGGTCTTCTTCAGGCACAAAAACACAAAAATACACACACAAAAAAGAAGAAGAAAGACGATAGAACAAATGAAGAGAAGAATAACTGACAAAACAACTGCACTGCACAAACCAACAAATGACAAAGACTGTCTTTGTCATTTGTTGGTTTGTGCAGTGCAGTTGTTTTGTCAGTTATTCTTCTCTTCATTTGTTCTATCGTCTTTCTTCTTTTTTTGTGTGTATTTTTGTGTTTTTGTGCCTGAAGAAGACCCTTAGGTCGAAGCGTCGCTGTTATTCGTTCCGTGTTCGTCATTTTAACGTGAGTACATTGCTTTTTGGTCTCTACATTAAAACATGATTACATTAACGAGAGGATAGCTGTTTTCTCTCAATTTTACTTCCCTATAGGTCAGTATTACGTGTTTGCGCATGTTCTTTATATTTTTTCTTACAATGTTGTCACTTTTAACCTTTTAACAGGTGGTCCCGAGTTTTATCATTTTTTAACGAAACTATAATTGAATTAAAGTCCATGTTTTTAATGGTCCTTCCCTTAGGAAGTCAACGTATATAAAGGAAATATTATTAATACTCCTCTTACAAGGACCTTAACATATATCTCTTATTGCGCCCCCCCCCCCTCCCGTACTCATGGAGAGTGGGTCCTGGGTCCTATCACGGTCGGGCTTGCTTGATCTTGCCCTTTTCTTTTCCTCCTCTATTTTTTTTTATCATATTACCCCAGTCCTGTCCGAGGCCAACAATCTATGCCTGTAGGACGTTAATATATCTTGTAAGTAACTGCGCTGGCTGCAAAATTCCTCAAATGGGAGGTGATTTTAGACAGGCAATGCACTGGTTTTCCCTTGAGACATGAGAAAATGACTTCTTTTTTTTCATTTTTCTCTGATGGATTGGCTCGCTAATTAAGAATGATAACCACAATAATTTAGAAAAAGAACAGTTTAAACTCTGATGTCATCGTAACACTCAGGGACATGTCTATACTAGTTTTACCGCGCTGGCGTCAAACAACACTTTTCATCTCAAACTCCTTACGACCAGACAAAATATATTCATGTCCTATAGGCATGTATTGTTAGCCTTTTAAGAACATGATCTGGGTTATAGGAAAAAAAAACACCGAACGAACGAAAATTAAGGGGCTTAAATTAAGGTATAAATTGCCTATTATTGGTTTATACGATAGTTAAAAAAACAATTTAAATTTTTAAAAAAAAAATCGGGAGCTGGTTAAAAACAGAAGGATGACGGGAGTGGGGGTGATAAGATATTTAAAAAATATCTGTTAAGATTGGATAAAATTGAGTACTTTGTATCACCTTGGTATAAGTGGGGTCCACATACGTAATCTGGGGGGATGGGACGATAAAATCGAGTGTTTATTTCATCCCAATGATGTTAAAAGTTATACAATCAGAGCCACATTTGGTTTACAAACAGTCAGACAGAGACTTAAAGTTTAGTGAAGAGCGGCTCTGCAGTTTCTGTCTTCTGCGTAGTGAAGAAAAACCGGCTTCGGAGGCAAACGCCTTTCCACCACGCCACAACCCTTACAACATTTTTGCGTGAAAACTGTCTGGCTGTCTGTCTGTCTGTCTGTCTGTCTGTCTGTCTGTCTGTCTCTCTCTCTCTCTCTCTCTCTCCCTCTCTCCGTCTCTCTCTCTCCCTCCCTTATGTGCTCCCTCTCTCTCCCTCCCTTCCTCCGTACCTCTCTCTCTCCCCCTCCCTCCTTTGCTCCCTCTCTCTCTCTCCATCCCTCTCTCCGTACCTCTCTCTCTCCCTCCCTTATGTGCTCCCTCTCTCTCTCCCTTCCTCCGTACCTCTCTCTCTCCCTCCCTCCTTTGCTCCCTCTCCCTCCCTCCTTCATTTGCTCCCTCTCTCTCTCCTTTCCTCCATACCTCTCTCTCTTCCTCCTTTGCTCCCTCTCTCCCCTTCCTCCTTTGCTCCCTCTCTCTCTCTCCCTCTCTTTCTCAGTACCTCTCTCTCTCCCTCCCTTCCTCCGTACCTCTCTATCTCCATCCCTTCCTCCATACCTCTATCTCTCCCTCTCTTCCTCCGTACCTCTCTCTCTCCCTCCCTCCTTTGCCCCCTCTCTCTCCCTCCCTCCTTTGCTCACTCTCTCTCTCTCCCTTCCTCCATACCTCTCTCTCTCCCTCCCTCCTTTGCTTCCTCTCTCTCTCTCTCTCCCTTCCACCGTACCTCTCTTTCTCCCTCCCTCCTTTTCTCTCTCTCTCTGACTCTCTCTCCCTTTATCCATACCCCTCTCTCTCCCTCCTTCCTGTGCTCCCTCTCTCTCCCTCCCTCCTTTGCTCCCTTTCTCTCTCTCCCTTCCTCCGTACCTCTCTCTCTCCCCCCTTCCTTTGCTCCCTCTCTCTCCCTTCCTCCATACCTCTCTCTCTCCCTCCTTCCTCCATACCTCTCTCTCTCTCCCTTCCTCCATACCTTTCTCTCCCTCCCTCCTTTGCTCCCTCTCTGTCCCTCCCTTCCTCCGTACCTCTCTCTCTCCCTCCCTCCTTTGCTCCCCCTCTCTCTCTCCCTCCCTTTATCCGTACCTCTCTCTCTCCCTCCCTCCTTTGCTCCCACCATGCCTCTCTCTCTCCCTCCCTTCCTCCGTATCTCTCTCTCTCCCTCCTCCTTTGCTCCCTCTCTCTCTCTCTCCCTTCCTCCATACCTCTCTCTCCCTCCCTCCTTTGCTCCCTCTCTCTCTCTTCCTTCCTCCGTACCTTTCTCTCCCTCTCTCCTTTGCTCCCTCTCTCTCTCTCTCTTCCTCCGTACCTCTCTCTCCCTCCCTCCTTTGCTCCCTCTCTCTCCCTCCCTTCCTCCATACCCCTTTCTCTCCCTCCCTCCTTTGCTCCCTCTCTCTCTCCCTTCCTCCGTACCTCTCTCTCTCCCTCCCTCCTTTGCTCCCTCTCTCTCTCTCTCCCTTCCTCCATACCTCTCTCTCTCCCTCCCTCCTTTGCTCCCTCTCTCTCCCTCCTTTCTTCCGTACCTTTCTTTCTCCCTCCCTCCTTTGCTCCCTCTCTCTCCCTCCCTCCTTTGCTCCCTCTCTCTCCCTCCCTCTTTTGCTCCCTCTCTCTCTCTCCCTCCGTTTCTGCGTACCTCTTTCTCTCCTTTCCTTCCTCCGTACCTGTCTCTCTCCCTCCCTTCCTTCGTACCTCTCTCTCTCCCTCCCTTCCTCCGTACCTCTCTCTTTCCCTCCTTCCTTTGCTCCCTCTCTCTCTCCCTCCCTTCCTCCGTACCTCTCTCCCTCCCTTTCTCCATACCTCTCTCTCACCCTCCCTCCTTTGCTCCCTCTCTCTCTCTCTCTCCCTTCCTCCGTACCTCTCTCCCTCCCTTTCTCCGTACCTCTCTCTCCCTCCCTTCCTCCGTACCTCTTCCTCTCCCTCCCTCTTTTGCTCCCTCTCTCTCCCTCCCTTCCTCCGTACCTCTCTCTCTCCCTCCCTCCTTTGCTCCCTCTCTCTCTCTCCCTCTCTTCCTCTGTACCTCTCGCTCCCTTCCTTCCTCCGTACCTCTCACTCTCCCTCCCTTCCTCCGTATCTCTCTCTCTCACTCCCTCCTTTGCTCCCTCTCTCTCTCTCTTCCTTCCTCCGTACCTTTCTCTCCCTCTCTCCTTTGCTCCCTCTCTCTCTCCCTTCCTCCGTACCCCTCTCCCTCCCTCCCTCCTTTGCTCCCTCTCTCTCTCCCTTCCTCCATACCTCTCTCTCTCCCTCCCTCCTGTGCTCCCTCTCTCTCCCTCCCTCCTTTGCTCCCTCTCTCTCCTTTCCTCCATACCTCTCTATCTCCCTCAATCCTTTGCTCCCTCTCTCTCTCTCCCTTCCTCCGTACCTCTCTATCTCCCTCCATCTTTGCCCCCTCTCTCTCTCTCTCACTTCCTCCATACCTCTCTCTCCCTCCCTCCTTTGCTCCCTCTATCTCTCTCTCACTCTCTTTCTCCGTACCCCTCTCTCTCCCTCCCTTCATCCTTACCTCTCTCTCTCCCTCCCTTACTCTCTACCTCTCTCTCTCCCTCCCTTCCTCCGTACCTTTCTCTCTCCCTCCCTTCCTCCGTACCTCTCTCTCTCTCTCCCTCCCTCCTTTGCTCCCTCTCTCTCTCCCTCCTTACCCCTCTCTCTCTCTCCCTCCCTCCTTTGCTTCCTCTCGATTTCTCCCTCCGTCCGTATCTCTCTCTCTCCCTCCCTCCTTTGCTCCCTCTCTCTCTCCCTCCTTACCCCTCTCTCTCTCTCCCTCCCTCCTTTGCTTCCTCTCGATTTCTCCCTCCGTCCATATCTCTCTCGCTCCCTCCCTCCTTTGCTCCCTCTCTTTCTCTCACCCTCCTTACCTTTCTCTCTCCCTCCCTCCTTTGCTCCCTCTGTCTCTCTCTCTCCCTCCCTACCTCTCTCTCTCACTCCCTCCTGTGCTCCCTCTCTCTCTCTCCCCCCTTCCTCCGTACCTCTCTCTCTCCCTCCCTCCTTTGCTCCCTGTCTCTCTCCCTCCTTACCTCTCTCTCTCCCTCCCTCCTTTGCTCCCTCTCTCTTTCTCCCTTCCTTCGTACCTCTCTCTCTCTCTCCCTCCCTCTTTTGCTCCCTCTCTCTCTCCCCCTTCCTCCGTTCCTCTCTCTCTCTCCCTCCCTCTTTTGCTCCCTCTCTCTTTCTCCCTTCCTCCGTACCTCTCTCTCTCCCTCCCTCTTTTGCTCCCTCTCTCTCTCCCCCCCCTCCTTACCTATCTCTCTCCCTCCCTCCTTTGCTCCCTCTCTCTCTCTCTCCCTCCCTCCTTTGCTCCCTCTCTCTCTCTCCCTCCCTTTCTCCGTACCTCTCTCTCTCCCTCCCTTCCTCCGTACCTCTCTCTCTCCCTCCCTTCCTCCGTATCTCTCTCTCTCACTCCCCCCTTTGCTCCCTCTCTCTCTCTCTTCCTTCCTCCGTACCTTTCTCTCCCTCTCTCCTTTGCTCCCTCTCTCTCTCCCTTCCTCCGTACCCCTCTCCCTCCCTCCCTCCTTTGCTCCCTCTCTCTCTCCCTTCGTCCATACCTCTCTCTCTCCCTCCCTCCTGTGCTCCCTCTCTCTCCCTCCCTCCTTTGCTCCCTCTCTCTCCTTTCCTCCATACCTCTCTATCTCCGTCCCTCCTTTGCTCCCTCTCTCTCTCTCCCTTCCTCCGTACCTCTCTCTCTCCCTCCATCTTTGCCCCCTCTCTCTCTCTCTCCCTTCCTCCATACCTCTCTCTCTCCCTCCATCTTTGCCCCCTCTCTCTCTCTCTCACTTCCTCCATACCTCTCTCTCCCTCCCTCCTTTGCTCCCTCTATCTCTCTCTCACTCTCTTTCTCCGTACCCCTCTCTCTCAATCCCTTCATCCTTACCTCTCTCTCTCCCTCCCTTACTCTCTACCTCTCTCTCTCCCTCCCTTCCTCCGTACCTTTCTCTCTCCCTCCCTTCCTCCGTACCTCTCTCTCTCTCTCCCTCCCTCCTTTGCTCCCTCTCTCTCTCCCTCCTTACCCCTCTCTCTCTCTCCCTCCCTCCTTTGCTTCCTCTCGATTTCTCCCTCCGTCCGTATCTCTCTCTCTCCCTCCCTCCTTTGCTCCCTCTCTTTCTCTCACCCTCCTTACCTTTCTCTCTCCCTCCCTCCTTTGCTCCCTCTGTCTCTCTCTCTCCCTCCCTACCTCTCTCTCTCACTCCCTCCTGTGCTCCCTCTCTCTCTCTCCCTCCCTTCCTCCGTACCTCTCTCTCTCCCTCCCTCCTTTGCTCCCTGTCTCTCTCCCTCCTTACCTCTCTCTCTCCCTCCCTCCTTTGCTCCCTCTCTCTTTCTCCCTTCCTTCGTACCTCTCTCTCTCTCTCCCTCCCTCTTTTGCTCCCTCTCTCTCTCCCCCGTCCTCCGTTCCTCTCTCTCTCTCCCTCCCTCTTTTGCTCCCTCTCTCTTTCTCCCTTCCTCCGTACCTCTCTCTCTCCCTCCCTCTTTTGCTCCCTCTCTCTCTCCCCCCCCTCCTTACCTATCTCTCTCCCTCCCTCCTTTGCTCCCTCTCTCTCTCTCTCTCCCTCCCTCCGTACCTCTCTCTCTTCCTCCCTCCTTTGCTCCCTCTCTCTCTCCCTCCCTCCTTACCTCTCTCTCTCCCTCCCTCCTTTGCTGCCTCTCTCTCTCTTCCTCCCTCCGTAACTCTCTCTCTCCCTCCCTTCTTTGCTCCATCTCTCTCTCCCTCCCTCCTTACCTCTCTCTCTATCTGTCTCTCCTTTGCTCCCTCTCTCTCTCCCTCCCTCCGTACCTCTCTCTCTCCCTCCCTCCTTTGCTGCCTCTCTCTCCCTTCCTCCATACCTCTCTATATCCCTCCCTCCTTTGCTCCCTCTCTCTCTCTCCCTTCCTCCGTACCTCTCTCTCTCCCTCCCTTCTTTGCCCCCTCTCTGTGTCTCCCTTCCGCCATACCTCTCTCTCTCCCTCCCTCCTTTGCTCCCTCTATCTCTCTCTCACTCTCTCACTCTCTTTCTCCGTACCTCTCTCTCTCCCTCCCTTCATCCGTACCTCTCTCTCTCCCTCCCTTCATCCGTACCTCTCTCTCCCTCCCTTCCTCCGTACCTTTCTCTCTCCCTCCCTTCCTCCGTACCTCTCTCTCTCCCTCCCTCCTTTGCTCCCCCTACGCGGTTCATACTTCGCAATAAGTCAAGTCAAATCAATATTTATTTCAAAAAACCTCTAGGGTTACATGAATAAAATAAATAAAAATTGCAATAAACACGACAAAAAAGATGTAATAATGAGACACAACACTTCGAATTAACCTAAAATAAATCTCATAACAAAATAGTTGTAATCATTTTTTTTTTTTTACAGGAATGTATATGTTTCTGTGTTTGTTTTTGTTTTAATACAAAAAAAACCCGTGATCAAATAATCAGAACTCTTTCAAAATACTCTTAATAAAATATATTAAATGCAATAACTTTTGTTTTTTTTAATTCAAATAAATGTTTTAGTTTGACTACATTTGAATAGAAACTGAATTCTGATGAAAGCAGTTACTGTAAAGTCATTTGAAGTCACATGATAAAAATCACATGGTTTAGTTGAGCAGACCACAAAGTGCAGAGCTAAAATATGTGTATGAATCTGTGTGAAAATCCAGTCCGTTTGTCCACAGGGATGCTAGGAAGCAGTCAAATGGGGTCGCTCAATCTGCTCAAATCCAGTCAAATGGGGTCGCACGGGCCGACAAATGGGGACGTCCCCGTTTGTCGGAAGCGTCCCCATTTGACTGCTCTCCAGTGACAATCGTCCCCATTTGTCGGTAAAACCACCTACACACACACACACACACACACACACACACACACACACATACACACTCACAACCACACACAAACACACACACACATACACTATATACAAATCAGAAACATTTAATTGGCAAGTCTGTGACAGTCATCGTCTCTCTGACCCCCCCCCCCCTCCCTCACCTGTATACTCACCTTACCGACTCATATCTCCCCGATATTGCTGAAAATTAAAGTTAAATCCCGTCCCGTCCTCTGTCACATCCTCTAATTCTTTTGTTATATTTTTTCTTCTTTTTTTGTGGTAAAAAATGTATCTTGTCTGTTTTATTTTTCTAATAAGGGTATGAGCAATTCTCTGACCTTGACATCACGTGAAATAATATTTCCTATCTAGATGTACATATTTATAACCACACTTAAAGCCATATGTACTCGATGACTATACACGCTAATTGCTTTACCAACAGCTGGAGACATGCTAAATTAAGTTCCCTGCAAAATATTGTGGTCTAGGACCCCTTCAATGTTGAGATATGTTAATTTTCATTTTGATCTGGATCGTCCTATTTATAGATTTGCCAACAGAGGTAGCGTTGACGCAAGGGAAATAACTCCGCGTCTTTGTTTACATCCAAAGTTTTTGAGACTCTAAAACAAGCTGTAATGCATGTATATGGTCCGCGCATGGCGACATATCGTCATTACATGGTCTTATGGTGCGTTTGACATCGATTATGGGCAAACTACACTTTGTAAACACGGAAGCGCGTACATATGCCTTTAATATAAACTTAGCTTGTTGTGTGGTCACAAATGTCTATATCGCATATACATGCCACCCTGTATTTCTCTACTAAAATCTTGTTTAAACCATATACAAATCATGACATTAGAAAATACAAGCCCACTAACCCATCATATAGCGATACGAAAAATGACACAGCCAATAACAACAACAACAGCAAAATTCAAAAGGCGTGCGTAACGGCTCTGTAGGAAATATAACACCGCCAACTGAATAGCATTCTTTTCATTTAAAAAACAAAACAAAAAAACATCCTAGGCCTCTTAAAATTGTTTGCTAAAACTCTTCAACTTCCAGCAGCTTGTGTCCTCGATACTATGGTGGGGAGCTGTTCTTTTAAGACCGACCAATTTCAGACTTCCCCAATTTTAAGACCTTGCCTTTTTCAGATTTTCTGATCGGAAACTCTGTAGAATTACCCCCACTTTCAGACACCCTTCTTTTTAAGACCTGCTTTTCTCAGATTGTGAGGGGTCTTGGTATGGGGGTTCCCCTGTACCGCAATGATTGCTGTCAACTCACCAACAACGCTGGGCTCCAGGTCGACATACACGGCCCGGGGGACGTGCTTGCCCATGGAGGTCTCGGAGAAGAAGGTGTTGTAGGACTCGTCCCCGTTGTCAATAGCAACCTTGAGGTCCTGCATCTTGCCGTTGGGGTGGATGGCGTGCTCCAGGCAGTACAGCTCCCAGCACGCGTTGCCGATCTGCACGCCAGCCTGGCCCACGTGGATGGAGATACACTCACGCTGTTGGAGAGAACAGAGAGGGCGTTGTTAATGCCATGGAATTGCGTGTGGGTGAAGTGTGGACGGACACACACTCACGCTTTTGGACAGAACAGAGAGGGCGTTGTTAATGGCATGGACTTGCGTGTGGGTGAAGTGTGGACGGCCGGACACACACTCACGCTAGCGCTGTTGGAAAGAAAAGAGGGGCGTTGTGGGTGAAGTGTGGACGGACACACACTCACGCTGTTAGACAGAAAAGAGGGGCGTTGTTAATGGCATGGAATTGCGTGTGGGTGAAGTGTGGACGGACACACACTCACGCTTTTGGACAGAAAAGAGGGGCGTTGTTAATGGCATGGAATTGCGTGTGGGTGAAGTGTGGACGGACACACACTCACGCTGTTGGAGAGAAAAGAGAGGGCGTTGTTTAATGGCATGGAATTGCGTGTGGGTGAAGTGTGGACGGACACACACTCACGCTGTTGGACAGAAAAGAGAGGACGTTGTTAATGGCATGGAATTGCGTGTGGGTGAAGTGTGGACGGACACACACTCACGCTGTTGGACAGAAAAGAGAGGGCGTTGTTAATGGCATGGAATTGCGTGTGGGTGAAGTGTGGACGGACACACACTCACGCTGTTGGACAGAAAAGAGAGGGCGTTGTTAATGGCATGGAACTGCGTGTGGGGAAGTGTGGACGGACACACACTCACGCTGTTAGACAGAAAAGAGGGGGCGTTGTTAATGGCATGGAATTGCGTGTGGGTGAAGTGTGGACGGACACACACTCACGCTGTTGGACAGAAAAGAGAGGGCGTTGTTAAGTGCATGGAACTGCGTGTGGGTGAAGTGTAGACGGACACACACTCACGCTGTTGGACAGAAAAGAGAGGGCGTTGTTAATGGCGTGGAACTGCGTGTGGGTGAAGTGTGGACGGACACACACTCACGCTGTTAGACAGAAAAGAGAGAGCGTTGTTAATGGCATGGAATTGCGTGTGGATGAAGTGTGGACGGATACACACTCACGCTGTTTTACAGAAAAGAGAGGGCGTTGTTAATGGCATGGAACTGCGTGTGGGTGAAGTGTGGACGGACACACACTCACGCTGTTTTACAGAAAAGAGAGGGCGTTGTTAATGGCATGGAACTGCGTGTGGGTGAAGTGTGGACGGATACACACTCACGCTGTTTTACAGAAAAGAGAGGGCGTTGTTAATGGCATATGGCATGGAACTGCGTGTGGGTGAAGTGTGGACGGATACACACTCACGCTGTTTTACAGAAAAGAGAGGGCGTTGTTAATGGCATGGAACTGCGTGTGGGTGAAGTGTGGACGGATACACACTCACACTGTTAGACAGAAAAGAGAGGGCGTTGTTAATGGCATGGAACTGCGTGTGGGTGAAGTGTGGACGGACACACACTCACGCTGTTGGACAGAAAACAGAGGGCATCGTCTAGGGCATGGGATTGCGTTTGGGTGAGGTGTGGACGGACGCACATTCACGCTGTACGGAAGAGAAAGAGCACATTTTAATGGACGGTGAGTGTGATATAAATGCACTTCGGTCTGAGCCACGTGGATAGAGATGTACTCGCGCTGTTGGAAGATAAGAAGACAAAGTTTAGGGCATGGAAGTGCTCATGGAAAACATCTTCCCTGGCCGGGTGGAGTGTGGAACGAGATGGATATGTGCCGATGTGACCCACGTTGATGGAGATGCACTCACGCTGTGGGAGAAAAGAGAGGGTACAGTTGAGTGGATAGGAATAAAATAGAACGTATGCGACCTGGTTAGTTTGACTAGAGATGCACTCACCCTGTTTAAGAAAAAATAAGGCAACATTTAGTGGATAGCAATAAGTTAGAACGTATGTGTTACTGGAGATACACTCACGTTGTTGAAGAAAAGTTCCGTGGAACGTTAGAACACAGGTATATTATCTACAACTAGTACAAGTTCATATCCCCCTTCGTTGGCTCTGTTGAGGCCCGTTTTTAACCGCTTGTTTCTGTTTATATAATAAACCAACCATAGCGCGTCGTCGTCCCGAACTAAATCTTCAAAGTCTCAAAATCTGTGGGGAATTCTGCGAAAGGAAACGGTTTTCATGCTATGACGTCAGCGCCTTTCGGCAATTGGTCAATGCGTTTCGGAACCAGACCCCGGTACAACATAATGTCGATCACACTTGAAAATAAAGCTACTTGAGTTTATCACCGCGCGTCGACTGCATGTAATGATCGTATACTACTTCTAACCATAACGTACTTCTGAATAAATAAAAAAGTTTTATCATTAATATTATTTTCATTGTTAATCCTTTTTTATTTGTACAATTTAGTCAAAATGTTTGTGTGTTTCCCTTATTTTTCTAACTACTTCTCTCTACTGAAATTTCTTTTTGAGTGACTAGAGTTCTTTTGCTTTATGTTTGCCTCTACTGTACATTGTGCGGGGATGTAGCTCAGTCGGTAGCGCGCTGGATTTGTATCCAGTTGGCTGCTGTCAGCGTGAGTTCGTCCCCACGTTCGGCGAGCTAAGAGATTTATTTCTCAGAGTCAACTTTGTGTGCAGACTCTCCTCGGTGTCCGAACACCCCCCGTGTGTACACGCAAGCACAAGACCAAGTGCGCACGAAAAAGATCCTGTAATCCATGTCAGAGTTCGGTGGGTTATAGAAACACGAAAATACCCAGCATGCTTCCTCCGAAAGCGGCGTATGGCTGCCTAAATGGCGGGGTAAAAACGGTCATACACGTAAAAGCCGTGGGAGTTTCGGCCCATGAACGAACAAACAAACTATACATTGTAACCCCTTTTTACATTTAGTCAAGTTTTGACTAAATGTTTTAACATAGAGGGGGAATCGAGACGAGGTTCGTGGTGTATGTGTGTGTGTGTGTGTGTGTGTGTCTGTCTGTCTGTCTGTCTGTGTGTCTGTGTGTCTGTGTAGAGCGATTCAGACTAAACTACTGGGCCGATCTTTATGAAATTTGACATGAGAGTTTCTGGGTATGATATCCCCGGACGTTTTTTTCATTTTTTCGATAAATACCTTTGATGACGTCATATCCGGCTTTTTGTAAAAGTTGAGGCGGCACTGTCACACCCTCATTTTTCAATCAAATTGATTGAAATTTTGGCCAAGCAATCTTCGACGAAGGCCGGGGTTTGGTATTGCATTTCAGCTTGGTGGCTTAAAAACTAATGAGTGAGTTTGGTCATTAAAAATCGGAAACTTGTAATTAAAATTATGTTTTTATTAAACGATCCAAAAACAATTTCATCTTATTCTTCGTCATTTTCTGATTCCAAAAACATATACATATGTTATATTTGGATTAAAAACAAGCTCTGAAAATTAAAAATATAAAAATTATGATCAAAATTAAATTTCCGAAATCGTTTTAAAAACTATTTCATCTTATTCCTTGTCGGTTCCTGATTCCAAAAACATATAGATATGATATGTTTGGATTAAAAACACGCTCAGAAAGTTAAAACGAAGAGAGTACAGTAAAGCGTGCTATGAAGCACAGCGCAATCGCTACCGCGCCAAACAGGCTCGTCACTTTCACTGCCTTTTGCACTAGCGGCGGACTACGTTCAGTTTCATTCTGTGAGTTCCACAGCTTGACTAAATGTAGTAATTTCGCCTTACGCGACTTGTTGGTTTTGCGCTGCTTTTGAGTTTGCTTTTGCTTTTTGTTTCTTGTGTATTCGATGTCCTGAAGAAGCCTCCAGAGGCGAAAATTCATCCACAGTCATCTTGTTGTTTAGATAATAATACTTCTGTAAATGACTAATACAGAGTCACAGCCCCCCCCCCCCCCACCACCACCACCACCCGCCCACCCACATGGACTAGGCTAAGTGTAGTGTATCAGTGAAGCTGCTTACAGAATGTGTCAAAGCAGAAGAGGATCAAACAATTAGTTCTCATTCACTTGTGGTCATATAATACACTGCCTTGTCGGAGTGGAATGTGCTCACGGATACACTAAGTCTGTGTCAGAAAGGATGGAACAAAATTGTTGATGGATGATAAGTGTGATCTGCGCGCCTGTGAGTGTGACTATCTCAGAACTCTGTGAGTGTGACTGTTTCAGAACTCTGTGAGTGTGACTATCTCAGAACTCTGTGAGTGTGACTGTCTCAGAACTCTGTGAGTGTGACTGTTTCAGAACTCTGTGAGTGTGACTGTCTCAGAACTCTGTGAGTGTGACTGTTTCAGAACTCTGTGAGTGTGACTATCTCAGAACTCTGTGTGTGTGACTGTCTCAGAACTCCGCTGTGAGTGTGACTGTCTCAGAACTCTCAGTGTGAGTGTGACTGTTTCAGAACTCTGTGAGTGTGACTGTTTCAGAACTCTGTGAGCCGGTGTGACTGTCTCAGAACTCTGTGAGTGTGACTATCTCAGAACTCTGAGAGTGTGACTGTTTTAGAACTCTGTGAGTGTGACTGTTTCAGAACTCTGTGACTGTGACTGTTTCAGAACTCTGTGAGTGTGACTGTTTCAGAACTCTGTGAGTGTGACTATCTCAGACAGTGTCAGTGGATGGATTAATGCACTTCCGCTCAGGTAGACGAGAAAAGACATAGTTAGATTGATAGCAAGAGATAATACCCCCCCCCCCCCCCCCCAAAAAAAAAAAAAAAAAAAAAAAACACCATCTTGTCTGGATACGACAATTGGTCAAAGGGGAGCAACCGCGTCTGCTTAGTCCGCTCTTTTCTGGGAGCAGAGTTGCGGTACGCAAGTGCTGAACTTTTTGATAGTGCTGCGTAATGCCAATGGTGACGTTCTTGTGCACTGTTTACCACCACCGATCTGTCCAGAGTTTTACTTGTCATAGGAGCACCCTTCCATTTAGACACATACCAAAAATCACTCAGTGGCTGCGTCGTGTCAGTGGAGAGTGGGATTTTTTCAACACGGTGAAATAATTTCGATTCAGTTTAACAGAGGTGTCAGTTATAAAGTTAATTTTGTGGAAAATCATCTTCAACAAATACTGAAGCAGCAAAGATGTAGTGTATTTGTAGATATGTGTCAAAGAGGAAGAATGCTCCGCTTATCTAGTGTAAAAGCCTGGATGGATTCACGCACGGGGAAATAGCAACACGAGTAGGTACTGTACACTGTAAACGAGGGAGGATTGAGAAAGAAATTCATAGTCAGCAAGCTAGGCAAGGCAAAAATGACAGGAGGAAATCCATTACGATGTGATTTTGTTCTGGATGTCTTCACATGAATTTGTCGTTACTCTTAGCTTCGCTTCTGAAAAAAACCACAAACTCGGAAACTTGCAACCCTGCAAAGTCTGGTATCGCAAAAACAGCATGAATAATACTAATATTTTTAGCTTCCCTTTTCTACTCTTCTTGCAAATTCGCCTCCCATCCGCAGTCTCACGATCCTTCTATCTCTCCCTCCCCCCTCCCTCCCCCCCCCCCCCACCTACCCTCCCGCGCCTCCTTCCATAATACATCACGTACCTGTGTCTCACGTAAGCTTTTTAAAGAAGCACAGGTGTAGCATAAGATAGCGATCGTCAATCAGTGTAAATGGCAGTAGCTACAGTAACCTATCCTTGCCCTAGCAGTGGCTTGTTTTCACTAATTGGTCCAATCAAAAACCCTTGTCTACCCCATCAAGCTAATTTGAAAAGGGAGCGGACTCTTGCTTGTCTGCTACAACGAGAACCACATGGTGCCGTTTTGTGCAAGTACACCCGAATGCCGTAACGAGTTTTACGCCTGGTAACATTCAATTCTTTTATCATATCGTTCAACACACAATGTGTTCACTGCAAGTACTACATCTGTTCAGACGGAAAAGCCGGAAAAATTATACTACACTAGTACTCCAAGGTGCGAAGTTATCTCGAAGCTCACCGTAATGATATCAATTTATTCGGTCTTGAGACCAATGGTGGCGAGAGAGGTGAAGGGAGGGGGAATGTTTACAGTGCCGTGTGCCGGGCTGTGAGCAGTACCCGCCAATGTTTAGCTCAGGCACCGTCGCGGCGGACGCGCCTCAGTTCTATGCAGAACACTGCACCCGCATTCAAGGAAACTGCACCGCGCTGTTCTGGACAACTGTCCTCACCTTCAAGTCAGAGGTGTAAGTTACACCGACCCTGGCGGCTAAGGCAAAGCCAAATGCTCGTCTCAAAACCGTATTGGCGTTTTGTCTTTTATTTGGTATTCGCACACGCAAATGGAGTCCCCACGTTTTGGGAAAGTTTGCACATAAGTTTGTTTGTTTGTTTGCTTAACGCCCAGCCGACCACGAAGGGCCATATCAGGGCGGCGCTGCTTTGACATTTAACGTGCGCCACACACAAGACAGAAGTCGCAGCACAGGCTTCATGTCTCACCCAGTCACATTATTCTGACACCGGACCAACCAGTCCTAGCACTAACCCCATAATGCCAGACGCCAGGCGGAGCAGCCACTAGATTGCCAATTTTAAAGTCTTAGGTATGACCCGGGGGTTCGAACCCACGACCTTCCGATCACGGGGCGGACGCCTTACCACTAGGCCAACCGTGCCGGTTTGCACATAAGTTCTGCCAAGTATTGTAAATAGTTGGTGAAAAACTGACGAGGCGTTATTTTATGTTTTGCATGTGTTGGGTTTTTCAGGAAGCCCGTTAGGAAAGTTTTGAATCTGAGAAATGATCCTTTGTATAACAATGTGGCGAAATCATTACTTTAGAAGAAGAACTTGCCGTTCCCAAAAGTCAGTGCACCAAAATATGTTCCGAGTCCTAGTCCAAGTGCAGTCATTAGATGGCCTGTGATATTTGTTTTCTTCTAGTAATGCGAAAATAATTACGAACTCACCCTTTAACATTGAGCTGCGATAATTAATTCGTAAATGAAATATTTAACAAAACTAAACGAAACGTGGTCGAAACGTGGCTGTGTTAATTCGTTTCGTCTTCGTCAAACACGTGAGTACGGTATTGTTTGGTCTTTTTATTTAAAACTAAAAGAGCGTACGTACAGTATAATAATTCTTGCTAAGACGAGTTTCGAGCAAGTTCTTCGATGTGCGCGGTGCTT
>NC_090248.1:47406595-47444095 GCF_037325665.1 Littorina saxatilis
TCATCTACTGCTGAAGTGATCTCTTCAGTACTACTTTGTACCCGAATTCTGCCCAGCAAAAGACAGTTTGGTATCTTAGAACTGCCAACACGTGTTTACAAAGGGTGGTTATGGGTCAGTTTTGGGTTAGCTGTATCCCTCTGTTACTTTATCTATGCCCTGTTGGTCTTTGTTGACGTTTTAAAGCGGTTATGCGCTATAGAAATCTCCTTAATAAATAAATAAATAAATAAATAAAAGAAAGAAAACTGAATAGAGTGGTGGCGAGTGATGGGAGTGGTTGATCGGGGTCACAGAGAATCTATATCTCTGTGTTCGGGGTAGGGAATTGAAGTGGGTGAGAGGAAGACGAGGCATGGACAGACAGACAAACGTAAACACGTACGCACGCAGACAGACTGACACGGAAATATACTTCGAGTCGGACTGAAAGGCAATTAGAAGACAACACGGGAATGTACTGTGCTGTACTCTCCGGCCAGGGCAACACAATGCGTACCTTACATGCCGGGCAGAAAAATACCAATGCCCTGACGGCAATGCCACAACTGACCTCGCAGCACAAAAGCTGGGTAAAACAAGCAACTAAAGAAAAATGAAAATAATAATAATAATAATAATAATAAATGAGCATTTATATAGCGCAACATCATAACTTTACAATTATGCTCTTTGCGCTTGACACAAAATAAAGATAATGGTGAGGAACATTACTCTGTTAGTGGCAACACACACTCTGAAGGCTGGGAGAATCAGTCCATACAACAGCCCCCTCCCCCCCCCCCCCCCCAACCTCACCCTCTCTTCACTCCCCAACCACGCTCCCCCCAACCCCTCCCCCTAAAAAAAGAAAAGAAAAAGGGCCACAACCACACTGTACAAAGTCTGGGAGAATCAGTCATTACAGCCCCCCCTCTCTCTCTCTCTCTCTCTTCACCCCCCATCACCTATATATATATATATATATACATATATATACCCCTCAACCCCCCCCCAAAAAAAAAAAAAAAAAGTGGAGGGGGAAAAAGACAACCGGCTACACACAAACTGGTAGTCAGTCCTTACTGGAGAGAGACAAGAAAAGATAAGGAAAAACAAGACACCAAGAGTGTACGAGGGGCTCACTTTGGCATAAAACCTTTCACTTTTGCGGAGCGTGTCAGGTTAAGGAATGAGGAGTGGAAAAACAGACGTGATGTAAGGTCATGCTCCCCCCCCCCCCCCATCCCCCCCCCCCTTTCTCTCTTAACTCACTGGGTTGCTGCGCCACGAGACTTACCTTTTACCTTTTGCCTTCACTTCACAAGAGTACACAGAGCTAGAGGGGAGGAGGTCGAGTGGGGGTGGAGTTGAGGGCAGGTGAGAGAGAAAGAGAGAGAGAGAGAGACAGACAGACAGACAGACAGAGAGGGGGAGAGTGAGAGAGAGAGAGGGTGAGAGAGAGAGAGAGAGACTCAGAGAGGGGGGGAGAAAGAGAGAGGGAGAGAGAGAGGGAGAGAGGGGGAGAGAGAGACAGAGACAGAGAGAGAGGGGGAGAGAGAGAGAGGGGGGAGAGAGAGAGGGGGAGAGTGAGAGAGAGAGAGGGGGAAGGGAGAGAGGGGGAGAGAGAGAGGGGGGAGAGAGAGAGAGGGGGAGAGAGAGAGAGAAAGAGGGGGAGAGTGAGAGAGAGAGAGAGAGGGGAAGAGTCAGAGAGAGATAGAGAGAGAGAGGGGGGGAGAGTGAGATGGGGAGAGTGAGAGAGAGACGGAGAGACGACGAGAGAGAGAGAGAGAGAGAACGAGAGAGAGAGAGAGAGAGAGAGAGAGAGACTAGAGAGAGAGAGACTAGAGAGAGAGAGAGAAAGACAGAGAGACTAGAGAGAGAGAAAGAAAGAGAGATAGACGAGAGAGAGAGAGAGAGACGGTGAGAGAGAGAGAACGAGAGAGAGGGAGAGAGAGAGAAAGACACAGAGAGAGAGACTAGAGAGAGAGAGAGATAGAGAGAGCAGAGAGAGAGAGAGAGAGAGACCAGAAAGAGAGAGAGACCAGAGAGAGAGAGAGAGATGCACCCGTATACTCTTGTCTGAGCTTTTCTTTTTTGCTTGATCGAGTTTGCTTTTTTGATTGCTTCCGTCTGGTTTAGTGAACAAAGGTTTGATTACCTGCCACTGAGCGGAAAGAGCAGAGACTGATGTAAGCCAAGTGTGAAAATTGGCAAGAGGTTTGATGAGTAAGAAATGGCTCTGTGTCAATAGCACAACGACGTAGATTACCTTGTCAAAACACTGCTGCGCAGATGAGACAAACTGAAAGCATGAAGTTAGTCATCCACTACAAAATATCTCCTTTACGCAACAACCACTCTCTATCGATGCCTAGTCATGCTTTTTAACCACAGATCAATCCTTTCATCTAATAGTGCAATTGTGTTTTAACTAAATCCTCACTTTCTACTACCGTCAAAGATCAGAGTTTGGCTTATGAATCAAAGACACAAAGCACGAATATTTGTTTTAAAATATCATCCGTCTTGTGTGAGGGGTCATGTAGACCGCTTCAGGGGGGTCTACTGACGCGTTTACATGTGATAATAATAGCATGCTTCCACTTAGACACGTACCAAAAATCACATGCTTAGCTACCGCCGCCTGTTCAGAGCGAGACTTTGGTTGGCTGAATTTATTTTGCACATAATTATGTGTCACTTTTGAAAATTAATTCAGCAAAACATCCTCACTTTGCATAGTAAGTAGCTGAACAGCTGATTTGCTGGTATGTGTCACAGTGGAAAGGTGCTCTTAACTTATCCCATGTAAAAGCCTGGCTAGATCTGTGTTGGTTTACATGATCGCTCACACGAGTAGGACTGCATCTCTAAATGCATGTAAAAAGAGAGTATCGACACAAGTCATCTTGAAAGACGGTTCCAAGTTTGAAAATGATTAATGCTTGTTTCAACTGGCAACAAGGCTTGTGCGCCTACAGACATTATAGTACGCTGCTTATCATGAAATGGAGCCAAGTGCGCTTTGCGATATACAGAAATAGAAAACGCTCTTTATCTGATTAGTACAGTGAAAGCACAAACTGTCACTCTTTTCTACAGGTTAATTTTTTTCTTTTTTTTCTCTCTCTTTTTTGTATTTGCCAAGCACATCATTGTGGGGCTTTTAATCAATAACATGCATCCGTAAACAATGTATCATCATTCATCCTTCAACATTTATAATAATTTGTAAATGGCAAGTATACAAGACATATATATACAACATTGGGACATAACAGACAGACGGACATATAACATACCGTTCGCCTACAAGTAAGGCCGGAGCATAACATAACATGCAGATTACAATACTTGACATTATGGACGTATTACCTGCTTAATAATAATACAGTCAGATAATAATACAGTCAAACAAACAAAAAACCAACCAAACAAACAAACAGGTTAATGTTGTATGCTATTCAAAGTTGTGAAATCCACCACACGGGAACTGATTTTGTCTGTCTCTGTCTATATAAATGTCTACAGAAAAACGGTATCCTGCAGCTTGGGTGAATGTAAAAACGAACGAACGGCCCGTAAGAAAGCGAAAAGAAGACAAATAGACTAGAGTGCTGGTTAGAAGAGAAAAAACAAAAAAAGAAAGAGAGATGGCAAGCCCAAACCGAAAGTCATTTGATTTTAATATAAACATACTTTGAAGGCGGGAGAGGTGCGTAATGGGGTATACACACTGTTAGATTTACGTGGGTTTTTTTCCCATTTTTTTTTTATTGCTTTTACCATGACATTAGGTCAGCATTTATGTTAGAAAAAAAAGAAAACAAGAAATTCCTCCGAGGTAGGAAAAACACCCCCGTCAAAGGGAAATAACCTTCTCAGTTGGTGGCAGTGACTGAGTGAGAATGGTTATTTCCCTTTGACCATTAAGATGTCCCTCTATAAGTCCTTGTATAATTTTAATCCACCAATAACTCCCTAACCGTGTGTTTGACTGGTCCCAATTTTTGTAAGGACCGTCTCAGGAATGTATAGAACCTGTTCACCAAGTTTGGTGACGATCGGTCCGTTCATTCTTGAGATCTATATGCGAACACAAACAAACAAACAAACAAACACATCGACCGAAACCTATACACACCCCTATACCGGGGGTGTAAAGAAGTGAAAGAGATGGGGCAAAGTGCGCCCCAAGACAGGTTCAAAGCGGGCCACAAAATCTCCGTGTGTGTGGCATAGTAAAGGAGACCTCGCGTCACCCACTACTCATTGGCACGTGCACAATGATACGAAAAAAACTTTACTGTCACAAAAACGGAGGCATGGCCCATATATATAACCATGGCAGACAGCACGCAAGTTCCACGCAAGCTGGAACGGTGAAAAGATGAGAAGGTCTGCGAAGAGAGCGGTCTGGTCATACTTGCCATACTGTACAAAACGTTGTTAAAGCTGGAGTCACATGCAGAAGGTTCTTGTAATTTTTCGTTTGTTCTCTTGTAGAAGTTCAATGGATGCAGAAATTTAAAAAAAAAGGTCCGTCGGATAAAAAGAATGTGCGTTGGACATAAAGGGGGAGCTGCATACGGTCAGTCGTCCGGACATAAGATAGCTGATGAAAGCAGCTAAAAATCATCTTTATTCCGTCTATTATAATGAGGTTAGCTAATGTTCAAAGATAATGCCCAATATTCAAGAAAGTTGATGCAAGGTACCAAACATTTGCTGACGGGGATAACCGTTTCGAACTGATACACAATCTTGGCGGAGAGCGATATGATGTTGACTTCAACATTTTATTTAGTTCGTCAGTCAATCTTATTTTCGGTTCAAGGCCGGGGCATATAACTACATGGCGGACTGTTGACAGAGGAAGTTATAACCAGTTTTTGACAGTTTTCTTGAACTGTACCCGAGGTAGTGTATCTTTGATACATAAATCAGAAATGTGGTAGACAGCGGAGACTTTCCAGCGTCAAGTTCAGTGACTCTCGCTTTAACAGGTGCAAAGGGAAACAACAGCTGTAGGAACATCTGTCTGCAGACAGGGGAAGACGAAGCGAGGAACTACTTGGCTTTTTACCTGTTACTCCGCACCCCTCTACAGGCAATTCTCAGGGTGTACACTCCGCACCCCTCTACAGGCAATTCTCAGGGTGTACACTCCGCACCCCTCTACAGGCAATTCTTAAGGTGTACACTCCGCACCCCTCTACAGGCAATTCTCAGGGTGTACACACCGCACCCCTCTACAGGCAATTCTCAGGGTGTTCACTCCGCACCCCTCTACAGGCAATTCTCAGGGTGTACACTCCGCACCCCTCCACAGGCAATTCTCAAAGTGTACACTCCGCACCCCTCTACAGGCAATTCTCAGGGTGTTCACTCCGCACCCCTCTACAGGCAATTCTCAGGGTGTACACTCCGCACCCCTCTCCAGGCAATTCTCAGGGTGTACACTCTGCACCCCCCTACAGGCAATTCTCAAGGTGTACACTCCGCACCCCTCTACAGCCAATTCTCAGGGTGTTCACTCCGCACCCCTCTACAGCCAATTCTCAGGGTGTTCACTCCGCACCCCTCTACAGCCAATTCTCAGGGTGTACACTCCGCACCCTTCTACAGGCAATTCTCAGGGTGTACACTCCGCACCCTTCTACAGGCAATTCTCAGGGTGTACACTCCGCACCCCTCTACAGGCAATTCTCAGGGTGTACACTCCGCACCCCTCTACAGGCAATTCTCAGGGTGTACACTCCGCACCCCTCTACAGGCAATTCTCAGGGTGTACACACCGCACCCCTCTACAGGCAATTCTCAGGGTGTACACTCTGCACCCCTCTACAGGCAATTCTCAGGGTGTACACTCCGCACCCCTCTACAGGCAATTCTCAGGGTGTACACTCCGCACCCCTCTACAGGCAATTCTCAAAGTGTACACTCCGCACCCCTCTACAGGCAATTCTCAGGGTGTACACTCCGCACACCTCTCCAGGCAATTCTCAGGGTGTACACTCTGCACCCCCCTACAGGCAATTCTCAAGGTGTACACTCCGCACCCCTCTACAGGCAATTCTCAGGGTGTACACTCCGCACCCCTCTACAGGCAATTCTCAGGGTGTACACTCCGCACCCCTCTACAGGCAATTCTCAAAGTGTACACTCCGCACCCCTCTACAGGCAATTCTCAGGGTGTTCACTCCGCACCCCTCTACAGGCAATTCTTAAGGTGTACACTCCGCACCCCTCTACAGGCAATTCTCAGGGTGTACACTCCGCACCCCTCTACAGGCAATTCTCAGGGTGTACACTCCGCACCCCTCTACAGGCAATTCTCAGGGTGTACACTCCGCACCCCTCTACAGGCAATTCTCAGGGTGTACACTTCACGTGTTTTGCCTTGGTTGTTGAGTGGTAACAGCTTAGGGTAGGGTTCAAATCCCAAGGTAGATTTCAGGGTGTCTGTCAGTCTGTCTGTTTTTCTTAAATGACCCCCCCCCTCCCCCACCACCACCACCACCACCACCAACCTAACTCCCTACCCCCCCCCCCCCCCCCCCCCCCCCCCCCGGCGTCGTTTTGGTAGTTTTATGAAAATTGCCTTTTGCTGAAAATAGGTTTGCACTTGTGTCAATGCCAACTAAATATGCTTTATGTTGGACGCAGTGAGCAGTCAGTGATGTCAAGCGCCGTTATATGATTGTCTGCGATTTTGTGCGAGTGTTTGGGCGTGTTATTTTGGAAATCCGCCACTGAGAGTTATATAAAACAAAGAAACAAATTGTGCGCTCCCTGTGTGTGTGTGTGTGTGTGTGTGTGTGTGTGTGTGTGTGTGTGTGTGTGTGTGTGTGTGTGTGTGTGTGTGTGTGTGTGTGTGTGTGTGTGTGTGTCCGCGTGTGTGTGTGTGTGTGTGTGCGTGCATCTGTAAGTCATGTTTTGAGTAATTCTGAGTGTGTCAGTTTGCTTCTTTCTTTCTTTTTTTTTTCTGGCAGCAAAATGGGCAGATGTCATCATCCATTACGGCAGAGGCCTCAGTCATCAATCAACGGACTGTCAGTAATTAATGCTCGCTCAACCTTCGTCAGTAAGTCTTACCGCATTTCAACCAGTCATCGGCAACCGCTGCGTACGCTAAGCGGGGAATCCTGTGTCTTTTTGTCTCAGTGTCTGTGTGTCTGTGTGATTTATCTGCGGCATGCACCGTTTTGGTTGTACCAGACAATACTGACACCAACAATTGTCTCATCCGTAATCGAGAAAGACTGCTCAATAGTCTCACTGTGTCTCGACGACTTAGCTTATGAGCTGCCTGACTTTTTGTAAACACGGCTTGTGATCAGAGCGTAAGATACTAACAGGACAGATAGACCACTCGTTAACACGGCTTGTGGTCAGAGCGTAAGATACTAACAGGACAGAATGATAGACCACTCGGTTCATGATTGTGTTGTCTTTATTTTAAACTCATACATTTTGCTTTCTTGTTAGTCTTTTCTGTCTGTTTTCCCCTCTGTCGATTATCATCATTGTCTGGAATTGTGTTTCTGTTTGTTCAATAACTTTACTCAGGTCGACAGTAGATAACACAATTTATTTCTCAGCATTTCAAACAAACGAGCATTCACCTGGCACAAAAAGAACACCGCACAAACTCAGCGCCGTCAGACTAAACGTGATCTGATCGGCAGAAAAGGCAAAAAATGAAGAGGAGCCAACTCTCCTCATGAACGACAACACTACCAGATGTGTGTGCTAGAGTTATCTCCCCATCTGGAGGAGGGGGGGGGGGGGGTGTAAAGCTGGATGCAGGTAATGTGTATAATTAAAGGTCCAATCCTTCTCGCAAATTCTGTCTCATGTTCAAAAACCATAGATCTGGCCAGGCTGTTACATGGGTCAAGTTCATCCTTCGTCTTGGACATTGACCGAAAAAATACAGACTGACTCGATCAGTGCAGTGTGTAGAGTGGGAACATATGGCTCTCTTTAACCTCACAGATAGTCATGAGTGTCAATTAGGAACATAATTCAGCACACACACACACACACACACACACACACACACACACACACACACACACACACACACACCGTGACACACACACACACACACCGTGACACACACACACACACACTCTCTCTCTCTCTCTCTCACCGTCACACACACACACACACACCGTGACACACACACACACACACACACACACACACACACACACACACACACACACACACACACACACACACGCACATCTTCTCTCTCTCACCGTCACACACACACACGCACACACACACACACACACACACACACACACACACACACACACACACACACACACATATTGTATTGAATGCAATGTCATAGAAGATGAAATACATTTTCTAGATAAATGCAATAAATATGTTAAATTAAGGGACGAATTTAAAGAAGATGCTTCACATATCAATATGAAATATGCTAACAAAAATCCAAGTAACTTATTTTTAGAAGACGAAGTTCAGGTTCGTCTTGGCAAATTTGTTACGGATTGTTTTAGCATTGTATAATGCATTATTTGTTGTTTGTTGTGTCAATAACTTTACTGGTTCATGACAATAAACATTATTCTATTCTATTCTATATTCACACACACACACTCTCTCTCTCTCTCACCGTCACACACACACACAAACACACACACACACACACACACACACTCTCTCTCTCTCACCGTCACACACACACACACACAAACACGCACACACACACACACACACTACACACGCACACACACACACACACACACACACACACACACACACACACACACACACACACACACACACACATCCCGCTATGCACAGAAAACAGGCAGGCAGTAGACTGTGCGTATAAGGTAAAGGCACAATCCTTCCAATGTCGGCCCACAATCTCAAATCTGGCAAAGCAGAAGACCACCCAGCATCCACTTGCACTCATACAAATAACCAACGGCCTGGATACAGAGTGGTCTTTTTGTTTTGTTTTGATGAGCTTTAAAAGACACTAGTGTCAATCTGCAAAAGTAATTCATCAACAACAGCAAAAAATCCCACTCTGTATGCAGAGAAACTGAGCAGTCGAAATGTTGAAAGTTGATATGTGTCTAAGTTAAATACTCGCATCTCATGTTAAAGTCCTGCCAGACCGGAGACAGCGAGTTGAACTGTTTTCACAGGAAGGAATTATAAGCACTTCAAAGATGCTTTTGTTTCACGTAAAACCCTGGGCAGGTTCTGCAGCAGTAACTGAAATATCGAGCAAGATGTTACATGTAGCGTTAAAGTTAGAGATGAGTCAGAAATCCTCCAATATTACAATGCCCTTCAGTCTCACACCTGGTAATCTTCATGCTTCTTGCTTCTGTGTGCGTCTGCATGGGAGAGTTGTTGCTGTGTCGTCTGGATTTCTTGCAATGACTTCAGTGTGTGTTAGCGCCTGTCTGTATGCCTCGTGGTCTGTGCCGGGTGTTTGGTCGGTTTTCTTGTTAAATGAATGATTTGTTTTAGTGTCAGTCTGGCGGCATATTTCAATATTTTGTTGTCTTTCTTTCTCTTTAGCTTGCTGTCTGTCTGTCTTCCTTCCTTCCTTCCTTCTGCCTTTTTCTTCTTTTCTCATCTTCTTCTGGCACTTTTTCCTTTAATCGGTTTTTCCTGTCCCCCCCCCCCCCCCCCTCTTATTTTGTTGGGAGGGGGCTACGTTTTAAACCTGTGAAATTGCCTGTACATCAGTTTGTAATCGTTTCAGGCTCTCTTCTTCTGTTTTTCATTACAATTCTCGGGACATTGTCTTCGAGTCATGTCGGTTGCTCCCTTCTATCTTTGCGTCTGTGCCCGGTCGTGTTACTACCTACTGTGTTTTGTTTTGTTGTACGTGTGCGTGCGTGCATGTGTACTATGCGTCTGTGTGTGTGTGTGTGTGTGTGTGTGTGTGTGTGTTACTACCAGAGAGAGAGAGAGAGAGAGAGAGAGAGAGAGAGAGAGAGAGAGAGAGAGAGAGAGAGAGAGAGAGAGAGAGAGAGAGAGAGAGAGAGAGAGAGAGAGAGAGAGCGAATGAGAGAGGGACAATGACAATGACAATTCTTTAACTTGTGTTTAAGAGAGAGAGAGAGAGAGAGAGAGAGAGAGAGAGAGAGAGAGAGAGAGAGAGAGAGAGAGAGAGAGAGAGAGAGAGAGAGAGAGAGAGAGAGACAATGACAATGACAATTCTTTATTTTACGAGGGTAACAGAATAAGCATTGGTATACTTTTTTGCATCTGGCCCTCGCCCTAAAGAGGGACTAAAGAGAGAGAGAGAGAGAGAGAGAGAGAGAGAGAGAGAGAGAGAGAGAGAGAGAGAGAGAGAGAGAGAGAGAGAGAGAGAGAGAGAGAGGGGAATTGTATGGTTCACGAGAGCGAACTGAGAAGGGCGCTGAACCGTCTCACTCCATAAAAGCATATGCGCGTGCAGAAAGTGCTAATGAATGTCATAAATCAGTGTCTGCCAGGGAAACGCGTCTTGCTTCGAGTTCACGAGGCTTTTTGGATGAAAAGGTGAAATAACATAATGATACCACGCTTGTTGGGGCAGGGGAAAGCTGAAGGAGGGTGTGTGAGCAAAAGAGAAGCCAGGATGGGTAGACTAGTCTACGACTTAATGGGTAAAGATAAAGAAATGAAACGAAAGAAGAGGATGGGGATGTGGGTAGGGGTAGAGATGGGTTGGGGGATTGACTGCGCATAAGAATGTGAAAAGTAAAGGTCTTACAACGTTACGTTCTTACACACATTAATGTTAATTCAATGATGCGGTTAAAAATTCTGGAATGCTTATCTATTGAAGACAACAACAAGAAGCAGACCGGAATAGAGGAGAACTTACAACTCGGAATAAGTATTGCTCCCACTGTACGTGCCCACTGAGCATGGGAAGGGCGGGGTATGGAAGAAACAAAGTCTGTGGTAGAGAAAAGATAAGAAAATAGCTAGAACGGAGAAGAGGGGATACTAACACATTTTTTTGTAAATGAAAAATGAAAATTTAATTATCTGCTTTTTTTTCAAGGGGAAGAAGTGCCACACAAAAAAAGAAAGAAAAGAACAAAGATAAATATATGAGGAAACTGTATGAGTAAAAGATTGCACCAGTCCCTAACATCATGTTGAAAGAGAGAGATTGATTGATTGATTGATTAAACTTTATTACAGAAGGATGGAGATTTTAGGCGTTGCCTAGTCTTACAATCTGTCCTTGCTAACTAACATGAATACAAAACAGACATGAAAACATTATAAGACAGAGAGACAGAGAGAGAGAGAGATGGAGTGAGGGAGAGAGAGACAGAGACAGAGACAGGCAGAGACAGAGAGACAGAGACAGACAGACAGGCAGACAAACAGACAGACAGACAGACAGACAGACAGAGAGCGAGACGCAGCCAGACAGACAAACACTGACACAGACACAAAGAGAAGATGAAGAATTCACACACACAAAAAGCGAAAGTGACTCACCATTTTGCTGACGAAGAGAAAAAGACTGAACAACTCTAAAACTTCAAATCAGCCGCACAAAACCGCCACAGCAATGCTGTATCAGCCCGTCACGACTTTGACCAACTGACTAATTGAGTTGTCCAGACCAGTCCAGTCCGCTGACCGCCGATGATCTCCTCTCTGGCAGGTGTACGGCAACGGTCAGTATCACCTGGGCAGGTGTAAAATTCAGCAGAGCGGCAGGAGAAGCAGGAGGATAAGGCCAGAGTCCCAGGCGGGGGCAGAAAGAAGAGAAGTGCTCGGTACGGGGCTAGCGTGAGGTTACACCGCGTACGCTGCTTTTTCTGCCGATGTTCCGCCACGCTCCCTGCTTTTCAACTCCTTCTCGCTTTCTTCCTCCTCCCCGGCACTGAGCCGGCGTGACGTCACTTTTTGTTGGCCTGCACTGGCTTGCACGTGAGACCGGTCTACTTTGAACCGAAAAGTTTGGTTCCGAAAGTTCAGGACGGGAGCTGGAACCATGGACCGGCGAGCTTTTTTTTGGTAATTGGAAGACATCTGACAGACAGAAAGACACTACCCGGTCCGGCACTGCTGATTTGGTAATTGTAACCTGTCAAATAAGTTGTAACTTGATGATAAAAAAATTGAAAACATTTCAAATAGACAAATGTAATCCAAACCGACATAGCGACCGGCTGACGTATTTTGACACAAAAAAAGAGTAACACAATACCGGTAATTTACCGGTTAAAACCAACGCTGTGTAACCGCCATATGTTTCTGAGTGTACGTCTGCTCACAGGAGCTTGTATCCAACCACCGGTCGATAATCATTTACTCCTGCATGCTTATTATTTACTGCTGCATGCTTACCCTTACTACTACTATTTATAGTAGTAAATAGTAGTAGTAAGGAGACTGTATGGAATAAGGAGTAAATATATGGAATAAGGAGTAAATAATGATCGGACCGGCGATTGGATACAAGCTCCTGTGGTCTGCTGTGTCAGCTAGCGCATAAGGTTGTCAAGCCTATTTTAAATAAAGAGTGCTTCATCGAGCTTTGCGTACCGGTAGCCTAATTCCGTGAGGTGCAGATGCAGGTGCACGTAGAGTCATTGAACCAGAGTTTGAAATTGATGTTTGGTTTAAGCGTGTTTTTATTAATTTGTCTTGTATACACGTTTTAAACAGTAACATTAAGAACGTTAACAAGCAGACTGCTTATGGACAAGTTCTAAAACTGGTAATCAATACACATTCTGATAACAAGACATGGCGAACAAGTGATAACTGACTTCAACCCTTTTCTTTCAAAATATGTCATAATATTTTATTCAAATAAATATGTTTATCTTTCGTCACTATCATTCCCTTCCGTCATTCCTAATCCACGGTTCTTTATCCGGAAAACCGAGACACTGAGTTATATGCCTTTTAAGACTGTTTGTATAATTATTTAGTTGTTGTTTTACCGCTTGTTTCGTGTATTTCAAAGTCTTTTGAGAAGCTAAAGGCATTATGAGCGTGTTTCCTTGTATCTTTCTTGATGATTTGACTACGAATTTGCTGTCCAGACTGAGTGGTCACACACAAAAATGTGTTCACCCGATAAAGATTAACCGCCGGGAGCGAGGTTCAACTTCAGTCTTGACTTCAAAGGGAAGAACGTGGCAGGTGATGCACAGAGACATGTTATTGTGCATCGTCTCTGCGCTGCGGCTGTTGAAGGCTATGGCGTGTTTAAAGATGCCGTCCTTTCAACGTACACGATCACGTTCACCGCCACATGGAATAACATCATCCTTTCACAACATACAGTGGAAACCTCCAATGTAAGACTGACTTCCAATTCCCCATCCTTAAGACCCTGCTTTCTCAGATGTTCAGGCTATTCATATCCTTTGTAATTTACCATCATTTTAAGTCTTCCTCCATTTTAAGACCCGATTTCTCAGGGGTTTGAAGCTCTTAAACCTGAGGGGGTGGTTACACTATACTAAAAATCAGTTGCTAGGTGACTGGATCTGGATTGTTACGTTGCAGGGCCGATAGGCATATGCGCAAGTTCTTTGCAAAGTGGGATATTGTGTGTGGAAATAATTCAGCACATTGACATTATGTGTCACTTACAAGATCACTTGGTTCAACACAAATGTGTGGCGGGGATGTAGCTCAGTCGGTAGCGCGCTGGATTTGTATCCAGTTGGCCGCTGTCAGCGTGAGTTCGTCCCCACGTTCGGTGAGAGATTTATTTCTCAGAGTCAACTTTGTGTGCAGACTCTCCTCGGTGTCCGAACACCCCCCGTGTGTACACGCAAGCACAAGACCAAGTGCGCAACGAAAAAGATCATGTAATCCATGTCAGAGTTCGGTGGGTTATAGAAACACGAAAATACCCAGCATGCTTCCTCCGAAAACGGCGTATGGCTGCCTAAATGGCGGGGTAAAAAACGGTCATGTACACGTAAAATTCCACTCGTGCAAAAAACACGAGTGTACGTGGGAGTTTCAGCCCACGAACGCAGAAGAAGAACAGAAATTTGCCACTCTGCACAGGAAGCAGCCATGCTGTTTATTTCTGGCACGTGTTGACAGATGCTCCAACACTGCAATCCACAGGCTGGCTAGGCAGGGCAAGGCAAGGCACATTTATTTCCGCAAGTACATGAAAAAACTAAAATACAAGAACAAGAAAGAAATGCAGGCTGTTCCACCAACTTGGTCTTGTGCTTGCGTCTGCACATACGTTGACCTGGGAGATCGGAAAAATCTCCACTCTTAACCCACCAGGGGCCCAAGGACTGTTATGCCGGGGTGGAAGTAGAGATAAGCGCCTACTTCCCAAGAAATGCTCCATATGGCTTCGTGTCTACAAACACCTCTGACAGTCAAATCCAGCTCCTGGCCTTCACGTGGCGGGCCCTGTCTTCGACTAACAGGAGAAGGGATGCAGGCGGGTCCCTGGCGCCTTAAAACCAGCTGCTTCGGGCAGATGGGGCTCGTCAACCTGGCCTTGGATGGTCGCTCATCTAGGAGAAGGACAACTCCGATTTCAAAACCGGCACTGCCTTGTGTGTGCCTTGGGAAAGGCAAAGGCTACGAGAAGGAAAACTTCGACAACAAATCCGGGTAGAGTGGACTCGACAGCCCAGCAAGGCAGCTACTCTTGGGGAGGAGGCAACCCTGAGTAAGAACCTCAACCACCGAAGACGGAAGACAGCAGCCAACTTGGCGTGGGGAGAAAATCGGCTGTCTACGCTTCCACGATAATATGGCCGTGCAATCATCGAACGCAGAAGAAGAAGAATAACCCACCAGGCGGCAGCGCCATCCGTTGTACATTATAAAAAGTGAATCGAGGTAGTGAGTTCTAGAGTGGAAGAAGTTGCCCTTTTGTAGACAAATTGAAACAAATTAAATTCCTTGACAGATCTTGAATTCTGCTCAGGTAATATTAATACATTTACAAAATAGGTCTTCGTGGTAAGACGTCGGCCTCCTAATCGGGAGGTCGTGAGTTCGAATCCCTGTCGCTGCCGCCTCCCAGGTCAACTTATGTGCAGACATGCCACTGACTTAACCCCCTTCGTGTGTACACGCAAGCACAATACCAAGTGCGCACGGAAAAGATCCTGTAATCCATGTCGGAGTTCGGTGGGTTATGGAAACACGAAAATACCCAGCATGCCTACCCAACGAAAGCGGAGTGCACGAGCTCACACGTCACAAGAATTTCTGGAACGCTGAAAAAGAAGAAGGTTTTCGATTCGCACGTTTTACTGATGACGGAGCATTATTTTTCAATCTATGAATGATGTAACTGTTTCTTTTGACTCGCACAAATGACAGCTGATACATGGCCATAACCTTGCTTTATGTATGTGTTTATTCGTGTTGTCCATGCTTTGCGGAAAATGTAGCCTACGTTTGATTGATGCTCTTGACCAAAAGACAGTGAGCACTGAATGTCTCAGAGAATTAATCTAATCAAGATCAAACCAAAGCCCCCACCGATACGTAGAAGTAGAGAAACATGCTGATTTTTATTCTGTGATGAATGAGAATTTAAACATCGCTTTTGAAAAGGACCAGACGTGGATTTTAAAATTACGAGGTTGTTGTTTTTTGTTGTTGTTTTTTCAAACAGTTTTATTCAAATAACTACAAATAACAATATCTCATACAATGAATTAAATACAACTTATAGAGTACAACAAGCTAAGTTTATAAACGTGTGGGTTTTTTGTTCCTCGAACACGCACACAAAAATGCTTCTTATCTGTAACTGCCTATTAACAATACTTTCCAACGGTAAAAATGATTACGAGTTGATAATCTAATTTAAGCAGTTGTAAGCATAGTAGTATGAGAAACATCCTGAAATCATACATTAAAATAATTTGTTGTAGGTATTTTTTCACCCCACTATCATTGATTTTGTAAATATAGTAGGTGTGCACTTTGTCTTTTGCTGAATAATGATGAAAGTAGCTAGGCAGCAATATGGAAATTCTTGTTTATTCTATTAAATAAATTGCTTTTATAATAAATAAGTTGGTGATTTGCTGAGACCATTACAAAGTTCAGAGGTTCAAGCTTACAGAAAAAAGGAAAAGTAAAACCTTGCGTCTTTGATAAAAACACACTTGGGAATCCAACAATAGTTTAGTATTACAGTCGAACCTGTCTAAAGAGACCTCCCAAGAGACTGAGCAAAAGTGGTCTCTTTAGGCAGGTGGTTTTTATGGACAGGTGATTCATATAGTCGTAAAACCCGTCGGGGATCCTTTGGGGTGGTCTTAGTTGGCAGGTGGTCTTCAAGGACAGGTGGTCTTCAGGGCAATTTCGACTGTACTTGTTAGAGAGAAAAACTAAAATCAAGCAGATGTCCCTTGAAAAGAACCCAAAACACAGCTTTTAGTGCAGTTACCTGTAAAAGAACATGGCGTCTTTGAAAAAAGCTGAGATCCAAATGAATTCAACAATAATGTTAATGTTTTTACAATGATATCAATAGTTATTTGATACGAAAAGACCCCCAAATACTGAGACAGCTTCCTTAACGGTATTCTTTGAAATAAAATAAAGACAGCTTCTTTCGCAGTAACTCAAAGCATGGTCTCATTGAAAACGCCAGCCTTACAAGTATTTTCATTTGCCTTAAAAAAAACCTTACCACAGAACAACTGCTACGTTTGGAACTAGACTTGCAAGGCCTGCTTTTACTCAAGTGGAATGTGTACACACAAACACACACACACACACACACACACACACACACACACACACACACACACACACACACACACACACACACACACACACACACACTGCTGTACCCAAAGAAACACACGTACCTAAAGTGTGGATGGTTACCTAAGAGGCGGCACTGGGTGTAGTGCCTTTCTAGTGCACTTGCACTACAACAGCACTGGGTGCAGTACTCGCTCCGGCATCGAAGAATTTTGCACTAAAAAATGCACAAAATTTGACCTATTTCGTCGCCTATAGAGGACGGAAAGAATGTCATTTTGAACATTGTTATGACATTCTTTCCGTCAAAAAAGTCAATTTAACGGTGTTAAATGAAGCGACCATCCACACAATTAGGTTGTCATCCAGAGTTTAGGTTGCCATCCACGTGTGGATGGTTGCCTTATGGTGATTTAGGCAACCAAACCTGTGGAAACGGGGGTACACACACACATACACACACACACACACACACACGCACACACATACTGCTTTACCCTAAGAAACACAAACACACCGTGCCACACACACACACACACACACACACACACACACACACACACACACACACACACACACACACACACACACACACACACACACACATACACGCAATAACAAGCTTCGTCCGTGATCATTACCCTAGCTTACCCTACAGGCTTACTCTCAAGAAATGATAAAAGTAGATCGCACTAATATGCCTTCTGTCAACAAGAGTTTGGAGAGACTCATTTCTTCAAAACATCTCGATTCCATGGAACGGAGCAATTTGGGGAAATATTGATCTGAGTTTAAATGTAAGGCGTGGCTGCGTATAATGTTGATTTTTGGCTGAAAACGACTGACGTAATTGACAATTGCCACGATAATGAAACGAAATTCTTTTTAATTATTCGATCAGTCACTGCGCGTAACGGCCACGTACACATTTGAAGATGATTGTTCGGACAAATTGAATACGTAATGATGAAGCAAAAAAGCCTGTGTACCTAGGTACACGCCCATTAGAACAACGTGATTTCAGTGTCGCGGTGTAAAAGATAAAATGCGTGTCCGCCTCAAATCACTCTCCAAATATTCAAGTCCTGCCAAACTTACCCTCAGGGATAAAAATGCACCACAGTTCCACAAACAGATGGCAAAGGGCAAACAAACACACGCAAGCACGCACGTACACACGCACGCACGCACACACACGAGCGCACGCACGCAAACACGAACGCACACACACACACACACACACACACACACACACACACACTGACACACTTGCGCTCACACACACACACACACGCGCGCGCGCGCGCGCTCGCGCCCCTACGCAGACCCTCGTTATTACTTTTGTAAATTCAGAACTATTTGACGTCTGTCAAGAATTCCTTTTAGGATCGTACAAAGAGATGGACACATTTTTGGTGAGAGCAAAAGCCGCTAAATACCCTGCAGGCGAAAAGAAAGTTCTTGGCGATTAATTGCTCATTGGATCGACATTACATGATTGTGGTTGTTTTTCAATAATGGCTATTTAAACACACACACACACACACACACACACACACACACACACATACTCACACACGTACGCACACACACACATAGGCTACTCACGCGCGCACTAAGAGAGAGAGAGAAAGGGAGAGAGAGAGAGAGAGAGAGGACGAGCGGGAGGAGAGAGAGAGAGACATTTCAACACTATTAAACTGAATGCTTTTTTTTTCTAAATCGTGTTTGATTTTAGGTTGCTGTGTGTAATTGGACATTTTAAAAATCGAAGATGGGAGGTGTATATATAGCACGTTTTGCCCAGACGCACCAGTTGCTATGTTTCCAGAAAAATTGTCCTGAGCGTATGGAGTCTTTTTTCCTTGTGGACACTGTGTTTGAAATAAGTTGAGGGCCAAGAAGTAGTTCTGAGTTTGAAGGCGCTCTCCAATCTGACAAGAATGGTAATAAAATATCAAATAAAATACAAACATAAAGGGAAAAGATGGACTGCTTTAAACGCTCCACAATCAAGGAAACTTAGAATATAATATTAACGGGTATCTATATCTTAACCAGTTTGTTTGTTGCGGTTGTTGACACGTTTTAGAATATAATAGAGGTTCTGTGATCATTTATAGAGAACTTTCTCCAGTCGAAATGAAAAAATACGTGTAGCTCCGTTCGAAGGGTCAAATTTTGTTTAAAGATGAATTAAAAGAATGACATTTGGAATACGAACCGTTAAGCCTACTAACCAGCTTCCAAAGAAACACAGCAAACTGAATTGACTTAATTATGTTTGACTAACTGACTGACTGACTGATAGACGGACGGACGGACGGACGGACGGACGGACTGACTGACTGATTGAAGTACTGACTGACTGGCTGATTGACTGACTCGTCCTGATTGACTTACTCGTCATCAAACCTTGATGGCTGATTGACGAATGGTCGACACAACATACTTGAGGGTGAAATGAGTACAGGTTTTCTACAGGCTGATCGAAATACTAAAGTATCAAACTAGGTAATGTGTTTGTGTAATATACTTTAAGTGATGTGTCTTTTTATTTGAGTTCGAAAACCCATAAAGTGTGTGATTTGCATTTCATGATTTTTTTCAGAACATTCTTACCTACCTGGTGGTATTGTTGTGCCCGCGCTTTGCAGCAGTATGCGCAACTGAAACGACGCAACAATACCCTTCAGCGCTACCCAAGAACCTAGAAGACCACACAACAACATCTGCGGGTAAAGATATGCATCTTGTAAAATGTATTGTAAGCCCGACCTGTAAAGTATCCTTCATGCTAGTGACAGTCGTCTATCAATCAATATGAGGCTTATATCGCGCGTATTCCGTGGGTACAGTTCTAAGCGCAGGGATTTATTTTTTTTATTTTTTTATTTTTATTTTATGCAATTTATATCGCGCACATATTCAAGGCGCAGGGATTTATTTATGCCGTGTGAGATGGAATTTTTTTTTACACAATACATCACGCATTCACATCGGCCAGCAGATCGCAGCCATTTCGGCGCATATCCTACTTTTCACGGCCTATTATTTCAAGTCACACGGGTATTTTGGTGGACATTTTTATCTATGCCAATACAATTTTGCCAGGAAAGACCCTTTTGTCAATCGTGGGATCTTTAACGTGCACACCCCAATGTAGTGTACACGAAGGGACCTCGGTTTTTCGTCTCATCCGAAAGACTAGCACTCGAACCCACCACCTAGGTTAGGAAACGGGGGGGGGGGGGGGGGGGGGGGAATTGCTAACGCCCTGACTCAGGGTCGAACTCGCAACCTCTCGCTTCCGAGCGCAAGTGCGTTACCACTCGGCCACCCAGTCCTTGGGACAGTTTCAGTTCAATCCATGTAGATCAAAATGAAATGATCCTTTAACTAAAGGTACATTCAAGATTTCTTGTGTGAGCGTTCATGTTCTCTATCAAAGGTATGTCCAGATTATTTTCAATTCTAAGTTGTGTTTTTTTTTGTACACAAAATAAGATCATAACTCCACAGAAAACCCAAAATGAGAGATTTTTGATCAATAGACGATTTTCGGATTTTTGTTGGTTTGTTTGTTTGTTTGCTTAACGCCCAGCCGACCACCTGCACGAAGGGCCATATCAGGGCGGTGCTGCTTTGACATATAACGTGCACCACACACAAGACAGAAGTCGCAGCACAGGCTTCATGTCTCACCCGGTCACATTATTCTGACACCGGACCAACCAGTCCTAGCACTAACACCATAATGCCAGACGCCAGACGCCACTAGATTGCCAATTTTAAAGTCTTAGGTATGACCCGGCCGGGGTTCGAACCCACGACCTCCCGATCACGGGGCGGACGCCTTACCACTAGGCCAACCGTGCCGGTATTTTCGGAAATAACTTTATCGGCTTTTATATTGGTTGTGAAATAGTGGATACCCTTGCTTTTTTCTCGGACAACATACATTCCCACTAGTTCCTGTCCCCGTGTGTCAGACATACCCCTCGCTAGTGATTGGCCACTACAATGTTTGTCCTAGTAAAAGCAAGGGTATTCACTCTTTCACAACCCATACAAACCCGACAGCGTTATATATGTTTTCGGAATTCGTTTAACAATTGTGTAACTGACACCAGAGCTGAGATGCACGAACCGAAAGTGGGTGCCACAAAAACGGGCGAGAACAAACCGCGGGATCTGATTCGTTGAAATCACAACACATCTAACTTTCAACCAATCCAACCCTGCGGGTGGCACCCGTTAAAGGCAGAATATACCTGCGCAGTTTCAGCGGCACAGACGACACACTGCATATTATTGATGCTGCGATAGGGAATATGACGAGTACATGGCCTGTTTTCCTTTCACGCAACGTGTACGGCGGGCTGGGATAATCTGCAGTGCGTCGTCTGTCCTGCTGAAGTTACATAGGTGAGCGCCAGGCCTTAGGGGCAAATTATACCTGCGCAGAGTCAGCGGCACAGACGACGCACTGCAGATTATTGAGGTCATTCTTTTTTTTCCCCCAGCCCGCTACACGTTGCGTGAAAAGAAAACAGGCCAAGTACTCGTCATAATCTCTATTGCAGCATGCAGCGCCGCTGGCTCTGCGCAGGTATAATTTGCCCCTTAGGGTGGTAGCTTTCCCGTGCACCTCCGACCTGTGCATTGAAAGCAGGCAGGCTGTTCATTGCTGGTATGTGTCCAGTGAAAGGATGCTCTTAGGCCAACAACAACAAAATTGTCTGTTTACGGTAACATAGGCCCCAAAAAAATAGGGTCGGTAGGTCGGGATTTTTTTTTTCCCCAAAAAAACCATATTTTTCAGTTATTTACCCAAAAAACAAGGACATTTTTTTTCTTCTTTTTTTTCCCCAAATCGCCAAAAAAAAGTCTAAGGTCGCGCGAAAAAAATAGGGTCGGTCGGGATACCGTAAACAGACTATTTTTGTTTTTGTTTTTTGCCTTATAACACGTGAAAGTCTGGTCAAACCTGTGTCGGTGAACATGACCGTGAACGCAGGTAGAACACTATGAGTAAGATGCGAGGATGGGACTTACTCACCGTATTTTAAACCAAATTGATTGACATTTACGTCAAGCATTTTTTGTCCACACTATATGATTGCTCGAACGCTTGGACATTATTTGAGTAGTTCGTTCACTGAAGTTGTCATTAAAATCGAATTTTCACAAACAGATATCAAAGTCATTACGTTGTTATCCTGATCACATTCTGATTCCAAGAATAGATAGATATGTCATGTTTACTCAGAGAATGTTTTCACCATGAAAGAAATTAGGTACGCGTTCGCATATATATCACCGGCTTCGCGGGGGCGACCGTGACCCGTCTCGGTTTTCGGCTAGCCAAGTCTTACTACAGATAGTCTGGGTGATGACGTAGAGGTTACATGCCGAGTCTCAGTGATTATTAAAAATAATGGTCAAAGTTAGCGGATCATGAAAAATGCGAGCTTCAGCGAGCTTTTTCATGACCGCGAACTGAGACCATTATTTTTAATATTCACTGAGACGAGGTAGGCTTATATGTAACCTCTGTATTCCTCCTTTCTTCAGTTTTTCAAAGAAAAAGGGTGTTTTCGTGCAAGAGTTTGATCGAATCCTATTTACTCAACCAGTCTACCTGCGAAGGCGATTGATTAATGCGCGGTTGTATAGTTCAGGGAAATCATTCAATTCTGTTAACACTTCATGTCAGTTTTCCCTGTAAAATCAAGTACACAGTTATGTTGGTATTCTGCAGTGGCGGAAAAGGCAGATAGTGTGTGTTCAGTTTATATTTTGATATCGCTAAAGAAATTTTGTTTCGTCGAATTTAGTAGCAGACGAACTTTTACACCCGTGTTCCAACGTTAAATACTGTATGAAGTTCGGTTTTCTGGGGCAAAACAGTGTATGAAACCGGTTTATGTTCTTAACATTGATGGGATGCGTGCATTTTGTTGCGTGTGATCTGTTTATGAAATGAAATATTGTTGAAAACTGACCGTCGGATTGCAGTCTTTTGTCGAAGCAACGGAAAGCAGAAATTTGAAAGGGAATCTATACTACTCTTGTCGCTAGACAAAGTATGAGAGTTACTTGCCTTGGGAATTTGCTTGCACTGAACAGAGATCTGAAGCGATTGTCTCTGCACTGATCGTTAGATTTGGATTTTGAAAACAATCGAACTGATGGATTTTATAAAGAGATTCATGTGTTCAAGCCTGTAATTGCTAGTTTAAATGCAGTATGTTTGTATTGTCTACTCCAGAGATGTATATTTCGTACATTAGAGCGTTCGGAACTATTCAATCGCTAAAGTAGTTCCCACAAAGTCTAGCTCCGCAACCTGTGGGCTATCGAGGATTCAGGACTGTTGTTGGGTAAGTGATTTTGGTTGCTGGGTATGTTACCGAAAAATAACTAGCCCTACACGTTTACAGAGAGAAAGAAGCAGAGGGGGGAATAATTGTTTTTATTGTTGTGTTTTAGTTTCAGGCCGACATATGGACTAAAGGTTTTGATATCGCTTCACGCGACTTGTTCTTATACTTCCTTTTTGCTTTTTTGAGTTATCTTGGAAAAGCTGCAACTGTTTCCATAAGCTTATGCCATCGCTGTGTTATCAAATCAAGTGGAGCTAAAGCCACATTCGGTCGAACACAAATATTCTGCACTCGCTACTCCACAAATAATATACGTATATTGTTTGCAGCAACAGTCAACGACATTGCTGTGGATCGAAATCTCGATAATGAGAACAGTCTGCCTGCCTCTCAGAGTGCTAGAGCAGGCGGAAACTGGACTGATCTTGGTGAAAAGCTGGAGAACGCTGGTACCACAATCGTCGGAAACACACCCATCTCTCACGGCCAGCACAGTAACATTTCTTCGCCAAACGACGACAACAACGACGACTATGATCAGAGTGATAATTTAAATAATGACAGTGAACACCTCTCTTCCAAGCAGCAAAATACCATCTCCAACGACAATGCCAACGATGATAACAGTGCCGACAACATGCTTCTCTCCTACAGCCAGTATCTCTTCGCTCAAGACGTTCTCAACAAGCTCAACTACATAGCCCTTCCCTTCGCCCTGTGCGTCACTGTCGTCAACGTCGTGGTCTTTCTGCAGAAGCCTATGCTGAGTTCTACGAGTCGTTACGTGGTGGGTTTAAGCCTGGTTCAGATATTGTACCTCTGTATCGACATCGGTTATCACATCATGGTGGCTGTCGTAGAAGACCTCAGGACAGAGTTGGGGTATTATGTTTACGGGTTGTACTTTCTGAACTTTACCTTCGCTGTGGCTAGACGCGGGTCGTACATTGTGATGTGCTTGGTGTCCCTAGAGAGGCTGTATGCGATCGCCCGGCCTTTGCATGTCAAGAGTTTCTTTCTCGTTAGGTTTCCTGCTTCGTCTGTTGTGACAGCTTACGTCTTTACTGCCGCCTTTCATTTCTATCTCCTGTCGAAATATACCGTCGAACCGAGGACCATTCCAACCACAGGGGAGACCGGGTATAGGTATCAGCCGACCGAGTTCTACCTCCAACACCCTGAACTTGTCGATACATTCAGTATAGTAGCGAAAATCATCTTCACGTATATTCCCTTGGTGGCTCTGATCGTCTTGAACGCGCTGACGTTGGGGTTTCTACGACGTTACGCGTTAGTGCGTCGGTCCATGAAGGCGTCAGCGGATGATGACGTAGAAAGCAAACGCCAGCGTCAGCTGACGGTGACGATCCTGGGGGCGACATTTTGTTATATCATCCTGTCATTGCCCCTTGCTGTTCATTCCATTACAGCCTCTATCACATCAGAATACAGCCGTGGCAACCTACAGAGGGGGATCGGGTATGTCTATCGCATGCTTCAAACTTTCTCCTACGTTTGTATTTTGTTAAGCTGCTTCACCGATTTTGTCAGTTTTCTCTTACTCAGTTCTGCCTACAGGCGAACCTTTTTCAGATTATTTAGGGTTTGTCGCGGAAAGAGGGAGACTGAAGAAACGCAGACAGTTGTAGATGCGTTCACATCTCAAACTACTAATTAAGAGAGAGTATATGCAGCTGACTAATCTGCTGTCAGATACATAGTGGGAAAGTGTTGAATACTGCAGCTCTGTGAAAATTCTCTATAGCTTGTAAGCGTTGTAGTCAGAAGGACACAGTAAACATACTCTATAGCTTGTAAGCCTTGGAGACTGAACGACGCCGTAAACATACTCTATAGCTTGTAAGCCTTGGAGACAGAATGACGCAGTAAACATACTCTATAGCTTGTAAGCCTTGGAGACAGAATGACGCAGTAAACATACTCTATAGCTTGTAAGCCTTGGAGACTGAACGACGCCGTAAACATACTCTATAGCTTGTAAGCCTTGGAGACAGAATGACGCAGTAAACATACTCTATAGCTTGTAAGCCTTGGAGACAGAATGACGCAGTACATATTCTCTATAGCTTGTAAGCCTTGGAGACAGAAAGACACAGTAAACATACTCTATAGCTTGTAAGCCTTGGAGACAGAATGACGCAGTACATATTCTCTATAGCTTGTAAGCGTTGTAGTCAGAATGACGCAGTAAACATACTCTAGAGCTTGTAAGCCTTGGAGACAGAATGACACAGTAAACATACTCTAGAGCTTGTAAGCCTTGGAGACAGAAAGACACAGTAAACATACTCTGTAGATTGTAAGCCTTGGAGACAGAAAGACACAGTAAACATACTCTATAGCTTGTAAGCCTTGGAGACAGAATGACGCAGTACATATTCTCTATAGCTTGTAAGCCTTGGAGACAGAAAGACACAGTAAACATACTCTATAGCTGGTAAGCCTTGGAGAAAGAACGACGCAGTAAACATACTCTATAGATTGTAAGCCTTGGAGACAGAATGACACAGTAAACATACTCTAGAGCTTGTAAGCCTTGGAGACAGAATGACACAGTAAACATACTCTATAGATTGTAAGCCTTGGAGACAGAATGACGCAGTACATATTCTCTATAGATTGTAAGCCTTGGAGACAGAATGACGCAGTAAACATACTCTATAGATTGTAAGCCTTGGAGACAGAATGAGACAGTAAGCATACTTTATAGATTGTAAGCCTTGGAGACAGAATGACACAGTAAACATACTCTAGAGCTTGTAAGCCTTGGAGACAGAAAGACACAACACATGTTTAAAGTGTGAATTTGGATCGGTCGAAAATTACGGTTTGCCGCGTAACATTTTGCTTCATAAACCAACCGCAAACTACGCGAACTTACCTATAACTCCCGCACACACGAATATGGCACTGTGTGTATTATCAGCTATAACAGATGTGTTACGAACTTGTTAGAATGTGCGTCGTGTCAAATCGATCCGATTTGAATGTGAGTTAGCCTTTCGCGTGCCGCCACTATGCTTCGTTTCTTTTTGTTTTGGTTACACTGGATTGTAAAAACAAAAAAAATGGTCACTTAGGAACGCATCAAATGTTGTGTTTTCTTTTGCATCCGACGTTCCACAACATCGCTGAAAGGTACTATAATCTATTTTTCATTAAGTTTTGGAATGCAGCAGGCGTTTTATGTGTCGTTACCAACGAGGGACGAATCAGTGTTACGCAGGCCACTTTTCACGACTTATCGCACTTAAAGTTAACATTTGTAACAAATGAGACATTTCAATGCTTCGTTGTGGGATAGACGTGCTCGGTGTCTCTTTGTCATGTCTTAGGCTATTGTTTGTCTTTCTTTCTTTCTTTGGTGTTTAACGTCGTTTTCAACCACGAAGGTTATATCGCGACGGGGAAAGGGGGGAGATGGGATAGAGCCACTTGTCAATTGTTTCTTGTTCACAAAAGCACTAATCAAAAATTTGCTCCAGGGGCTTGCAACGTAGTACAATATATGACCTTACTGGGAGAATGCAAGTTTCCAGTACAAAGGACTTAACATTTCTTACATACTGCTTGACTAAAATCTTTACAAAAATTGACTATATTCTATACAAGAAACACTTAACAAGGGTAACTTGAGGAGAAACAGAATCCGTCAGTCGCCTCTTACGACATGCTGGGGAGCATCGGGTAAATTCTTCCCCCTAACCCGCGGGGGGTGGCTATTGTTTGTAGTCTAGTCTGCAAGTTGTAAGAGTTAAGCACAAAAAACGTTTGAGCTTTCGTCAAAACTGGAACACGCTCGACTAGTTATTCTCTTTCTCAAAACGATAAAAGAAGATAACCAGATCAACTGCTGTTGCAAAATAGAGAGAAGGACATCCTGCGCTTTGCATTTATCTCCAAAAATGCATATCATATGTCATGTTTGCTTTAAACAATGTTCACATAATGAAGCAAGCGCTGCCCGTCTCAACCTTCGGTTTTCGGCTAACCTAGCTTTACTTGTCTCGGCGATGACTGATTCCGTGCTTTCAGTGTTGATCTTTCAGCTGCAGGTTGACTCAATGGTTTGTTATCGATTCACACGAGTCATTTTGTTTCTTGGTTCGCACAAACGTTTATGATATGTTGACACAACAAAGAAAATACGTTTTTAGTTACCCATAACTTTTTCTGTGGGTTTTTTCTCGACTGCATTTTGTTCTGAATGTGAAGAAAATAAAGCATGTTACTATATATATACTATGTTTTTTTGTCATCTATATTGTGTGTTTGGATCCCATGTTGCGTTTAAAGATGTTTGATGTTACACAACTTTCCGATCACCCCTCGTATCCCAAAAGCATCAACTTATCTTTGCTTTAGCATGGCACGGTGGCTTATTTCTATATATCTTTCCCATAAACCATACAAATCCCCTATCCAGACACTTTCAATTTTCACGATGCATGTCAGTCACACTTTATAAGAATTAAATCTTTAGCGAAAATTTCGCTACTGCTGGTCCCCGTTCTCAAAACTAGTGTAACACAGAGAAGGAAACGCTCAGATCACGAGGCCCGCAAGTATTTCCGAGAACAACGGAACGGATACAGCATCGCTTTGTACAAATACACTCATAAATTAAGGAGACAATCAAAATTAATGCTTTAGATTGTTAGTTGCATTTCTTTATTTTGATCTGATTTTGTAGGGTTAAAGTGTATTAACATTATGTTGATCTGATTTTGTAGGGTTAAACATTATTTTGATCTTGGCAGTACCTTTATCAGACATTCTCTGTGTAGGTGTAAATATATAACCACACTTAATTTAAGCATAACTTGTTTTGTGGTCCCAAGTTTATTGTTTGTATCCTATGTTACGTTACCCTATGTTATCTAAATACAATCATGTTTAAACCAGAAAATCAAATAATGTTTTTCATGAATGATTCGTGATTAAGCACAATTTTCAACTGTTGGTTTAGCCCAGTAATGTATGAGTGACTCACGACAGGAAGTGTGTTAGTTAAGCTAGCTTAAAGAGCTTTTTAACAAGGCTGCGCATTGATCAAATAAAATTATTTGCAAGCAACTTTCTTCCGCCTCTAACGTTTATGTCAAACACACACACACACACACACACACACACACACACACACACACACACACACACACATACATATATATATATACACACACACACACACACACACACACACACACACACACACACACACAACATCAACCTCGTTTTGATTCTCAGTCAGTCTGGAAACGTGACTTAATGTAACAACAAACGAACGAATGAACGAACGAACGTACGAACGAACAAACGAATGAACAACCAACCAACCAACCAACCAACCAACCAACCAACCAACCAACCAACCAACCAACCAAAGAAACAAATAAATCAAGCAAAAACAAACATCCAGCTCGAACGAAGTTCTCACGTGGATACTTGCGTAACAGTTTTACTTTCAGTTAGAAGATACGTCTTTTCTATGTGGTTAAATGCTTTCAGTCGATCTTTCTTTCCGTACCTTTTTCACATGCATTTTTAAATTATATAGTTGTGAAATAATTTCTACACAGTATTTCAATCAAGAGAAAATTCAAGAAATTCAAGAGTACAGAGAAACAGATTAAACGTAAAACAAATAAACAACACAACAAACGGACACAGAGACAGACAGAAAGACAAACAAACACAAACGCTTCAACAAAAACATGTTGTGGGCTACAAAACAGAGAACAAAGAACAAAAGGACAGAAACTAAGAACATAATCTTTGGAAAAAAAAACAGGACAGAACTTTTTCTTTAGCTCGATTTTTCAATCAAAGTTAAGGATTTTCCCATGTACAATACATAAACCGGACCATCGTGTTTTATCTCCGAGTCACTCAACCAGGGCCATCACCATTCATGACGAGACCGGGGCGAACTGAAGCAGTAGATGACGTAGTTCATGTCACTATCAGTCAATAACGTCATAAAACAGCGAACGACACTCGTGACGAAAGGGGTGTCGAACTTAAAACAGTATATGACGCTCTTCGTGTCACAGTCAATCAATGTCGTCATAAAACACACGACACTCATGACGAATCGTGTATGATCCAAAAGATAATACAATCACTTAGTGACGTCACGAAAGAGATTACGACACTCGTGACGAAAGCGCGCCGAGCAGAAGCAGTAGATGACGCAGTTGATGGCACTGTTGATGTAATAGGACTTGAGACCGATGTGGAACAGGTTGAGCGCCCAAGGCTCCAGAGCTAGAGGCATGTCGATCCCTTGCTGGAAGACAGTGTGCACGATAGCCTGAGGGAGGTAGTTCAACACGAACACAGCAGTCAGGACGAACAGCATCAAGGTCGTGCGAGCAGGAATCTTCTTCACTTTCGGGGCAGGCAAAGAGGCTCGTTTGGTGGACATGGTGGGCGTTTCAGATGCCGTGCTTGCCTGTGAAGCATAATTCTTCGTCGAATTCTTTGCGGAAGCTGCGCTCTCGTCTTGGTACGAGGTAGTAGTCGCAGTGGACTCCAAGTTATCGCTTGATTCCGAAGTCTCGTTGATCGGTTGGTCTTTCAGTGACCTGATGCGTTGAAGCCTAACAGCCTTGCTCATGTCATCACTGCCGCTCTTTTTCCCAGCGTTTTTCTTCCCGCCTACCCCACCCACCGCCACGTTGTACTTTTTGTGCAGCCACAGACGGCGAGCGATGAGGGCGTACAGGGTCAACATGGCAAGCGAGCAGCCGACGACCAGCACCGCCATGACCGCGTTGAACGCGTCCAGGAAAGTGGAGTCGGTGTAGCTGTCACTCACCCAGCACGTGGTGCCCGTGATATTCGTGCCTGCAACCTCCACCGTCCTGGCTCCGTGAGACAGAGTGGAAGGCACAGTCAGTACCACAGAGACGGCTCCACACACAGCCAAAGCCACGTAGGCCTCTTTGGAAGGGTTTCTCGTCAGCGTTGGTCTGCAGATAACCCTGTATCGTCCTACGGCCACCGCGAGGAGTAGAAACCCCGCGTAGACGACAATCAGGCTGGTGACGGTGAGTATCAGTTGACAAAACCAGGCTGCCTCGAAGGTGTAGTAGAAGCTAAGGCGGACGACTCCTGCGGGCAGGACCAGGACGTTGGTCATGAAGTCACACACGCTCATGGCCAGGATGTAGGTCCTGGTGACGCTGGGTTTGAACCTCCTGTAGTACACGAGGAAGACGACCGCGTTACCCACCAAGCCAATGACCATGAGAACCACGGTGTAAGCGATGGTCGGGGCGAGGGCTGATATTAATTCAAGGTTCTTTTTGTGCAGAAATGTGTTCCTGTCTTTGTTGACTTTCGAAACGTTTTCCATAATTGGAGGTCGCGGGGCAGCGAACACGAATCTTAAGAACAGAACTAAAACTGTTCAGACCAGATCAGGAATGATTTCCCCGGTAGCAACCAGTTTTCAGAATCTGGCTTCAGTCGGCTATCTTCACTGAACCCCGAATTCCATATGCAACAAAAACTGTAATTGCTTCTTTTCAGTCATCAGCAATTCGTAGGAAACGAAAGGGTTACGTTCGTTGCTAATCGTACCAAGGATAGGTTCCGACTGAGACGACTTCTGCAGAAAGTTGAGAACTCTGCAATGTTAAAGTGGACATATTGAAAATATATTAACCCTCCTTTCATTCGAGGATGTTGGCACAAACCGTCTGACTGGTTTTTTTAGCTTGTCTGCTTGAGTGTTTACCTCTGTGTGTGTGTGTATGTCGTATGTGAGTGTGTGTGTGTGTGTGTGTGTGTGTGTGTGTGTGTGTGTGTGTGTGTGTGTGTGTGTGTGTGTGTCAGGGGCGGACGAGGGGGTGCACAGGGTGCAGGTGCACCCACCTCCAGCAAAAAAAAAAAATTTGGAAAGCTGATTCTTTGACCATTTATAAGTTCAAATGTCACCAGATGGCACCATTTTGCTTCTTTGGGCCAAACATTTTTCCGGGGGAGCATGCCCCCGGACCCCTCTAGCAAATTCGGGCGCTTCGCGCCCATCACATTCACTTTCGATTCAAAGTGCACTCCCCCTTACAAAGCAACTGATCCGCCCCTGTGTGTGTGTGTGTGTGTGTGTGTGTGTGTGTGTGTGCGCGTGTGTGTGTGTGTATGTATGTGTGTGTCTGTGTGTCTGTGTCTCTCTCTCTCTCCCTCTCTCTCTCTTTCTTTCTCTCTCTCTGTTTTCATTTCCAGCAAATGTGATGTCTTACGAATGAAACGACGAAAGAGAAAAGACAGAGGAATTGATGAACATTCATGACTGATCGATCGAGCAATAAAGCAATTAATCAATCAGTCAACCAACCAACCCACAAACCAATCAATTAATTCATCAATTTTCCATCATTAATGAAAATAAGATAAAAGCAACTCTGATGAGAATGTGTCCTTAATTAGCTATCCAGGAAGTAAGTGTTACACTTAAATGTCATTCATGAAATGTTTCACTTGACTTTTTCCCAGAATACTGGAAAAGTCCTCACAAATCTGTTAAACCGAAAAGTAATTTTAAAGCAAAACTGCTAAGATGTGATTTGTTTTCAGGAAAACAACAATTCTGCCTATGCTTCAGAAATGAACCTCTTTTAACAAACATCATCATCATCATCATCATCATCATCATCATCATCATCATTATCATCATCAACAGCAGCTGCTAGCAGCAGCAGATCTTTAAAAACAACTCTGACGTGCATAAAATGCTTGTTGCAGCTACCACTGTTACAACCTTAGCTGTATCCATTCGTAATTTGTGTCTTTTCACGAATCATGTGTCGGTACTTGGTCTGAGCTACTGGAGCTACTGGACATCAGCTATAGAACGGGACAGCTAGGCAGGTGTTCCGATCGTGGCAAAAACAACAACAACAGCAACAACAACAACAACAACAACAACACGCCAACGACAACCTCAACAACAACAACCACAATAAGAGAGAAAGAGATAGACACAGTGGCCAATGACCGATTCACAAAAGGGAAGAAAAAAGGGGCGAACATTCACACAGCCAATCAAACACGAGAGAGAGAGAGAGTCTGGAGTCTGGAGTCTGGATGGTTTATTGATTAGGCCTTGGGCCCATTTCAATTCGGGGTGTACAAAGTTTCAAAATTACATGCTTCATGAATAATAATCATAATAATATTAATCATAATAATAATCATCATCATAATGACAGTCGACAGAGAGAGAGAGAGAGAGAGAGAGAGAGAGAGAGAGAGAGAGAGAGAGAGAGAGAGAGAGAGAGAGAGAGAGAGAGAGAGAGAGAGAGAGAGCGAGAGAGCAAACAAAAAGCACATAGAACAACGGGAAACAAAGATGAAAGCAGAAAGACACATGTATCAACAGTCGACACAAAATCGAGAAATGTCCCATGCATCCTTCCAAAATGCATTGGAACAAAAAATGGTAGAACGATACTAATAATTAAAAACAATCAAGGTTCACCTTTACCTTAATTAAGTCTCCTTGAAGTCTGACGAGGTCAATAACAAGAAAAGTTTCAAAATCGTCGCTGTTTCGCTGAAAAATGTTAGCGAATCTTAGTTGTCATTCACATGTTTAGAGCGACCGCCTTTTCAGCACTTCACTTGAATTGCACGACTCACACGACACGAATAATCCCTGATGCGTTCGTATGTAATTTGCTGTTAACTTTCACAGAGAGTCTTTTCTCTCCGGTGATCTTTTCAAGCTGCAATAAATTAAGTAGTGAAAGGGGAAGACGAAGTACATCAACCGTAATCTCAAATGCCTTTTCTGATCAATTCAATTAACTTTAGAGCAACGAGACATTCCTGTTTACGTTTTGCAGCAGGCCCGGTTTCACTATTGTCAATACGATACAACTAGCTTAAAGTTAACGTGGTCGATCAAGGATCTTAATTGCAGTTAAAAACGTATGACGCTCTTGTACATTATGGGCAGAGTATAGGCCTACCTGCGCAGTTTCAGCGGCACAGACGACGCACGGCCTATTATTTATGCCGCAATAGGGATTATGACGAGTACTTGGCCTGTTTTCCTTTCCTGCAACGTGTAGCGGGCTGGAATAAGCTGCAGTGCGTCGTCAGTCCCGCTGAAGTTACATAATATTATGTGAGCGGAGCCCCTTACAACTCCATTCAAAGTGAAAAGAGCCCCACAACGGCTTTCCAAACTAACTCTATGACGCTACTTGAAACCACCTCCGGCTCGGGTGCCTCGTTGACCGGGAGCTAGAGCGCGACAACCATCCCTCCCTTGTGGTGGCCCTTTTCATGTTTTTCTTTTTTTCTGTCTCTTTTTTTTCCCATCTATAGTCGGGGTCAAACTCGGGAACATGCCCCTAATGGTTATACCGTGAGGGCGTTGAACATTACTTATCATCGTGTACATTAATTTTCTAAAAATTCAACGCTGTATACCGCTTGTTTAATTTTACTTTTTATAATGACGATGATGTCAAACGCAATTGTTAAAATATTCTTTCATGTTCCAGAATGTCAACAGCAAAACAATTGAATGAATGTCTACAAATGTCTAAGTGATGTGATGCTTACATCGATGGCAAACTTTAGTGTATTTGTTTGCGAGAGGGTACAGTATTCGTCCGAACAAAGGGCCAGAACCTTTACACTTGCACATTCCGAAAATTCCGACGAACACTCAAACACGCACTCTTACGCGCATGCCAAGAGAAAGAGAGCATACTACCAGACTAAGACAAAGGAAGCGAAGCACACACATACACACACACACACACACACACACACACACACACACACATTCGTAGAGTTTTATTTTGGAATAGCTCGTTCGCCAAAATGACAGTCAAATTGTGTTTCAATGACAAATCCGCGACTAAATGGTTTGGTAGTGATCGAATGAAATTGAACAGTACAGAAGCCTAACCGGATACAAAGAAGCTGAGTGCAAGACAAAACAATGCAGCAAAGCTTCTAAATTACCTTCCGTTTGCATATAAACAGGAAGTGTGTGTGTGTGAGTGAGTTTGTGCCGCGTGTGGGTGTGTGTGTGTGTGTGTGTGTGTGTTTGTGTGTGTGTGAGTGTGCCGTGTGTGTGTGTGTGTGTGCCTGTGTGTCACGTGTGCGTGCGTGTGTGTGTGCGTGTGTGTGTGTACGTACGTGTGAGTGTGTGTGTATGTGTGTGTGTATGTGTGTGTGTGTGTGTGTGTGCCTGTGTGTGTGCGTGCGTGTGTGTGTGCGTGTGTGTGTGTGTACGTGTGTGTGTGTACGTGTGTGTGTGTGTGTGTGTGTGTGTGTATGTTTGTGTGTGTGTGTGTGTGTGTACACGTTGGGTACGAAAGTTTCATATGTGTCATCCTTCTTAGTCATTCTCCCTTACACCTTCCCTTCCCATTCAGACCCCCCCCCCCCCCCCTCCTCCTTTTGTTTTGACTACAGACCTCAAATCTGCAACCTTTCAAATCTCATTTCCTTGCCTTGTCTGTACTCCATCATTAATATTTATTTTGTTTTATTGTTGGCCCTTATGTTCACTTTGTTCACGATTCCTTCCCTTATTTGTTTACATTTTTTTTCCTGGAGTAGCCTCCCTTGCTCCTCTGTCCGTGTCATCTGTGGGTTGTGCAGTGTTGTTGTTCTGTCAGTGAATCTTCTTTCTCTCTGTTCTGTCGTCTTTCTTCTTCTATGTTGTCTGTACTTCTTGTGCCTGATGAAGACCCCAGTGGTCGAAACGTCTCCTGTATTTGTTTCGTTTTCGTCATTCCAACGTGAGTAAAGTGCTTTTTGGTCTTTTTGAATGTGACGAGAAAAGGAAAAACAGAAAGTAGCACGGAGAAGCTTTTATTTAACACCACCACCACCACCCCCTCCAAAAAAAACCCACAAGAAAAGAACAAGAAAAGAACAAGCAAAACAGACAATCAAACAAAAAAAACTAAACAAGTCGCGTGAAGCGATATCAAAACATTTAGTAAATATGATAGGTTGAAACTAAAAGATCAACATTAAAACCAGCCATCATTGAGACAAAATGTAGTAGGTCTGGGCACTAGCAGAATACCGAGACGGGTCACTATGACGCGCCGTTTGATGCTTTCTTTACTTAAGTCGAGTTTTGGGGTAGAAACTCTACTCTACTCAAACGGCGCGGGGAAACTCTACTGGCCCCCCGCGGGTTAGGGGGAGTCCCATATTGGTTGGGACGAGAAAGAATTTACCCGATGCTCCCCAGCATGTCGTAAGAGGCGACTTAACGGATTCTGTTTCTCCTTTTACCCTTGTTAAGTGTTTCTTGTATAGAATATAGTCAATGTTTGTAAAGATTTTAGTCAAGCAGTATGTAAGAAATTTATGTTAAGTCCTTTGTACTGGAAACTTGCATTCTCCCAGTAAGGTCATATATTGTACTACGTTGCAAGCCCCTGGAGCAATTTTTTTATTAGTGCTTTTGTGAACAAGAAACAATTAACAAGTGGCTCTATCCCATCTCTCTCCCCCCCCCCCCCCCCCCCCTTTCCCCGTCGCGATATAACCTTCGTGGTTGAAAACGACGTAAAACACCAAATACTGAAAGAAAAGAAGAAACTCTACTGAAGTACAGTTTAGGAACTCAACTTAAGTAGAGTTTCTGGAAACCTGCCTGAAGTGCACATAATCAAGGTCTGTGTGTTACGCACTCCGATTCGCTGATTTCATGCACTTAGTTTTGTACTCAGACTTCGAGATCGCGCATGCTCAGATGGAAGTTTGCTAGCGAACCCCTTTTGCACAGGGGTGACGTTGCCAGAGCGTTCCACGCCGAACGCACTATTCTTTTGGTCGCATCAACTACTAACAGGTGCCCGGGTAAATTGGCCCTTCCGATCCTGTTCATTTTGCAGCTCTTATTTTCTCTTTCTTTTTTGTGCGCACCGGTGTAACACGAGACAATTACTCCCACGAGATTTTTACTCCGGAGTAAACATTTCGTACGAAAAAGTTACTCCCTTTACGAAAAAAGCACTCCCCCATTGCACGAGAAAATTACTCCCCAAGACAGGTGAGTTCCGAGTAAACATTTCGTACAAAAATGTTACTCCCCTGACGAATAAATACGAATAAATTACTTCAGCCCAACACGAGCAATTTAACTTCCCATGCCAGGTGTACGAAATTGTTACTCCCTTGTCCCCTGTTAGTCTTGGTGGTGGAAGGGGTGGAAGGAGGGTAGCGCGACATTCGTGTGCGCGAGATCACTTATAGGCATTATCCCTTCGCCCGCATCCCATTTTTGCGTACGAGTTTTTTTACTGGAAGTAAAAAAAATGGGGAGTAAAAATTTCGTGGAGGGAGTAATTTTTTCGTGCCTTGGGGAGTTCTTTTCTCGTACGAAAGGTGTACTCGGAGTAAGAATTTCGTACGAAATATTTACTCCGGAGTAAATTTTTCGTGGAGTAAAAATGTCGTGTTACACCGGTGATCTCTCAAATATCACTACACGTACATGCGCAATGAAACATCCTACTTTAAGTCAGTAAGAAAGCCTGACACATAATCTGTTGGAGAAACTCTCCTGAACTGGAGTTCAGGCGAGTTTTTCAGTAATTCGACTTAAGTAGAGTTTCTATACTGTACTTCAGTCAAATCTCGACTTAAGTAAAGAAAGCATCAGGAATGGAGTTCTACATAACGGCGCCAGAATATGAAACTGGACTTGTACAGGTCAATTCTTGGGATGGGGGTAATTAATGTGTTCAACTTTTTTTAATCATTTATTTTGAAATTTGAGGTAATGAACGTAGGTGCATTCCCTGACCTAATTCTGTACATCATCACACCTTTCTTATAGGCAAATCTTAATTTAATAGAAAAAAATGTAATCTTGTATAATCATACTTGGAAAGAGATGTACTTTTTAAAAGAATTAATTTGACAAAAATGACAAACATGAAGATCAAAAGCTCGATCGACTCCCCTTCGCAGTGGTTGGTAGAGTGCGGTTTTCAATGAAAGGCACTGTTTTAAGGCATTCTTTTTGCCTTGCAGTGTCATTGAAATGTGATGGGGATTATCCGAACTTTATAAACAAACGAGGATTACAAAAGGCTTCGTGTGTGTGTCAAGTTTTAAGGGTCCAGCTACTAAAGATATAATTTACTCGGGAAAAGTTTTACTTTTATTTCTTTTTTTCTGCTCTATCACTTATTTGACACTGACAGACAATGAAAGTCAATTAAACTTGAACTATGTGTGATGAACATCAGAAGCAATGCCCAAGCCCGCTTTTAAAACTCTAGTTTAAAAAAAAATCTGAAAAAACGAACACTCTCCGTTTCAACGTCCACACGTAACTTCTGTGACCTTAAAA
>NC_090248.1:47447552-47452552 GCF_037325665.1 Littorina saxatilis
GGGGAGGATGATTGTTCAAACTGAAGCATTTTTGTCAGGGACAATGTGAGGAAGCACGTGCAATCGTTCGTCACAAAACCAATATGTGAAGAAAAGAAGACAGTGGGAACGTATGGGGGTGGGGGGAGGGGGTGGGGGCACTTCACCCCAAGACCTACAAGCTGTAGAGTATATGTTCACGATGTCATTCTGTCTCTAAGGCTCACATGCTGTAGAGTATGTTTACCAGCTGTGTCATTCTGTTTCCAAGGCTCACAAGTTATAGAGTATGTTTACTGCGTCGTTCTGTCACCGAGGCTCACAACCTATAGGGAGTTTTCACAGAACTTCTGAATTCAACACTATCCCACAGAGAGTAACCCACAGGTGTATCTGACAACAGATTAGCCAGCTGCATATACTTTCTTTTAATTAGTAGTTTGAGATGTGAACGAATCTACAATAGTCTGCGTTTTGTCAGTCTCCTTATTTCCCCGACAAACCCTAAATAATCTGAAAAAGGTTCGCCTATAGGCAGAACTGAGTAAGAGAAAACTGAGAAAATCGGTGAAGCAGCTTAACAAAATACAAACGTTAGAGAAAGTTTGAAACATGACATAGACATACCCGATCCCCCTCTGTAGGTTACGACGGCTGTATTCTGATGTGATAGAGGCTGTAATGGTATGAACAGCAAGGGGCAATGACAGGATGATATAACAAAATGTCGCCCCCAGGATCGTCACCGTCAGCTGACGCTGGCGTTTGCTTTCTACGTCATCATCCGCTGACGCCTTCATGGCCCGACGCACTAACGCGTAACGTCGTAGAAACCACAACGTCAGCGCGTTCAAGACGATCAGAGCCACCAAGGGAATATACGTGAAGATGATTTTCGCTACTATACTGAATGTATCGACAAGTTCAGGGTGTTGGAGGTAGAACTCGGTCGGCTGATACCTATACCCGGTCTCCCCTGTGGTTGGAATGGTCCTCGGTTCGACGGTATATTTCGACAGGAGATAGAAATGAAAGGCGGCAGTAAAGACGTAAGCTGTCACAACAGACGAAGCAGGAAACCTAACGAGAAAGAAACTCTTGACATGCAAAGGCCGGGCGATCGCATACAGCCTCTCTAGCGACACCAAGCACATCACAATGTACGATCCCCGTCTAGCCACAGCGTAGGTAAAGCTTTGAAAATACAACCCGAAAACATAATACCCCAAGTCTGTCCTGAGGTCTTCTACGACAGCCAGTATGATGTAAAAACCGATGTTGATACAGAGGTACAGTATCTGTGCCAGGCTAAGACCCACCACGTAACGACTCGTAGACGTCCGCATAGGCTTCTGCAGAAAGACCACGACATTGACGACAGTGACGCACAGGGCGAAGGGAAGGGCTATGTAGGTGAGCTTTTTGAGAACATCTTGAGCGACGAGATACTGGCTGTAGGAGAGAAGCATGTCGTCGGCACTGTTATCATCGTTGGCCTTGTCGTTGGAGATGTTATTTTGCTGCTTGGAAGAGACGTGTCCACTGTCATTGCTCAACTTATCACTCTGATCATAGTCGTCGTTGTTGTCGTCGTTTGGCGAAGAAATGTTACTGTGCTGGCCGTGAGCGATGGATGTGTTTCCGACGATTGTGGTACCAGCGTTCTCCAGCTTTTCACCAAGATCAGTCCAGTTTCCGCCTGCTCTAGCACTCTGAGAGGCAGGCAGACTGTTCCCATTGTCGGGATTCCGGTCCACAACACAGTCGTTCACTGTTGCTGCAAACAACATAATTAATAATTATATTATTCGGAGTAGCGAGTGCAGCATTTTGTGTTCGGTCGAATGTGGCTTTAACTCCTGTTGATTTGATAATACAGCGATGGCATGAGGTTTGAATACTGTTGCAGCTTTTCCGAGATAGGTCGAAAGAGCAAAAAGACGTATAAAAACAAGTCGCGTAAGGCGAAATTACAACATTTAGTCAAGCTGTCAATTTAAAAACAAATTATTTTTTTTACAATTTTCAGATTTTTAATGACCAAAGTCATTGATTAATTTTTAAGCCACCAAGCTGAAATGCAATACCGAAGTCCGGCCTTCGTCGAAGATTGCTGGGCCAAAATTTCAATCAATCAATTTGATTGAAAAATGAGGGTGTGACAGTGCCGCCTCAACTTTTACAAAAAGCCGGATATGACGTCATAAAAGACATTTATTGAAAAAATGAAAAAATGATCTGGGGATATCATTCCCAGGAACTCTCATGTCAAATTTCATAAAGATCGGTCCAGTAGTTTACTCTGAATCGCTCTACACACACACGCACACAGACATAGACACAGACACACACACACACACACACACACACACACACACACACAAACACACACACACACACAAACACACACACACACACACACCACGACCCTTGTCTCGATTCCCCCTTTTTGTTAAAACATTTAGTCAAAACTTGACTAAATGTAACAATAACAAGTCGCGTAAGGCGAAATTACAACATTTAGTCAAGCTGTCGAACTAACAGAATGAAACTGAACTCACTGCATTTTTACAGCAAGAGCGTATACTCATAGCATCGTCAGTCCACCGCTCGATGCACAGGCAGTGAAATTGACAAGAAGGGCGGGGTAGTAGTTGCGCTGAGAAGAATAGCACGCTTTTCTTTATCTCTATTCTTTTTAACTTTCTGAGCGTGTTTTTAATCCAAACATATCACATCTATATGTTTTTGGAATCAGGAACCCACAAGGAATAAGATGAAATTGTTTTTAAATCGATTTCGGAAATTTTATTTTAATAATAATTTTTATATTTTTAATTTTCAGAGCTTGTTTTTAATCCGAATATAACATATTTATATGTTTTTGGAATCAGAAAATGATGAAGAATAAGATGAACGTAAATTTGGATCGTTTTAAAAATTGTTTTTTCTTTTTTTTTTACAATTTTCAGATTTTTAATGACCAAAGTCATTAATTAATTTTTAAGCCACCAAGCTGAAATGCAATACCAAAGTCCGGCCTTCGTCGAATATTGCTGGGCCAAAATTTCAATAAAATACAATTCCATAGTGTTGTCTGAGTCAAAAATTGCTTCACAAAAAATGTCGATCAATTTGGTTGAAAATGAGGTCGCGACAGTGCCGCCTCAAATTTCACATACACACACACACACACACACACACACATACACACACACACACACACCACAACCCTCGTCTATGTTAAAAAATTTAGTCAAAATTGACTAATTGTAAAAACGTCAAGCTTAGCTGGTTAAATGAGAAATCTGATATCGTTACACGGGCACCATGCGGCACAGGTTTGCCCAGACTTCCCCATGGAAAAAAGAGCATCCTTTCACGGGACAAACACCAGCAATTAACAGAGAGCCTGCTTTCTGGTCACAGGTGGCAGTTACAACATTAATTTAACAACCAAAACAACTCTCATTTTGCACGGCAATTAGCAGCCACGCTGTTTATATCTAGCATGTGTTCAGTTTTCTCTTGAATTACGATCTTATTTCGTGTAAAACAAACAAGTCGCGTAAGGCGAAAATACAATATTTAGTCAAGTAGCTGTCGAACTCACAGAATGAAACTGAACGCAATGCCATTTTTCAGCAAGACCGTATACTCGTAGCATCGTCAGTCCACCGCTCATGGCAAAGGCAGTGAAATTGACAAGAAGAGCGGGGTAGTAGTTGCGCTAAGAAGGATAGCACGCTTTTCTGTACCTCTCTTTGTTTTAACTTTCTGAGCGTGTTTTTAATCCAAACATATCATATCTATATGTTTTTGGAATCAGGAACCGACAAGGAATAAGATGAAAGTGTTTTTAAATTGATTTCGACAATTTAATTTTGATAATAATTTTTATATATTTAATTTTTAGAGCTTGTTTTTAATCCGAATATAACATATTTATATGTTTTTGGAATCAGCAAATGATGGAGAATAAGATAAACGTAAATTTGGATCGTTTTATACATTTTTATTTTTTTTTACAATTTTCAGATTTTTAATGACCAAAGTCATTAATAATTTTTAAGCCACCAAGCTGAAATGCAATACCGAAGTCCGGGCTTCGTCGAAGATTACTTGACCAAAATTTCAACCAATTTGGTTGAAAAATGAGGGCGTGACAGTGCCGCCTCAACTTTCACGAAAAGCCGGATATGACGTCATCAAAGACATTTATCAAAAAAATGAAAAAAACGTTCGGGGATTTCATACCCAGGAACTCTCATGTCAAATTTCATAAAGATCGGTCCAGTAGTTTAGTCTGAATCGCTCTACACACACACACACACACACACACAGACACACAGACACACACACGCACATACACCACGACCCTCGTTTCGATTCCCCCTCGATGTTAAAAATATTTAGTCAAAACTTGACTAAATATAAAAATAATAGAATTGAAAATTAACTGGACATACCTTTTACATACCTTTGAACGCTCACACGAGAAATCTTGAATGTACACGTTAGTTAAAGGATCATTTCAATTTGATCTACATGAATTGAACTGAAACTGTCCCTTGACGACTGTCACTTGCATGAGGAATACTTTAATGGCTTACAATATATTTTATAAGACACATACCCGCAGATGTTGTTTTGTCGCTTTCTTGGTTTTTGGGTAGCGCTGAAGGGTATTGTTGCGTCGTTTCAACTGCGCATACTGCTGCAAAGCGCGGGCACAATAATACTACCAGGTAGAGGAGAATGTTCTGAAGAAAACCCTGAAATGCCAAATCACACACGGGTTTTCAAGACTTAAAATGACAGTCACATCATTTACTTACAGTATACACATTACTCAGTACGACAAGTTTGTAAAGAGTGACCCAACCCTCCAAAATGCTAATAACTTCTACATCTGTTGACCGAATAACATTATATTTGGCAGACATAAACTTTAGCCTATGCATGACTCTTGCACAAAGTGGATAATATGGTCTGACTTTAGTGTAATTTTAGAAAAAGTT
>NC_090248.1:47457552-47587552 GCF_037325665.1 Littorina saxatilis
TATAAATATGTTATATTCGGATTACAAACAAGCTCTGAAAATTAAAAATATAAAAATTATGATTAAGATTAAATTTCTAAAATCGATTTAAAAAGAATTTCATCTTATTCCTTGTCGGTTCCTGATTCCAAAAACATATAGATATGATATGTTTGGATTAAAAACAAGCTCAGAAAGTTAAAAAGAATAGAGATACAGAAAAGTGTGCTATCCTGCTCAGCGCAACCACTACCGCACTATTCTGGATTGTCAATTTTACTGCCTTTGCCACGAGCGGTGAACTGACGATGCTACGAGAATACGGTCTTGCTGAAAAAATACAGTGCGTTCAGTTTCATTGATTTTGTGAGTTCGACAGCTTGACTAAATGTATTTTCGCGCCTTGTTAATGGTAAGGTGGATATTACATGGATTTAAAGGCAATTCACGTGTTGTTGGGTTCGGTGGAAGAAATTGTGTGTGTGTGTGTGTGTGTGTGTGTGTGTGTGTGTGTGTGTGTGTGTTAGAGAGAGAGAGAGAGAGAGAGAGAGAGAGATGCATAAATATTTCAGTGGGCTATTCATCTTCCTCTGTCTCCACACACACATGAGTAAACACAACAATACACATTTGAATCAAGTCAAGACACAATTTATTATCACAAAAAATAAAGGGGCGCACAAGAAAAATTCAATGTTGGGCTAAGAAAGCATGACTTCTTTTTTTCTGTGGAGAGGAACATTGCACATACAACACAAGAAAAACCACAGCACTAAAATGTTGTGAAACTGCAGCAGAGTACACACAACACCATACAATTTCCTGGGTTCATACCATCCTTTTTTTCCTGCTGTCAGTTTTATCAGCTGCAGTGACACTTCAAAATTAAAAGCAACTGTACAGTTTAATTTACATAAGCACAGGAATATGAAGGTCAATTATATTAGAATGCCATGCTTACATTGAAGTACATAAAATCACATCAGAAAAGTTATTTTTGAGACTAAAGCCGTCAGCTGACAGCAGTTGTGTTTAGTTCTTCATGCGCACATGGGCCAAATATCGTTTTCATGGTTTGTTTGTTTGTTTATTTGTTGCTTAACGTCCAGCCGACTACGCAGAGCCATATCAGGACGAGGAAGGGGGGGATGAAGGGGGCCACTTGTCAAGCGATTCCTGTTTACAAATGCACTAACCCATTACTTGTGTCCCAGCAGGCTTTAGTAAAACTAAATTAATACCTACTGGAAGATTACCAGTTTCCAGTATGTTAAAATAGGCTTAACCTATCTACTGCTGGACTTACATCAGAACACTAACAGATTAAACTATACATGAATCGCGAGACAAGCGGCAAGAGAAGAGATTTTTGGAAAAAATACAGGTGAATGAGCAAGAAGGCAGAAAAAAGAAAAGAATTCATGAAGAAAAAGAGAGCATGACAGGAAAGAGGAACCAAAAATCTACCTAACAGCAAACTAGAAAGCTCCTGCGGTTCCAAAAACAGGAGGGGCTTTTAATTTCATAACCGCAGTGCCCCACTGCGGGATCGTTTTCATGGACAGACTTTCACTCAGTAATGTATTCAGTAATAAAATAAAAAAAGAAAGACCGCTAACGTTCACAAATCCATAATAAAAAAAAAACAAGAAAGGTTAATTAATGGAAGGTTTAACTTTTGTCAATGTTTTATTTCAGCTTGAGAAGTATTTATTTTTGTGAATGTCTCCAAAATGAAATGTTCCAATAACTATCCTTTCCTGTTTTTATTTTTTTATTTTCAATCAGAAGCTTGAAAAATCAATTTCTATAAATATTGTTTCCTTAGCTGCGTTTTATAAACACTCTGCCGTTTTCGACATTACCACAATTATACATAATATTGTACAAATCCTTCTTCCAACACTGAATTTTTAACACTGTACCACTTTGGAAACTACGATAAATATATCAATAATTATTAGAGTGTTACTGCCCTCTTTTTTCCTTTTTTATGTTACACAAAACGCCTGTTTCTTTGAACACAAACCCGGCTGTCAAGACTACAATGAACATGTAGATGAGATAATCAGATGAAGTGTTTTTGTCAACCAAAATGAGTATATATGTATGTTTACCGTTATACAGCAAATTCCAGGTGCACTGAAACGTTCCAAGTTCCGTCCGAGCAATTTTTTTATCCATCTGTGTGTGGTTTTCAATATGGCACAATATAGAAGACTTGAATCCCACTCGCTCATCAAAATCTTTCTTTCTTTATTTGGTGTTTAACGTCGTTTTCAACCACGAAGGTTATATCGCGACGGGGGAAGGGGGAGATGGGATAGAGCCACTTGTCAATTGTTTCTTGTTCACAAAAGCACTAATCAAAAATTTGCTCCAGGGGCTTGCAACGTAGTACAATATATGACCTTACTGGGAGAATGCAAGTTTCCAGTACAAAGGACTTAACATTTCTTACATACTGCTTGACTAAAATCTTTACAAAAATTGACTATATTCTACACAAGAAACACTTAACAAGGGTAAAATGAGAAACAGAATCCGTTAGTCGCCTCTTACGACATGCTGTGGAGCATCGGGTAAATTCTTCCCCCTAACCCGCGGGGGAATCATCAAAATCACCATCTTCACTTTGCCACTCCTGTACTGAATAGGTGACCATTTTCTCCATAACTCTTTTCATTAATCAGAGTGTTAATTAGCACCAACACCTCTTCTTCAGTAGCTTTTACCAATTAAAAGAAAAAAATCAACTCTTCTTTTTTTCTGATGCTTTACACCTGCAGCAGAATAAAGTGAAATATCTGTTTCAAAGAACTTCCGCATTTAAATCTGATTTTCTCACACTTTCCATTCAAGGTGTCAGTAAAATTACTTCTGTTTTAGGATCTCTTCTCTTACAAGACCATGATTTGTTTTAGATTTGCAAAAGGTCCTAAGTTAAGGTTGCACAGTACCTATCATTGTATCAAACCAAGGACTACTATTAAAGGACGTGCACAGCGTGATTCCTGACTTCGCTAGCGAAGGCCAGTTTTCCTCGGGCTCCGCAGGCCCCTTGTTCTATTTTTAGCCGCAATTCGGCGTAGGAGTTTGGGAGAACTTTTTCAAATGTAATACAATGGTTTTTTTAACAACTATACACTTTAGTCACATCGAAGATTGTTGTAGATATCACACTGGGAGCATTTATGTATTAGATTCTTCCCTAGCGAACATTTTAAATTCTGTTGAGGTGGTGCAAAGTACGCACTATGTTGTTTGTCGCAAGGTTAGAACCGGACAAGAGTGCATTGGTCTACTATGCTGGCGGCGATTCTGAGTTGAAAATTCTTGTTTACCAAGTGTTTTGCTGTTTCTGTGCCTTCAAAATGCCTAATAAGTGTGGTGTAGTAGTAGTCCTTGTATCAAACCTATCTTCATTTCCTCAAACAGTACTCTTAACCCTAACCCTAAGCTTTTATATTGGTATGGTCATGTCCCATAGCATGTCAATTCCAACTTTATTTTATTGGTCATAGACTTCATATCAAACTATTGGTCATAGCAAAATAACCAGAAGAATTTTTTTTTACTCTCATTAATGTTTCTCTCCTAATATAACAAAGAACAGTATATTTAACATTTTCAACATGGGTCCATTTCTTTTTCTCTCTCTCATTTCTACAATCTTGCAAAAAGATCTTTCTGATTTTAGGAAGCACAGTCCAACCTGGCCTGGAAACCACCCAGGCATGGGAATTGAAAAAAGTAAAAAAGGCTGAAATTTTGTAAGTACTGTAATATCAAAATCGACGGCGCGATGCGCCTAGCCTTACTAGGGGTGTTTGGGGGCATGTACCCCCTGGAAAAAATGTCTCCAAAGAACCAAAATTGTGCAATTTGGTGTCATCTGAGCTCCAAGTTTGCCATTAAATTAAGTTTTCAGTACCATTTTTGCCTCCCCCGTTAAATTTTTGGGGGGACACTTTTGCTTTTTCGGCGGAACAAAAAAACAACTTGGCGGAAATTTGCCTTTCGGCGGACAATTCCCATGCCTGCCACCTCTCTATCGCCACTATCTGCCTATTTTTAGACCACCTCAGAGGATCCGACTAGGTTTTTTTCTGTGTATAATTCACTTTTTTTTTTTTATAACAACTGCCTGTCTCTAACAATTGCTTTTGTTTGGTGACTGGTCTTTTGGGTGGACATAAAAAGAAAGCGTTCGACTGTACGATGTACGTGCCTACAAATAACTGTGGTACATCAGATTAATGTTAACAAAACTCTCCATTACTGTAGCCTTGTATTCTGAGAGCTTGCTTCCCTTTGTTATTTGTTCTTTGGTGGAATAAAAAAAAGTCCTCTTCCTAAACTGATTTTCTCTTTCTTTATAGAAACGAATAAAGTGCTCAGGAAAAGCCAAGGAGGTTGCAAAGTGAGATTAAAACTTTAAACAAAAGTCAACAGATCTTTGAACTTGAAGACAAACAAAACGCATTTTGATCAATCTACTCCAGTCATAGATTTTAAATATGTCGTTAAGACTGTAAGGCCAAAAAAAAAAAATTGTCTGTTTAGGGTAACATGACCAAAAAAAGTAGGGTCGGTAGGTAGGTAGTTTTTTTTTTTGTTTTTTTTGTTTTGTTTTGTTTTTGGTGTGTAAATGCTATGTTGGCTGAACATTCACTTCTTATATTTGATGAATACATGTTTCAAAACTAACGTATAAATAAAACAGAGAGAAAGGGAGAGAAAGAAACGCCAAATGTCTCTTTTTAGCATTTTTACCTCTTTTTTTTTCTTTTTTTTTTGAAATCAAAAAAAAGTTTTTGGGTCGGCGCCAAATCGATAGGGTCGGTCGGGTTACCCTAAACAGACAATTTTTTTTTTTTGGCCTAATAATAATCATATATATTAATTTCACAATAAATCATATCTACACATGTACATCAAAGACACAAAGAAGAACATCAAACACAACTTTCTTTCAATTTCTCATGCATTGAACATACAATCACTCAAAATGAACACCAGAAACAGAACAGAAACAGAAATAGAACAGCCATAATGACAACAATAACCCAGAAAATAGAAGAAATAAAACGATAAATTGAGGAGAAATTTAACCGAGATCAGAATTTCAAGAAACAGACCAGCGTTATTGACAACAATAACACAGAATATCGAAAGGAAAAAGGATAAATCATGGCAAATTAAAACAGATATTAGAATTTGTTATCTTTAAACTCTAAGTACTTTATGCTTTCTAATAAAAACCCTTTTTACTCATCCTTTTTCAGTATAACCTAAATATCCTTGAAAAAAGAAATCTTCAACAACTTTCTTTGACAATTAAACCAAAACTGAGAAAATGGTCTCCAGGGGAGGCAATTATCTCGCAATATACACTGGTTGTTTCTCATGTCAGAGTATTGCTACTTTGTTTTTTGTTTGTTTGTTTGTTTGCTTAACGCCCAGCCAACCACGAAGGGCCATATCAGGGCGGTCTACTTTGTTTGTCGCAAAGCACATACCTTATACTTGTTGTGGTAGTCAAGGGGTTAAAAATCAGAGCAGTTAAAGCACAAAATTGTAAGTTTAGCATTACAGATGCAAGGTCTTTAACAAAATAAGATAATTTTCAATGTTTTACGCCCAAAACTAGGATTTAACTAAAAACATTTTACCAAGGTTGTCACAAAAGTTGTCAAATGTCAAGACAAAATTAATTCACACAATAACCTCTCAAATGGCTTACACTTGAAAAGGAAAAAGCTGCCCATAAATATACTTCAATCACTCATAATGCAACGCAATGATAGCAAAGATGTGCCTTTGACAGATTCAAAACCCTCCATTAATTTCTTGATACAATCACTGTTAAGTGTAATGAACAATTTTGTTCAGTGAATGAGTTACTCCATACATAAGATGATTGATTTACTCTGCAGAAGTTGAATGATTATCTATCAGAAGCTAAAAGAGTTACTTTACAGAAGACAGATTTAGACGTGCACATCTGCAAAACACAAAGCTGAACAATTTGACGTAGGCTAATTTCTTCTGACAGTGTTAAAATGACTGGATAATTATATTATGCTAATGACTTTATAGATCCCTGTCTAGGTAAGCAAAGTGAGCTCACTCTTCCTCTTACAAAAATATTCCAAAGAAAAAAGAATATCATAGTTCCCTGTATATGCAAGCCAAGTGTACTTACTCTCCCTCTTAGAAAAGCATTACAAGGAAAAAAAGAATATCATGTAATGTCATGCTGGCTTAGAAACTTCTCTGATATAAATGTCAAAGAAACACATGAAATATGAATCATAACGCCTCATAAGTACCTCAAACATCAAATGGGTGAAATGGGTGTAAGCCATAACAATTTTTTTTCAAAACTTTTGACTGAATGAAACGATGCTCACAACATCAAAACAAGATGAACACCAAACAAGCTCAACCATTGAATAGAACACAATTAAAACAAAGTATTTTGAAACAAACTCCAGTTGAATTTGATATCGAACTTTAACAGTGATGTTCTGTACAAGGTCAAACGATAGATTTACACAAATCAATCACGAACAGATATGACAGTACAGTGGATAAGTAAATGAATGTCATAGTACTGCAACGCAGGGCTGAGATTTCCAGGTTATATATATATTATTCATGTGCACCATGTATGTTCACAATAAAAAAATCAGGTGTGAGATTCATATCCACCGTTAACCACTTGTTATGACATTAAGGCCTCTCTTAAATTACATTCTGTTGCTAAACTTGTCATGATATTGAGAGGGAATGGGAATTAGTTGAACAGACTAAACGAGAGAGGAAGGGGCGAGAGAGAAAGAGAATCCTTATGACATTAAGGCCTCTTTACATTCTGTTGCTCCTCTTGTCATGATATTGAGAGGGAATGGGAAATAGTTGAACAGACTAAACGAGAGAGGAAGGGGCGAGAGAGAAAGAGAATCCTTATGAGAGAATCCTTATGACATTAAGGCCTCTTTACATTTTGTTGCTAAACTTGTCATGATATTGAGAGGGAATGGGAAAGAGTCAACAGGCTGAACAAGAGAGGAAAGGGGGCTCGGTAGCTCAGTTGGTAGAGCACTGGACTTGTGATCGGAAGGTCGCAGGTTCGAATTCGGGCCGGGACGGACACGGGTCAACTTTATGTGCAGACCCAGAGACGGAAGCCATGTCCCACCCCCGTGTCATCACAATGGCACGTAAAAGACCTTGGTCATTCTGCCATAAGTGCAGGTGGCTGAATACACCTAAACACGCAGACACCTGGGTAGCGCGACTCCGTTGCTGCTAGCTTTCCACTGGGAGGAAGCGACCCGAATTTCCCAGCAATGGGACAATAAAGTAATGAAAATGAAAAAATGAAAATGAAAAATACCAGAGAAAGACTCGGAGATAGTCCTTTCCATAGGCGCAGGACAAATTGTCAACACTGTGAGTCACGTACACATAAATAGTGGTGTAGCAGTAGAACACAATGCTTTTTCCTGTGCTTCTGGCCCTTTCCCGTGAGAGTATGCATCCGCATGATACAATAGTCCCCCCTGTTACCAGACCCTCAAAAGCCAGCATGGGTTTTGTGGGGGCAGGGGTCGGGGTTCAACTGAAGATAAACTTACAGTTTTATGAACAGTACCAGAGGTTCACGAAACAGGAGTTTCACTATAATCATAAAGGAAGAGAAAGTACGAGCAAACATTTGTGCAAGTCAGAAGCACACGGTAGTGTGTATGTGTGTCTGCATTAAAAAGTTCTCACAGAAGAATCAAGCGCATTCTAAGATAATGAGGCATGGTGGTGTAGGCTAACAACTCATCTAAAACAAACGATTTTTGTACAATGCTTTTTTTAAAAGGCTTTCGAGTGTAGGACACCACTGTACACACCATATACACATGTCAGCGTCAGCAAACAGCCAAACATAAGCAATAAATACACAAATATTCACAAACAGCTCAAAAAAGAAGTCATAGATATTCCATCTTGAAATGAACCATAACTCAATGAATGAAGATGATCAACAAGTTTCTATCTACACAAAATGAGCAGTCTATCACAATCAGGAAAACCTCCAGCGTTCTGTTGTGTGCTTTCATCAAAGAATTTGTTGTTAAAAGAGAAGAGAAGGGGGTACGGGTGGGGGCAGTATAGGTTCACATATTTATTTGTTTTTGTGACGACTGTGAAGCAAACCTCTCCATTCAGAAAAGAAAGAAAAAATCATCTGCCATTGATGCAATCATTGATACAGGCATGAACATTTAAACCATCCACATAACTGGTCTAATTCTTTAGGTTAAATGCAAACATACACTTATGTTTTTTTGTGTCAGCATTTCAAACAAATTAAAAATTTAACGTTATGCTTACAAAGTTACACTGCAATAACAAAATTTGCTTTCCCTGAAGATAAAACACATTAAAAACAAAATCAAACCCAAAAGATCATAAAATGCAAAGAAAGAGAAAGAGACAGAAATGTTAATTTAATCAGTAAATCACTCTTTTTCAGTAATACATGTACAAAACTACAAGCATTACTGAATGCTCTGGTGTATTACTATCTCAGTAGCTGTGCAATCCTGAGCTGCCGCCACCCCACAATTTGTAAAAGATGGTGCAAAATTGTGCAAACTGGGTTTCTTCTGGAATCTTCTCTGAAACTTAAAAAATGACGAAAATCCACAGAAAAATCCCATGCATGTCTGCTTTTTAAACCTTTTCTATTTATGCCCTTTTGAAAACCATCATGTCTACAACTTCTTCAAGCTGTAAGGTCATGTGTGTTAAAGGGTACATAAATGTTAAAACATGCTATTTGACCATCTCTGTTAGGGTGAATGCTTGGTAATCTTCAAGAAGTGGTCTATCAGGCAGTTCATCTGATTTAACAAATTACAGAGATCAAAAACATTGAAACAGTGAGAACAAATAATTCTGATGATATCAACTGAAGTGAACAAAAGAGAACTAATGTTTCCTTCAAATGAAAAGTTTCCATACATTCCAAGCAATTCTACAAATTTAGACAAAAATGCTGCTATAACTAGTCGCTGCTGCCGTTTGCCAGTGATTTAAGGTGAATTGAATCTGCACAGATCATAAAATTCTACTAGCTAACCCTGAAGAATAGTTTTCAGGAAACAATGATAATTGATATTAGATTTACAACAACCTGTACTACTCTCTTAATAGGAGAAAATGGATTCACTTCCAAGTGAAAGGTCCAAGTCTCTAACTCCATTCCTATTGTAACATTTTAACGTATTTTTGTTCCACAAAAAGTCTGGGGAGAATGATCACACCACATAAACACACATTTCAAAACCTCAGATATGTGTCGCAGTTACACAATACAACACCTAGTTCAACACAACAACAGAAAAACACAAGCAACACATCATGTCAAAGTCCATAATAAATAGTGAGCTGGAAATTCTACAAGCATACAAAAAAAGGCATGGCACATTCTTGGCTGGAAAACAGCCCCCAATATTGTCGTCGTCGAGCCACTCTCCTTGTTGTGTGACCAGAGCATTCAGTCGGTCCATCAGTCCATACGATAAACATTGCACTATCACTGTGTTCGGCAACCAATCAGAGTCCAGCGATTGCACAAAAGGAAGCAAAGCACGTGAACGGTGTGATCCTCACCCTCATCTCGCACGCAGCAGCACTTTCAGGAAGTTTTACTCGAAAAACTCGCATACTTGTGAGTTGTGTTATCTTCCAACATATTTCGCACAGTCCTCCATTATACTAGCAGTGTTGAAAGAGGCACTCACTCAGCACTGTGTGTGGATAAAAATGACACGTTGAACTGTTCTGTTGCAATCGTAAGTAACTCCGCTGTTGCGAGCCTTTTCTCCATAACACCCTGTTTTTATTTGAGAACCCTTTCAACAAGGAAATAGAAAGAAGGCTTAAAAAGTGAGCACATAAGGGTAAATGGGAAAAACAAAAAATTAAAGGAGCAACAAAAAAAAAGTGCAATTCCTCATCACACTCACAGTATAAACTCAACAAATTTTGCAATGTACCGTTAATGTCTTTGGTGTGGAAGTCCATAGTTCAACGTTCAACACTGTTGAGTTTCTCAGTTTCTTGAGATTTAAGCCCCCTTATTCAGACAACCAGCCGCCTCACTTTGTGAAAAGATTTCTTCTTACTGTACAACCCTCTGTATAATGCAAAGACCCTTCCTGTCACGTCTCACAGCATCCTCCAAACAGTCAACCCATACCAGTCAGTAGCACTCTCTCAGTACTTGCAAAGACATCACTAACACTCAATGGCACGCGGTGCAAATATAAGTAGTATTGAAGTGAATTCGTGCGGGGATTAAGGCTTTTAAATGGGGCACCATTCTAGTTGCAGATCTTGGCTATTTTGTCTTGCAAACAAACTGCAGCTTGCTGAAAAAAAACCCATATCTGGCTGTGCTACCACTAACACTACGCAACCACTTCTCAGAATTCATAAGAAGACAAGAGGCGAAGCCTTCAAGGCTCACGTAAGAAATCGACAAACAGTAACACAAACTCAATCACTCCGTCACACATACACACACACACACACACACACACACACACACACACAGTAAGCATAGGTGAAACTGTGCAAGAAAGCGAGACACTAGATCTGCCAACTAGTCTCGGCCCGCTCACAATAACAATGACCGAGACTTTCAGTAATTCCTTCGCGTGACGTCTAACCCTCTTACGTCATAATGTGACGTCTTCAAATGTTAAAGTTTCTATCACACACGTCAAACACTATTTTGACCGAGACGTAATCTTCTTTATCCATAGACTCGGAAATGTTAAAGTTTCTATCACACACACACACACGCACGCACGCACAGACAGACAAAAGTTAGCATCGCATAGGCTACACTTACGTGAGCCAAAAAACAAATCAAAACAAGCAGCATTTACCTAAACTGTCCAAGTATTAAACAGATGCAAACAGCCTTGGAAGTATGTGTTAAAAGTAACGACTACAAATTCAACATCTGTCTCGAAAACAGTACGTCACTGTCGGCTCATCTGCTGTTTCTCAAAAAGCGTGCACCATCAAGGCAACAAATTGCAATCGGACTGCCAAACGGATCGACTTTAAAAACGTTGACGCCTGTACAATCCAAGTTCACTCTTCAAAACTGTTCACATGGAATACATCTGATGAAATAAAAAAAAGAATGGGAACAGCTACCACAAATATGATATATTCACAGCTCTCCTTTGTAGAAGGCATGGTTTTTTTTACATTAAAGGTGATGAGAAAAATATCAAAAGAGATGCTGCAGAATGCTATTTTGTACAACTGTAAACCAAGATGTCGTCACAATTTTTGACCACTGTAACCAAGATATGGTCACAAGGGCTGGGGCAGTGATTACCACAAGAGGCTTGTGTGATGGGCCTAACCAACCACTTGTGCTGCATCATAATGCCAACAAAGACGTTAAGTTTACCACGGTTCAACAAAGAGGTGCGGCAAATTAAGCTGTCATGACATGAATTTGAGACCAATAAGGCTAAACCACCAAGAATCTGAAAAGATGTAAGGAGTCATGTCGGGGGGGGGGGGGGGGGGGGGTTACAGAAAGCAGATAATTCTTGGATATGCTGTGGTCATCGTCAAACCATGGGGTAGGGCAACAAAAGAGGTTTGAACACGAAGGAGAAGACATTGGATGATATAAAACCATTCTGAAAAGTGGCAGTTGGTCACTAACAGTACAGCTATAACACTTTTTTTTAATTTTTTTATCAGGATCCCAACACACTTCGGGGATTTAAAAAAAAAAATCACTTTCTTTGGCAAATTTGCCAAAATGGTCATACAAGTTTCGTCAATATTCTGAAGTTTTCAGCAGTCCTTGGCATCAAATTACCCTCCATTGCAAAAAAAAAAAAAAAAAAAAAAAAAGTCTGCCAAATCTGCATAAACAATGGTAGAGTTTTGGGCCATTTGAATAGGTTTTGAAAACTGCCAACATCAAACGGTATTCCTGCAGTTAAACAAGTGAAGGAGCTGAAACTGATAACAGGGCTATCGACACAAGGGCCAGCTGTGTGATATCCTCCAACTGAGAGGACTCTAGGCATGACCGTCAACTTGCAGCAGAAGACAGCTGTTGTCATGGTGATGGTTGAAATGCTGAATGATGTGGGCCTAACAATGTTGTACAGTTTTGGTCAGGATGAAAATTCGAGCACACAACTGCAGCGCGGATTTGTAGTTCCACGGTTGATATATCAGAGGCACCTTGCTAACATGAAATAGCAGAGATTTAATCGTCATTGTGTCGGAGTTGTACACCTCCTGCCATTTCATTTACATACTTTCTCATCCCAGAAATTCGAGCTGCTTCCTCCTCCTCCCAATGAAAAGTTAAACATTCGAGACAGCCAAGTACCACATGAAATGTGCTGGATGGGGTTGGTTTAATAAATGGGAGAGAGAAAATGTTGGCAGGTTTTCTTCATGAGATTAGCAACATAGAATCGACCGCAAAATCTTCGAGATGTGTGACTGCCTGTGGTGGGGACACACCGCAGTTCTAGCGAGTCTTAGACGATAGGCAGCCAGTGGGAAAACAAAAGCAACTCAGTTATCACCAAACAGTTACAGTGGAACCCCCCTTTTACAACCCCTTAATTTAAAGGTCCTTGTCTACATTTTTATACCGAAATCGCCATTTGACCATTAAAATTCAGAGTCTATTATCTACAAATATCAACAATACACCCCCTTTCGATCAGGAAATACGAAGCAAGTGTAGCCGCTTGAAAATTCATTGTAGTATTCCAGCGTAGTACTCATAGTAGGATATCCTTATTTGGAAAATGCCAAGCGCAAAACTCCTCTCAAATCCCGTGCATTTCGTGCGTTTAAAAAAAAAGCGTGGACAGAGCTCCAGTGTCAAACTGTTGCTGCACTTGTTTGGGCGTGGCTATAAGCATAGTGACATGAATTTGATTGGTCAGTATTTTTAGGCAAAGCACATGTTCTCAGCAAACAGAAAACAAAATAGTGGAAGCGTGAGTTACGCTACCCAAAAATAACATCTTTTTTTTTACATATATTTTTTTTTTTTCGATAACTTTTTTCCCCATGGTTCATTCATCATCTGACATAACTTTTTAGCGAAATCTAACCATAAGATTATTGAAAAAAAGCAAAAATGTAGACGACCACCTTTAAGTCGCACTCCCAAGTTTTCTCGGATTTTCTGGTCATAGCCTGTGTAAGTGTAACCCCATTTTAAGACTCCCTCCTTCCTAAGACCTCATTTTCTCAGAGGTTTGTAAAGGGACGTTCCACAGTACTCGAGTGATGTTAAGTGCTGGTTGGTTTCCCTGTTGAGAATAACCTCTGTAAAAACAAGAGGGGTTCCAAAGTACTCGAGTGACGTTCAGTGCTGGTTGGTTCCCCTGTTGAGAATAACCTCTGTAAAAACAAGAGGGGTTCCAAGGTACTCGAGTGAGGTTCAGTGCTGGTTGGTTCCCCTGTTGAGAATAACCTCTGTAAAAACAAGAGGGGTTCCAAGGTACACGAGTGACGTTCAGTGCTGGTTGGTTCCCCTGTTGAGAATAACCTCTGTAAAAACAACAGGGGTTCCAAGGTACTCGAGTGACGTTCAGTGCTGGTTGGTTCCCCCATTGAGAATAACCTCTGTAAAAACAACAGGGGTTCCAAGGTACTCGAGTGACGTTCAGTGCTGGTTGGTTCCCCCGTTGAGAATAACCTCTGTAAAAACAACAGGGGTTCCAAGGTACTCGAGAGACGTTCAGTGCTGGTTGGTTCCCCCATTGAGATTAGAGGCGGCCAGTTGGGACAGCACAGAAGAGTTGTGGTCAGGGGTGGTGGACGTGACAGGCACGGAGGTGGGGGTGGCCTGGGAGGGGGTGGAGATGGGGAGGGACTGGCCGGCCATGTGCAGGTTGTACTCTGCCGTCTCCATCCGCAGGATGTAGGGGATGATGTTGTCGATCTGAACGTTGCCGATGAGCCCCGCGAAGAACAGCTCCTCCATTGTGGTGGCGATGAAGGTCTTCAGCGGCATCAGCCTCAAGGTCAGGCGCGTGACGCGGTTGGCGGCCGCAGTGGCGTCGCCGGTGGTGCTGACCAGCATCTGAACAAACTCACGCTGCACGCGCTCCTGTAGGTGCTCCATCTGCCGCTTGCTGCTCAGGTTAGGGTTGTCTGCAACACAGTCAAGGTTAAAAGTTTATTCCATTTCTCGCAGTTTCCCGAAACTGCGTGATCTGTGAGATGCGCTGAATTATTACTCATCACAAGGGGCCCACTCAGACCATGGGGATGAGGAGTATGGTTAATATATACAGCAATTGCAAAATGTACAGACATAAAGTAATCATGAAATTGAACAGTTAAAATATAAGTTGCAATGATTCCCCCCCAAAAGCCACAAATTTGCTTACTACCCTGTCTCAGAGGTCACAATCCCCTACTTGCTCTCTAAGGCTGAGTAATTCAAGGACAGAAATTATAACACAGCCAGCGAGAGTACTGTTACTACCTGTCAAGGTGGGGGTAAAAACATTCTGCAGTTTTTCAGCATCAGTTTTTTTAATCATCTGTTTCTGTGATATGCATAAATCGGCCAGTCAGAAAAACTCACTACGTCAGAGTCCACAAGTGTTAGGAAACGCTACCGTTGCTGAGCTTTGGTTCAGTTTTGTGTGTTGCATGTAGTTGACTTATTTTTACTTTGTGGGAAAGTACCGATATTATATTTTGTAAACACAATATTTATGCTTGGACGAGAATGCAGGTGAACTTTCTAGTCCTGTCAAAACAAGTTGTTTACCATGCTGATTTAGTGTGAGTTCGTGGCGTTCGATCGGATTAAGGGCGTCGGCACCTTTTGATGTACGTCACAGAGAATGTCGCTAGTTTAGTCCATGCACGGCTCGTATAATGTAGTTGTTTCATGTTCGGTCTGGAATATTCTCGAGATTGAGTATTTACTATATATGCCAGCGCGATTTGAATGTTAAAAAAGCTTCTATTTGAGTTCTGCTAGATGTGCAGTTGTATGTATGTAATGCTAAATAAATCCTCGAACTCAATTTGACGAGTTGTTTTCTGCTGCTGCGAAGACGGGCGACGTAGAATAAAAGAACACAACTATACGACATTTGAGAACTTGTGGCAATCTCAAGTGTCGTGTAACAATTGGGGGCCAAGCCAAGGATCTACGTTTAACGCCAAGGGTTTTCCAGTAACAAAGACAGTCAAGACAGTCACAGGAGGTAGCCATCAATCGGGTGTATCCTGAGGGATCAGTATTGAGACTACGGAACCGTGGATTCGGTGTGACTGGTGAAGAGTTTGGTAATCGCCGCAGCTCGGTACGGTGAGCGACGCCGGAGTGTATCGGGATTACAGAGGTTAGCTGCCGTTTGGACGAGACGGACTTCGTCGCGGAGCTAGTGCATTAATACTACGAAATACGACTGAGGTACGTCGTGTACGTATCGTGAGCAGAGTGCGCCGTCACGTTAGACGAGGAGGGTGGCAGCCTGCGTCTACGAAGGTGAACAGCGACAAGAGAAGCATCGGAGGTGCAGTAGAGACTGTGTTCTTTTAGAAGACTACATTCGTCTACGTTCGTGGCTGTGAAAGAATACAGACGAACGCACCGGAAAAGACCAGAATGGCTGAGTTCTGGGCAAAAGGAGTTGAACTGGGACTGAAAGGCAAGCAGCTGACGGAGTTCGTCGAGTCCCAGACACGACTGCAAGCGCAGCGTGAGCGTGAAGAAAGACAAGCGCAGCGTGAGCGTGAAGAAAGACAAGCGCAGCGTGAGCGTGAAGAAAGACAAGCGCAGCGTGAAGAAAGACAAGCGCAGCGTGAAGATAAAGAAAGACAGGCGCAGCGTGAAGAAAGAGAAAGAGAAGCACAGCGTGAAGAAAGGCAAATTGAGCTGAAACGCTTAGAGCTCCAGATAGAAATGGAGACGAAACGCTTAGAGCTTCAGACAGAAATGGTGCGTGTTCAAAGTGAGCACGAGGCACCACGCCAAAGAGATAACCAGCAGCAAATGTTACACAGGGCACCGAAACTTCCAGCATTCGCTGACGGGAAGGACCAGATCGACTGCTACCTTGCAAGATTCGAGAGGTTCGCTGAGAGTGCTAGATGGCAGCGCGACGACTGGGCGATTCAACTCAGCGCACATTTGACTGGGGCAGCACTTGAGGTCTACACTAGACTCTCAAATGATGACGCCAGAGACTATGATGTACTGAAGGAAGCTCTGTTGCGTTGCTACAACTTCACTGAAAGGGGCTACCGTCAACGCTTCCGCGAATGCCAGCCATTGTCTGGAGAGACACCGAGCCAGTTTGTGGAGCGCCTGTCGTCATACCTGCAGAAGTGGGTGGAGTTATCAGGTGAAGAGCAGTCATACGAGAGTCTGCGGGACTTGATCGTGAAGGAGCAGTTCCTTAATGCCTGCCCGAAGGACCTGGCGACCCGCTTGGAAGAGCAAAAACTGCGGGGTTTGAAGGACATTACTGATGCTGCTGAGCGTTATCTCATTGCTCATGGAAGGACCCTGGGGACGTCAAAGTCATCGAAACCTTTCCAGAAGAGTGGGAACCAGGGAAACCAACCTGCCAAGGGACAAACTGAGTCCGCACCATCATCCAATGAAGGGCAGAACATAACGTGTTTCCATTGCAATGCCAAGGGCCACCGAGTCGCCAACTGTCCCCAAAAGAAAAATAACGGACATGTCAATGACAAAGCGCAAGAACATCGACGGAGATATTACGACAACAAGAGGCAAACGAGTGGCTCGAACCAACAAGTATGTGCGAGCAGCGTCATACTTCCAAGGGCTGCCGAGCAAGTGGCTACACCATCGGACGTGGAAGAATGTATATCTGATGGCCAGCTTCTACTCGCCAATGGCAGGTCAATCTCTGTCGTCGCCAGCGCAGCTGTGTCAGTGTCGAACATGCCCGTGTCGAAGGGATTTGTTGAGAAGCAGGAAGTGACTGTTCTCAGAGATTCGGGCTGCAATGGAGTCATTGTCAAAGAGGATCTGGTGCCAACAGAGAAATTCACTGGTGACTTCAAATGGACGCTCATGGCTGACAGCAAATGCGTGAAGGCACCAGTGGTAAAAATCCAGATCGATACTCCATACTTCACCGGTGAAGTTGAGGCCGTCTGCCTGAAGAATTGTTTGTTTGTTTGTTTATTTGTTGCTTAACTTCCAGCCGACTACGCAGAGCCATATCAGGACGAGGAAGGGGGGGATGAAGGGGGCCACTTGTCAAGTGATTCCTGTTTACAAATGCACTAACCCATTACTTGTGTCCCAGCAGGCTTTAGTAAAACTAAATTAATACCTACTGGAAGATTACCAGTTTCCAGTATGTTAAAATAGGCTTAACCTATCTACTGCTGGACTTATATCAGAACACTAACAGATTAAACTATACATGAATCGCGAGACAAGCGGCAAGAGAAGAGATTTTTGGAAAAAATACAGGTGAGTGAGCAAGAAGGCAGAAAAAAGAAAAGAATTCATGAAGAAAAAGAGAGCATGACAGGAAAGAGGAACCAAAAATCTACCTAACAGCAAACTAGAAAGCTCCTGCGGTTCCAAAAACAGGAGGGGCCTTTAATTTCATAACCGCAGTGCCCCACTGCGGGATGCCTGAAGAAGCCCTTGTACGATCTACTAATTGGGAACATTGGGGGTGCGAGACGTCCTGATGACCCTGATGTCGAATGGAGAATGGGCGCAGCTCAGCCTGCTGTTGAGGAGGAAGACCCACTGCCATTCGCGAATGAAGATATCAGCGAACTGTTACGAGATGACAGAGCAACTGTGCATCGCCGCGACCAGCCGCAGGTTGTAAGCGCTGTGACGACCAGAGCCCAGGCGAAGAAGGACAAAACAACTACGCCACTCAGGGTCACCAACAGTTCTGCAACTGCTGTCGTGGACAGGGATCAGCTGATTCAGCTACAGGAAGCTGATTCGACCTTAACAAAGTACAGGAGTCGTCCTGTCAAGGAGATGACTAAGGGCGAAGGCACTGTGCAATTTGAAGTGAAGGCCAAGATTCTGTACAGGGTGTTCCAGCACGCGAGAGTCAACGGTGGGAAGCCATTACGTCAAGTTCTGGTGCCTCAACCACTTAGGCGCCAGGTGATGGAGGTGGCCCACGACTCTATTATGGGAGGTCACCTGGGTATCAAGAAGACATCGGACAGAATCCAGGCTGCGTTTTACTGGCCAGGACTGCATGCAGATGTGACTCGATTCTGCCGATCGTGCGATATTTGCCAGAAAACCATACCTCGAGGAAGGGTCCCGAAAGTGCCGTTGCAGAAGATGCCTTTGATCGACCGACCTTTCAAGAGGGTGGCCATTGACCTCATCGGCGAGATAAAACCGCCAAGTGAAGCGGGTCATCGTTGGGTACTGACCCTGGTAGACTATTCAACCAGGTACCCAGAAGCCGTGCCTCTGAAGAAAATTGACACCGAGACTGTTGCCGAGGCACTTGTGGACATTTTCAGCAGAATTGGGGTTCCTGAAGAGATCCTCACAGACCTGGGGACACAGTTTGTCTCTGAATGCATGGAAGAGGTCAACAGGCTGCTGAGCATTCGTCACTTGACTACGACACCCTATCACCCGATGTGCAATGGGCTGGTCGAAAAATTCAATGCGACGCTGAAGTCCACGCTGAAGAAACTATGCAGTGAGCAGCCAAGGCAGTGGCATCGCTACATCAATGCCTTGCTGTTTGCATACAGGGAGGTGCCACAAGAGTCCACTGGATTCTCCCCGTTCGAGCTGATGTACGGGCGGACCGTGAGAGGCCCGATGCAGATACTAAAGGAATTGTGGACGAAAGATGTGGACACACCTGAAGTGAAGAACAGTTATCAGTACGTGTTCGAGTTGCGAGAGAAACTGGAGGAGACTCTCGAGATTGCGAGAGAAAACTTGAGAAAGTCTCAGGATAGTGGAAAGCACTACTACGACCGCAAAGCCGTAAACAGGAAGTTTACACCAGGTAACAAAGTGCTGATACTGCTCCCCACTGATCACAACAAACTACTGATGCAGTGGAAAGGCCCATACGAGGTTGAGGCCGTGGTAGGGATCAACGACTACAAGGTGAATGTCGGCAAGAAGTCCAAGATCTACCACGCTAACCTCCTGAAACTGTATGTGGAGAGACCTCCGGAAGCAGTACAGGTCGCAGCAAGTGTGGAAGAACCAGCCGAACTAGACGAGTTCGACGGTGAGGAACTACTGGAGTTGGGAGACCTCCACAAGAAAGAGGGAGTGGATGACGTCAAGCTAGGACCTGACCTGACAGAAGATCAGCAGAAGGAGCTGCATGATTTTATGGGCGACTTCACCCATAGGTTCTCTGATGTTCCAGGCTCTACGTCCTTGGTCGAACATGAAGTCCACCTCACATCTGACGTTCCTGTTCGCTCAAAACCATACCCTATCCCGTTTCAGGCTCGGGAATCCTTGAAGAAGGACATCGACAATATGTTGAAGATGGGGGTCATCCGTGAATCATCATCCCCTTACTCATCTCCCGTTGTTGTGGTCAAGAAGAAAGACGGCACAAACAGGGTATGCATTGACTTCAGGAGAGTCAATAAGATCACCGTGTTTGACCCTGAACCAATGCCGACGGCGGCTGATCTGTTCCGACGGTTGACTGGCAGTAAGATCTTCTCAAAGATCGATCTCAGCAAGGGATATTGGCAGATTCCTGTGCGCGAAGAGGACATACCAAAGACCGCCTTTGCAACTCCAGACGGAACGTATGAGTGCCTGCGGATGCCTTTTGGCATGGTGAACAGTGGTGCTACCCTTACGAGGGGAATGCGAAAAATGCTCAAAGGAATGAAGAATGTTGTGTACTACTGGGATGATCTGCTAGTCCACACGGAGACCTTTGAGGAGCATCTGGAGACTTTGAGGGAATTGTTTTCCCGCCTGACAAAAGCTAATCTGACCGTGAGACCCAGCAAGTGCATTTTGGGGACCGACAACGTTGACTTCATAGGTCATTCACTGAAGGAAGGTCAAAAGGGGCTTTTGTTGGAAAACGTCACCAAGATCCTCAATGCGCCACGTCCTGTAACCAAGAAGCAGGTGCGATCCTTCCTTGGATTGGCTGGGTACTACAGAGAGTTCATTCCAAACTTCGCCGCCATAACGGCGCCTTTGTCGGACATGACCCGAAAAGGATGCCCCAACCGAATACTCTGGGGACCAGCTCAGGAGAAGGCATACCAGACCGTGCGCGACCTGATGTCACGAGACCCGGTGCTACGCCTTCCTGATACTGCCAAAGAGTTCATCTTGCGTACAGACGCATCGGACGAAGGGATCGGCGCCATGCTGATGCAAGAGCATGGAGGTAAACCGTTTCCGGTCAGCTATGCCAGCAAGAAGCTGTCAGGAGCCGAGAAGAACTACTCGACCATGGAGAAAGAGTGTTTAGCCATCGTGTGGGGAATCAAGAAATTTGAACTCTACCTCCAAGGGGTGAAATTCGTGCTTCAGACTGATCACAAACCCCTCACCTACCTGAACTCTGCAAAGTTTGTGAATAATCGTATCATGAGGTGGGTGATGTACTTGCAGAACTTTGATATGCGAGTGGAATCGATCAAAGGTTCAGACAATGTTGGAGCAGATTTTCTCAGCCGAGTATGTGAGTAAAACTGTGTTCATTCTCCAACAGACTAATGTACATACCTGGATTTCAATCTGTTATGTATGCATAACATGTGTACAGGTAGCGTTTCAATGATTGAAAGAAATTAGGTAAATTTCTTCTGGTGTTGGGGGTAATGTTAGGAAACGCTACCGTTGCTGAGCTTTGGTTCAGTTTTGTGTGTTGCATGTAGTTGACTTATTTTTACTTTGTGGGAAAGTACCGATATTATATTTTGTAAACACAATATTTATGCTTGGACGAGAATGCAGGTGAACTTTCTAGTCCTGTCAAAACAAGTTGTTTACCATGCTGATTTAGTGTGAGTTCGTGGCGTTCGATCGGATTAAGGGCGTCGGCACCTTTTGATGTACGTCACAGAGAATGTCGCTAGTTTAGTCCATGCACGGCTCGTATAATGTAGTTGTTTCATGTTCGGTCTGGAATATTCTCGAGATTGAGTATTTACTATATATGCCAGCGCGATTTGAATGTTAAAAAAGCTTCTATTTGAGTTCTGCTAGATGTGCAGTTGTATGTATGTAATGCTAAATAAATCCTCGAACTCAATTTGACGAGTTGTTTTCTGCTGCTGCGAAGACGGGCGACGTAGAATAAAAGAACACAACTATACGACATTTGAGAACTTGTGGCAATCTCAAGTGTCGTGTAACAATTGGGGGCCAAGCCAAGGATCTACGTTTAACGCCAAGGGTTTTCCAGTAACAAAGACAGTCAAGACAGTCACAGGAGGTAGCCATCAATCGGGTGTATCCTGAGGGATCAGTATTGAGACTACGGAACCGTGGATTCGGTGTGACTGGTGAAGAGTTTGGTAATCGCCGCAGCTCGGTACGGTGAGCGACGCCGGAGTGTATCGGGATTACAGAGGTTAGCTGCCGTTTGGACGAGACGGACTTCGTCGCGGAGCTAGTGCATTAATACTACGAAATACGACTGAGGTACGTCGTGTACGTATCGTGAGCAGAGTGCGCCGTCACGTTAGACGAGGAGGGTGGCAGCCTGCGTCTACGAAGGTGAACAGCGACAAGAGAAGCATCGGAGGTGCAGTAGAGACTGTGTTCTTTTAGAAGACTACATTCGTCTACGTTCGTGGCTGTGAAAGAATACAGACGAACGCACCGGAAAAGACCAGAATGGCTGAGTTCTGGGCAAAAGGAGTTGAACTGGGACTGAAAGGCAAGCAGCTGACGGAGTTCGTCGAGTCCCAGACACGACTGCAAGCGCAGCGTGAGCGTGAAGAAAGACAAGCGCAGCGTGAGCGTGAAGAAAGACAAGCGCAGCGTGAGCGTGAAGAAAGACAAGCGCAGCGTGAAGAAAGACAAGCGCAGCGTGAAGATAAAGAAAGACAGGCGCAGCGTGAAGAAAGAGAAAGAGAAGCACAGCGTGAAGAAAGGCAAATTGAGCTGAAACGCTTAGAGCTCCAGATAGAAATGGAGACGAAACGCTTAGAGCTTCAGACAGAAATGGTGCGTGTTCAAAGTGAGCACGAGGCACCACGCCAAAGAGATAACCAGCAGCAAATGTTACACAGGGCACCGAAACTTCCAGCATTCGCTGACGGGAAGGACCAGATCGACTGCTACCTTGCAAGATTCGAGAGGTTCGCTGAGAGTGCTAGATGGCAGCGCGACGACTGGGCGATTCAACTCAGCGCACATTTGACTGGGGCAGCACTTGAGGTCTACACTAGACTCTCAAATGATGACGCCAGAGACTATGATGTACTGAAGGAAGCTCTGTTGCGTTGCTACAACTTCACTGAAAGGGGCTACCGTCAACGCTTCCGCGAATGCCAGCCATTGTCTGGAGAGACACCGAGCCAGTTTGTGGAGCGCCTGTCGTCATACCTGCAGAAGTGGGTGGAGTTATCAGGTGAAGAGCAGTCATACGAGAGTCTGCGGGACTTGATCGTGAAGGAGCAGTTCCTTAATGCCTGCCCGAAGGACCTGGCGACCCGCTTGGAAGAGCAAAAACTGCGGGGTTTGAAGGACATTACTGATGCTGCTGAGCGTTATCTCATTGCTCATGGAAGGACCCTGGGGACGTCAAAGTCATCGAAACCTTTCCAGAAGAGTGGGAACCAGGGAAACCAACCTGCCAAGGGACAAACTGAGTCCGCACCATCATCCAATGAAGGGCAGAACATAACGTGTTTCCATTGCAATGCCAAGGGCCACCGAGTCGCCAACTGTCCCCAAAAGAAAAATAACGGACATGTCAATGACAAAGCGCAAGAACATCGACGGAGATATTACGACAACAAGAGGCAAACGAGTGGCTCGAACCAACAAGTATGTGCGAGCAGCGTCATACTTCCAAGGGCTGCCGAGCAAGTGGCTACACCATCGGACGTGGAAGAATGTATATCTGATGGCCAGCTTCTACTCGCCAATGGCAGGTCAATCTCTGTCGTCGCCAGCGCAGCTGTGTCAGTGTCGAACATGCCCGTGTCGAAGGGATTTGTTGAGAAGCAGGAAGTGACTGTTCTCAGAGATTCGGGCTGCAATGGAGTCATTGTCAAAGAGGATCTGGTGCCAACAGAGAAATTCACTGGTGACTTCAAATGGACGCTCATGGCTGACAGCAAATGCGTGAAGGCACCAGTGGTAAAAATCCAGATCGATACTCCATACTTCACCGGTGAAGTTGAGGCCGTCTGCCTGAAGAATTGTTTGTTTGTTTGTTTATTTGTTGCTTAACTTCCAGCCGACTACGCAGAGCCATATCAGGACGAGGAAGGGGGGGATGAAGGGGGCCACTTGTCAAGTGATTCCTGTTTACAAATGCACTAACCCATTACTTGTGTCCCAGCAGGCTTTAGTAAAACTAAATTAATACCTACTGGAAGATTACCAGTTTCCAGTATGTTAAAATAGGCTTAACCTATCTACTGCTGGACTTATATCAGAACACTAACAGATTAAACTATACATGAATCGCGAGACAAGCGGCAAGAGAAGAGATTTTTGGAAAAAATACAGGTGAGTGAGCAAGAAGGCAGAAAAAAGAAAAGAATTCATGAAGAAAAAGAGAGCATGACAGGAAAGAGGAACCAAAAATCTACCTAACAGCAAACTAGAAAGCTCCTGCGGTTCCAAAAACAGGAGGGGCCTTTAATTTCATAACCGCAGTGCCCCACTGCGGGATGCCTGAAGAAGCCCTTGTACGATCTACTAATTGGGAACATTGGGGGTGCGAGACGTCCTGATGACCCTGATGTCGAATGGAGAATGGGCGCAGCTCAGCCTGCTGTTGAGGAGGAAGACCCACTGCCATTCGCGAATGAAGATATCAGCGAACTGTTACGAGATGACAGAGCAACTGTGCATCGCCGCGACCAGCCGCAGGTTGTAAGCGCTGTGACGACCAGAGCCCAGGCGAAGAAGGACAAAACAACTACGCCACTCAGGGTCACCAACAGTTCTGCAACTGCTGTCGTGGACAGGGATCAGCTGATTCAGCTACAGGAAGCTGATTCGACCTTAACAAAGTACAGGAGTCGTCCTGTCAAGGAGATGACTAAGGGCGAAGGCACTGTGCAATTTGAAGTGAAGGCCAAGATTCTGTACAGGGTGTTCCAGCACGCGAGAGTCAACGGTGGGAAGCCATTACGTCAAGTTCTGGTGCCTCAACCACTTAGGCGCCAGGTGATGGAGGTGGCCCACGACTCTATTATGGGAGGTCACCTGGGTATCAAGAAGACATCGGACAGAATCCAGGCTGCGTTTTACTGGCCAGGACTGCATGCAGATGTGACTCGATTCTGCCGATCGTGCGATATTTGCCAGAAAACCATACCTCGAGGAAGGGTCCCGAAAGTGCCGTTGCAGAAGATGCCTTTGATCGACCGACCTTTCAAGAGGGTGGCCATTGACCTCATCGGCGAGATAAAACCGCCAAGTGAAGCGGGTCATCGTTGGGTACTGACCCTGGTAGACTATTCAACCAGGTACCCAGAAGCCGTGCCTCTGAAGAAAATTGACACCGAGACTGTTGCCGAGGCACTTGTGGACATTTTCAGCAGAATTGGGGTTCCTGAAGAGATCCTCACAGACCTGGGGACACAGTTTGTCTCTGAATGCATGGAAGAGGTCAACAGGCTGCTGAGCATTCGTCACTTGACTACGACACCCTATCACCCGATGTGCAATGGGCTGGTCGAAAAATTCAATGCGACGCTGAAGTCCACGCTGAAGAAACTATGCAGTGAGCAGCCAAGGCAGTGGCATCGCTACATCAATGCCTTGCTGTTTGCATACAGGGAGGTGCCACAAGAGTCCACTGGATTCTCCCCGTTCGAGCTGATGTACGGGCGGACCGTGAGAGGCCCGATGCAGATACTAAAGGAATTGTGGACGAAAGATGTGGACACACCTGAAGTGAAGAACAGTTATCAGTACGTGTTCGAGTTGCGAGAGAAACTGGAGGAGACTCTCGAGATTGCGAGAGAAAACTTGAGAAAGTCTCAGGATAGTGGAAAGCACTACTACGACCGCAAAGCCGTAAACAGGAAGTTTACACCAGGTAACAAAGTGCTGATACTGCTCCCCACTGATCACAACAAACTACTGATGCAGTGGAAAGGCCCATACGAGGTTGAGGCCGTGGTAGGGATCAACGACTACAAGGTGAATGTCGGCAAGAAGTCCAAGATCTACCACGCTAACCTCCTGAAACTGTATGTGGAGAGACCTCCGGAAGCAGTACAGGTCGCAGCAAGTGTGGAAGAACCAGCCGAACTAGACGAGTTCGACGGTGAGGAACTACTGGAGTTGGGAGACCTCCACAAGAAAGAGGGAGTGGATGACGTCAAGCTAGGACCTGACCTGACAGAAGATCAGCAGAAGGAGCTGCATGATTTTATGGGCGACTTCACCCATAGGTTCTCTGATGTTCCAGGCTCTACGTCCTTGGTCGAACATGAAGTCCACCTCACATCTGACGTTCCTGTTCGCTCAAAACCATACCCTATCCCGTTTCAGGCTCGGGAATCCTTGAAGAAGGACATCGACAATATGTTGAAGATGGGGGTCATCCGTGAATCATCATCCCCTTACTCATCTCCCGTTGTTGTGGTCAAGAAGAAAGACGGCACAAACAGGGTATGCATTGACTTCAGGAGAGTCAATAAGATCACCGTGTTTGACCCTGAACCAATGCCGACGGCGGCTGATCTGTTCCGACGGTTGACTGGCAGTAAGATCTTCTCAAAGATCGATCTCAGCAAGGGATATTGGCAGATTCCTGTGCGCGAAGAGGACATACCAAAGACCGCCTTTGCAACTCCAGACGGAACGTATGAGTGCCTGCGGATGCCTTTTGGCATGGTGAACAGTGGTGCTACCCTTACGAGGGGAATGCGAAAAATGCTCAAAGGAATGAAGAATGTTGTGTACTACTGGGATGATCTGCTAGTCCACACGGAGACCTTTGAGGAGCATCTGGAGACTTTGAGGGAATTGTTTTCCCGCCTGACAAAAGCTAATCTGACCGTGAGACCCAGCAAGTGCATTTTGGGGACCGACAACGTTGACTTCATAGGTCATTCACTGAAGGAAGGTCAAAAGGGGCTTTTGTTGGAAAACGTCACCAAGATCCTCAATGCGCCACGTCCTGTAACCAAGAAGCAGGTGCGATCCTTCCTTGGATTGGCTGGGTACTACAGAGAGTTCATTCCAAACTTCGCCGCCATAACGGCGCCTTTGTCGGACATGACCCGAAAAGGATGCCCCAACCGAATACTCTGGGGACCAGCTCAGGAGAAGGCATACCAGACCGTGCGCGACCTGATGTCACGAGACCCGGTGCTACGCCTTCCTGATACTGCCAAAGAGTTCATCTTGCGTACAGACGCATCGGACGAAGGGATCGGCGCCATGCTGATGCAAGAGCATGGAGGTAAACCGTTTCCGGTCAGCTATGCCAGCAAGAAGCTGTCAGGAGCCGAGAAGAACTACTCGACCATGGAGAAAGAGTGTTTAGCCATCGTGTGGGGAATCAAGAAATTTGAACTCTACCTCCAAGGGGTGAAATTCGTGCTTCAGACTGATCACAAACCCCTCACCTACCTGAACTCTGCAAAGTTTGTGAATAATCGTATCATGAGGTGGGTGATGTACTTGCAGAACTTTGATATGCGAGTGGAATCGATCAAAGGTTCAGACAATGTTGGAGCAGATTTTCTCAGCCGAGTATGTGAGTAAAACTGTGTTCATTCTCCAACAGACTAATGTACATACCTGGATTTCAATCTGTTATGTATGCATAACATGTGTACAGGTAGCGTTTCAATGATTGAAAGAAATTAGGTAAATTTCTTCTGGTGTTGGGGGTAATGTTAGGAAACGCTACCGTTGCTGAGCTTTGGTTCAGTTTTGTGTGTTGCATGTAGTTGACTTATTTTTACTTTGTGGGAAAGTACCGATATTATATTTTGTAAACACAATATTTATGCTTGGACGAGAATGCAGGTGAACTTTCTAGTCCTGTCAAAACAAGTTGTTTACCATGCTGATTTAGTGTGAGTTCGTGGCGTTCGATCGGATTAAGGGCGTCGGCACCTTTTGATGTACGTCACAGAGAATGTCGCTAGTTTAGTCCATGCACGGCTCGTATAATGTAGTTGTTTCATGTTCGGTCTGGAATATTCTCGAGATTGAGTATTTACTATATATGCCAGCGCGATTTGAATGTTAAAAAAGCTTCTATTTGAGTTCTGCTAGATGTGCAGTTGTATGTATGTAATGCTAAATAAATCCTCGAACTCAATTTGACGAGTTGTTTTCTGCTGCTGCGAAGACGGGCGACGTAGAATAAAAGAACACAACTATACGACATTTGAGAACTTGTGGCAATCTCAAGTGTCGTGTAACAACAAGCTCTATGTAACTGACAATCCTGGAGGTTAGTGGGGGTTTGAACTGCAGCTGAATATCGGAAGACAGGTCTTTCTGTGACAACCCCAAAGCACCTCCCCTCCCTCCCCCAACAATACCATAACGCCAACTTGCTACCCCCTCCTTCTATTCTGCCACACAAGAATAATAGAGATAAACTCACCAGGAGAGAAGAGTACGAGTGCCTTGAGATATGCAAACTCTGGAGCAGTGACCTGCAGCTGTGCCATGGATGAGATGTAGTCCTGCAGCCTGACGATATGATCCATCACCCCCTTCACCTTGTCCTGCCCAGCCTTGTCTGCACACGCCACAAGTGTATCGGTTTAGTTAACTTTCCAAAAAGCTCAACTTCATTTTTTTTGCACTTTATACTTTACCCCAAAACAAAATAAAAACAATAAATTTAAAACGATCACATTCTCTCTTCTTGTTATACGCTCGTCACTACCTGTACATTGATGTGCATGTGTAACTTTGCAAACCCTTGTAACTGTTCACCTGCTGGGATATAATACCAGTTTCACTGTGTCTTAGACTGGGCGGCTTTTCAATTTTTTACTAACCGTGGGCGGCTTTTAATTTTTTACTAACAGTGGAGCTATCCTGACAATCTGTTTTTCATTCATACAACCTTAGCCTTGCTTTGTTTTCATAAAAAAAAACTAACAATCACACAACCATTCACCTAACGCACAACTGTTCTAGTCTGCTGGTTCAAACTGTTTTCTTTCTCAAATATTTATATGTATTCAATGTGTAAATACTCAAATAGTTGGTTGTTATTCCTAGTTAATATGCAAAGCGCAGAGGGCACGAAACTCTGTGGTTTGCGCTTTATAAGCTTTCCTTATTATCATATTATCCTTTAAGGAAAATAAAAACTTTAACGGTAGCTTAGTAAAGGGTTGACCCAAATTCAAAACAACTGACCAGACTCTGCCTGCTCACCATCTCCATTTTGCAGTGAAGTCTGCAAGTGGTTCAAGATGGCTGCCAGGATGGTGGGGAGACACATGACCTGTGAACACTGTGCCAGGCCTAACGTGAACAGTTCACTCCAACACCACCGCACCAGTGTGGTCTGTATGTCTGCCCTGTCAACAGAAAAATTCAATGTGAACAGTTCACTCCAACACCACTGCACCAGTGTGGTCTGTATGTCTGCCCTGTCAACAGAAAAATTCAATGTGAACAGTTCACTCCAACACCACCGCACCAGTGTGGTCTGTATGTCTGCCCTGTCAACAGAAAAATTCAATGTGAACAGTTCACTCCAACACCACCGCACCAGTGTGGTCTGTATGTCTGCCCTGTCAACAGAAAAATTCAATGTGAACAGTTCACTCCAACACCACCGCACCAGTGTGGTCTGTATGTCTGCCCTGTCAACAGAAAAATTCAATGTGAACAGTTCACTCCAACACCACCGCACCAGTGTGGTCTGTATGTCTGCCCTGTCAACAGAAAAATTCAATGTGAACAGAAAGTGCTTCTTCTTCTTCCTTGTTCGCTTACACAAAGTTTTATACAAGTGAACGGTTTTCTTCAAAAGATTACATGAGCTGTGTGCACATCTGTCAAGACTGTCCTGAGAGTGAGAATAAGAACTGTTTGTAACACTCACAAAGGAAAAGAACGACGGGGATACAAAAAAATGTGCTGAAGTTATTCATTGTCCTATGCCCAGGTCAAGGGGAGAGCATCCAAGATATGCTGTATTTCTAAGTCACTTTTAAAAAGCCACAGATATTTTTTGAAATGTGTCAAAGTATGCCACAATTGGTAACAGTGATGACTAGAAAGAGGACTACACATGCAAAATTCAATAAACTAGTTCATAACAAGAGAGAGAGAGAGAGAGAGAGAGAGAGAGAGAGAGAGAGAGAGAGAGAGAGAGAGAGAGAGAGAGAGAGAGAGAGAGAGAGAGAGAGAGAGAGAGAGAGAGAGAGAGAGTGAGGGAAATTCATACCAACATCTACAATACACTAAAGCATTCTCACAGTCACGGGCGTAGAGAAAATCCACAAGACTGCATACAAGGGGTAAAACATGTCTAAACTGTACAAATAAAGCAACAAACAACCAGATCCACAGCAAAACTCACGTAAGCATCTGGAAGCAAGGCAGGGAGCGCGTCCAGTGCATGGAGAGGAAGAGTAACCTGGACGCACTCTCACAGATGTAGTGGATGTTCAGGTAAGCCGGCATGGGGGAGGGGGTGGTCAGTGTGAACTGGAAGTACGGCTCCGACAGCAAGGGACCTGCAATGAGAAGTGGGTTTTTTTTAACATGTAAAACGACTATTACTAAGAATACTGACCTCAATTAAAGGTTACCCTACTCATGACATGAGTGTCAAACTGACACTCGTAAGCATGGGTAACTCCAAATATTAAAAACGAGGTGATGTATTTTTGTTCTTCTTTCTTCTTCAGCGTTCCACTGTTGTTTCACTTGGTGATGTATTTGAAAGAAATAATATTGCATACATTTATGAAATTATTTGTTCACAAAGGCTTCTAATTATTAGAAACAGACCATGTTCTAAAATCGAGCCCCCAAAACAGTAGCAGTTTATTAATAAAATGTTTTCTCCAAAACACACAGTTCAAAATTGCTGTACTTAGTTTATTGACACTTAATGGATTTTATACATATATATAAGGCCAAAAAAAAAAGGTCTGTTTACGGTAACATAGGCCAAAAAAATAGGGTCGGTAGGTTGGGATTTTTTTTCCCCTCCAAAAAACCTTTTTTTTCTTCTTTTTTCCCCCCCCCAAATGCCAAAAAAAAAGTCTAGGGTCGCGCGAAAAAAATAGGGTCGGTCGGGTTACCGTAAACAGACTATTTTTTTTTTTGCCTAACAGACAAAAAGCAAGAGTTGGAGACATAAAAATGGTGAGAAATGTGTCAGCAAGCATGCGCATGTCCTCTTTGGTCCCAGGATATTTCTTTCTTTATTTGGTGTTTAACATCGTTTTCAACCACGAAGGTTATATCGCGACGGGGGAAGGGGGGAGATAGGATAGAGCCACTTGTCAATTGTTTCTTGTTCACAAAAGCACTAATAAAAAAATTGCTCCAGGGGCTTGCAACGTAGTACAATATATGACCTTACTGGGAGAATGCAAGTTTCCAGTACAAAGGACTTAACATTTCTTACATACTGCTTGACTAAAATCTTTACAAACATTGACAATATTCTATACAAGAAACACTTAACAAGGGTAAAAGGAGAAACAGAATCCGTTAGTCGCCTCTTACGACATGCTGGGGAGCATCGGGTAAATTCTTTCTCGTCCCAACCAATATGGGACTCCCCCTAACCCGCGGGGGGCTCCCAGGATATGGTCAACTTGATGGATGATCAGAAACAACACAAATACACACCACAAAGAAATCTTAATTAGTGTAATTATTGGCTTATCATTTGGACATAGATTCATCTGGGCAGAGGTGCCACCCAAATCGATGGTACACAGCCGCGGAGTTGGATTAGTTGAAATTGTTGTGATTTCAACCAACAGACATGAGACCACAGAAAGTTGAAAAATACTGAAATCATAAAAAATCTACTAAAAACAACAAAATGCAATAAAAACCGTTAAAACATACCTAAATTTAAAATTCGGAGAAAAAAAAAACACCCTACCCAACCCCCCAACAACAACATTAAAACAGTGCAGAAAAATAGACGATAATGAAACTGAAAAGAAACAAAAATAAAATATGAGAGAGAGAAAGAGAGAGAGAGAGAGAGAGAGAGAGAGAGAGAGAGAGAGAGAGAGAGAGAGAGAGAGAGAGAGAGAGAGAGAGAGAGAGAGAGAGAGAGAGAGAGAGAGATTGTCTTACCATCGAGCCAAATGAGCCAACTGACTGGTTGGTAAGCTGGTCTTTCACTTTGGTCACATGCTTTACAGTTGTCACATGCAATGTCAGTGCCTTCTTTCCATTTGACCCGTACCTTATAACATCTATATATACCCTAATATTTTCTCAACGGATTTGCATGAATCTTGAGAATGACCCCTGGGACCTTCAAAAATACGGAATTCAGTATAAATACTGAGCTCTCATCACTGACCCATCAGACCCTTGCGGCTTGTTCCCAACCAGCTTGGTGGGGCGCTGTTTCGCTTTGCACACCTCAGCCTTGTGCCCCAAGCAAATATAGATGAAGACTTGAACACCAGGAGTCCTACACTTACCTTCCAAGTCAATCAGGTATGTGTCATTGGAGTCCACGCTCATGTTGGATTGGTCCAGACTGCTTTCTGCCGCACTGGCATCCCCTCCATCACCCCCAGGCTGCAGAAAAAAAATGTTCAGGTTAATATTAACATCTCTGACATTGCATTCAGAAATTAAGAAGAAGCAAAACACACCACAAAAAAAAAAAGTAAAAAAATAAAGAAGACTTTGCCATCCATAGCAAAAACGGACAAATTAACCCTTACTGCGCAGAGACCGTGTAAATAATTTGTTACTGTACTGTATAAAATACAACAGTTCATAACTGAAAGGTGTCCACAGCATCAAAAAACACACACAGAAGCAAACCATACATAGCTCATCCCAAATCAACAAGACTCACTCACCGGCTGAACAGACGTCTCCTGACAGGCCTTGGCCAGTGTGTCGAAAGCCTTGGCCACAGAGTCGTTAGACTCCATCTGCTCCCCGGTAGTCGTGTCCACCTGGGCCAGAACGTCGGCGGCCGACTGAGCGGCGTTGTCCTCTGACTCCTTTCCCATGGTGGCCAGCGTGGTGACGACGGAGGCGAGCGTGGAGAGGTCGGTGTTGGTGGAGGTGCCCGGAGACATCTGTGAGCTGAGCACCACCATGCCTTGGTCCGTCTGGATCACTCGCTCCTGGAGGTTGGCCAGCAGGCTGCCGTACTTGCCCTCTTCTCCTGGCTCACTCTGTGGAGAATGGCAGTAAACTATACAGTGACGGAGGTCGCATCTGCTTATTTTGCTTACCATCATTTTGCTTACCATCATTTTGCTTACCATCATTTTGCCTACCACCAGCGACTGTCTGACAAAAAATTGATAGAGAATTTACCGAAACTGGTTGCTGTTATGTCTTCTTTTTGTAGTGATAGAGGTCAAGTCATTTGATGTATGTATTGATAGCACTAGCAGTCAAAATTGGAGAAAAAAACAACCAACTTGGAATTGACAAGCTGACTGTTCATCTGACAGGTTTTACACATTGACAGATTTTCAACTGGTCACCATTCAATTCTTTCCTCTTGTCTCTGCACATAATTATGGTATCTATTAAAGCAAAATTAACATAAAATCAAAAAGTGTGAAAAAACAAACAAAACATTAACCCATACAAAACACTACTCTGGGCAAAACAAGATTTTACTTCTGAGAAACAAAGGGAAGTAAGCGCTCTAAATGCATTGCATGTGATGTACACATGCAACAAGACTAAGAGAGAGCTGTGCAGAACCAATTTCCTGGCATCTGAGAAAATAAAATTAACAAGTGACTTTCATCCTCATCTTACGTCAATACTCAATGGAGGGGCGGGGTGCAGGGAAGGGAGGGGGGGGGGGAGTCACCTTGAGTTTAAATATCACCTTTGGGCTGAATGTGGGTATGGCAGCGGAGGGACTATTGAAGTCTTTACGAATGTAGATTCTTTGAGTGGAGGTTGCCACGGTAACAGGCACTTTGTCTTTGTGATCGGCCGGTCGACGCTCCTGTTGCACAGCTGGTAAGACAACACCTGAAGTTATTTTCAATGTGTCACAAGATCAAACAACAAACCCAAAACAACATTCACACAGCAACTTCCATGCATCACTCTCCAAATCCAAACAAATTAAAAACTGCATGGTTACACTGGAAGGATATACTTAAAAAAAAAAAGAAGCTTTTATCTTTAAATACTTTCAGTGCTTTGTATGTTTACTTCTGTTCCTTTTGCGTTCGAACATTTAGTCACTATTTGCAAAACAATTATCCCTAAAACTGATTTTACATCTGAAAACTGTGATCATTCAACAAGGATTTTGAAAAAGTAATTGTGTAAAATCAGGTAACAATCTCGGAATTTCAGGAATTATCTCTGGAAAAAACAGACATCTCGAATCAAATAGGATTTTTCAAAGACAAAAATATGTATACTCACATTCTGAGCGCATGCCAACTGAGAGGCATTTCTGCAGACGACAGTACTGGCAGCGGTTACGATGCAGCTTTGTGACAGGGCAGTCGCGTGTTCCCCGGCAAGCGTAGCCCAGCTGTTTCCTGATGCTGCGCTTGAAGAATCCCTTACACCCCTCGCAGCTGATGGCTCCATAATGCCGACCTGTACGAAAATAAGTTACAACTTTATATCAGGCTGGTGTAGGGATGCCTCTTGACACTTACAGTTTGCAAAATGCAGAGCTAGCTACCTTTATAAATATTAGGCAAAAAGTAGCTTGAAGAAAATTTTTCAAACAATGATTCTGAAACAGGTTTCAATCAGCTCTGGCAATGTTCAAACATCGCTTTCTTAAAAAAAAAATCTTTCAGCATAATGCCTTCACAAGGAAAGTTATGAGGCAGGCAGTTGCATCTAACTGTTCTTTACCGTAGTACACACCTAAAATGTCTCCTTAGTATCTGTGTAAAGAACTGTTGATCAAAAATGTTTTGAATCGACACAGACGCTGGTAATCTTTTTCTACCATTTCCTCACGTCACAGCATGAAGGCTCCAACAACACACGTTCTGATTGGTCGGGTGTCCTGATTTGTGATAAATTCGCAGAAAGAGCTTGCCCTTTTTCCAAAGTAACAACAGCACTGCAAGGTTGCTTTCCAGCTTGTTCAAATGCTTTCTTTCCAGCTTGTAACAGGGCTAATTACGGGACAATAGACGATGTTCGGAAATAACTGTCGGGTTTGTTTGGGTTGTGAACCTGAAAGAGTGGATACTCTAGCATTTAGCGAGTCAAACTTTCCCATGTGACATTATAGGCCAGTCACTAGCAACGGCTAAGTCAACACATGCTGACAAGGAGCATGTATAGAAAGTTTGCCTCACTAAAAGCACGAGTATTCACTGTTCCGGACAAGGGCTTTACTCACCTGAGGCACGATCCCCACAGACGACACAGGGCTCGTACTTGTGCTCAAACTGCTGTTTCTGTGTGATCTTGTCCTGCACCGCCCGCTGCTCCTCTCGCAGTCGCTCCAGGCGCTGCGCATGTTGAAGCTCCTGTTATACACACATCATTGACTGACGTCACTCACCGAAGGCTAGGCACATTTTGTCGTCGTCCTGGAATTTTGGCGAAACTCGATTCTTGGTGATTTTGATCTTTTTGTGCTTTAGACTAAGTAAAACATTCTCCATAAGAAATATTCTCTAAAATACAATGGACAATATACGATTTAACATTCTTTTATCTTTCTATCAATACCACTACCAGGTACAAATATAAGGCAAAAAAAAAAAAAAGTCTGTTTACGGTATCCCAACCGACCCTATTTTTTCGCACGACCCTAGACTTTTTTTGGGCAAATTTGGGAAAAGAAAAAAAATGAATAAAATAAAAATAAATTTAAAAAAAATAAAAAGTCTTTGTTTTTTGGCAAAATAACTTAAAAATATGTGGGTTTTTTGAGAAAAAAAAATCCCGACCTACCGACCCTATTTTTTGGGCCTATGTTACCGTAAACAGACTATTTTTTTGTTGTTGGCCTAAACACTATTTCATAATAAAAATAATAATTTTTGGCCTTCTGCTGAAAAGTTGTCTAAAATGAGTTACACCAAAATTCCATGACGATGTCGATTTGTGGCTGAATTATCAATAAGATAACTACTATATTATGTGGAACCACCCCTTTCAAGACCCCGGATTTAAGACTCACAGTTACTACACAGTTGATACACAGTTACTACAATTCTGAGTGACCTGATGCAGCACAGCTGGTCTCGGCCAAAAAAAAATTAATCAACATAGGTGGGGTAGAAAGTGTTAAAGAAGGTCCTACTGTCTGAGTAAAGGACAATCGGCATCAAGGGAAATTCTAATGGAGATGCTAGTAGCTATTCTCACAGTACACATCTGTCTTATTCCAATGCCAGCAGTTCAACTGCTGCCATGATAGTTACTACTGTACTTCATATTGGAGATAAGAGAAAGAAGGGAGAGGCTTAAAAGATCAATTCCTTTCTCTGCCTGTTTTTCCCAGAGAAAGCGCACACTAACCAGACCTTCAGAAATGAGAAGAAAATACCCACACTTCTCCACATGGAACCTTACATTAACAATTTATTTCAAAAGCACATACATGTTCCCAAAATACACGCTCAAAATTCAAAAGAAGAGGAAAACTCACCTTGAGTTTAGCAGCCCAGTCAATGGAAGAGAGAGCACCTGGGGGCACCTGCACAACCTGCGTGGCGTCTTTAAGTTTGGTGGCCAGGTCAGCGGGGTTGACCGCCGACACCACCACCTGTGTGCCGTTGGACATCAAGCCCTGTCCACCCTGCAAATCACAAACATCAGGCAATCCATGAAAGCACAGCTCACAAAAAGTTGGTTACCACTCTAAAAGAAAGCAATAAATGTCCCTGAATCCCTCAGTAGCATAACAGAAAGGCAGAAGGAATTATTGCTTTTAGTTTTATTAAGTCTTCTTTCAAAAACACAGTGGATGTTGGTTGGCGTATGCAGTTGGCGAACCAGCTAAACTTATTCCAAAAGGAAATCAAAAAAACCTTGCTGTCATTTTTTTCTACAGTGGGCAAAAATACGCCCAGGACTGTCTTACCTCTTTGTCTTATGGCTTTTTTGGCAGATTTGCAGAAGAACAAAATCCTAGCTACATCCCTGATAGTGATACACAGTAAAACAACTCCTTTCAAGACCACCAGACTCAAGCCCTACCCACTCAAACGACCTGTCTTCCTCAGATTTTCTCATAATGCGTCTGTAAATTTATCTCCTCTCTCCTCTTTTGAGACTTCTTTTTACATTTAGTCAAGTTTTGACTAAATGTTTTAACATAGAGGGGGGAATCGAGACGAGGGTTGTGGTGTATGTGTGTGTGTGTGTGTCTGTGTGTGTGTGTGTGTGTGTGTGTGTGTGTGTGTGCGTGTCTGTGTGTGCGTGTGTGTGTGCGTGTGTGTGTGTGTGTCTGTGTGTAGAGCGATTCAGACTAAACTACTGGGCCGATCTTTATGAAATTTGACATGAGAGTTCCTAGGTATGATATTCCCGGACGTTTTTTTCATTTTTTCGATAAATACCTTTGATGACGTCATATCCGGCTTTTTGTAAAAGTTGAGGCGGCACTGTCACACCCTCATTTTTCAATTAAATTGATTGAAATTTTGGCAAAGTAATCTTCGCCGAAGGCCGCGGGGTTTGGTATTGCATTTCAGCTTGGTGGCTTAAAAACTAATGAGTGCGTTTGGTCATTAAAAATCGGAAACTAGTAATTAAAATTATTTTTTTATTAAACGATCCAAAAACAATTTCATCTTATTCTTCGTCATTTGCTGATTCCAAAAACATATATATATATGTTATATTTGGATTAAAAACAATCTCTGAAAATTAAAAATATAAAAATTATGATCAAAATTAAATTTCCGAAATCGATTTAAAAACTATTTCATCTTATTCCCTGTCGGTTCCTGATTCCAAAAACATATAGATATGATATGTTTGGATTAAAAACATGCTCAGAAAGTTAAAACGAAGAGAGGTACAGTAAAGCGTGCTATGAAGCACAGCGCAACCGCGCCAAACAGGCTCGTCACTTTCACTGCCTTTTGCACTAGCGGCGGACTACGTTCAGTTTCATTCTGTGAGTTCCACAGCTTGACTAAATGTAGTAATTTCGCCTTACGCGACTTGTTCCAAACTACTGTAGGCACTTCTGCAGCAGCAGCAAAACCTCTCAGTAACAATCAACATCAACACAAATAGAATGAGGCAAAATACCCCCCCCCCCCCCCCCCCACCAAAAAAAAAAGGGTGTAGATCTATATTTGATTTCTTTCATTGTGAAAAATATCAGAAATAAAAAGAGTTTAAGAAATACCAGCATGCACTGTTCCTGAACAATAAAACCGTACCCAAACAAATAGGATTCTGGAGATAGTGGATTCTACAGCAGTGATAGTAAATAAAAATATGTACAACTTACACAAACAAGAAGGGCAAAGCCCATATGACTCACATGCTTGACCTTGACCTTTACATGACCTTCATACACTAAGAACTGCTTTACACATTTTTCCTACCAAAATACATGTGACCTTGACCCAAGGTCAAGGTCATCCAAGGTCATGCAACACAAAGCTGTTAATTCAAGACATAGGAAGTACAATGGTGCTTATTGGCTTTCTACCATGAGATATGGTCACTTTTAGTGGTTCACTACCTTATTTTGGTCACATTTCATAAGGGTTAAAGTGACCTTGACCTTGATCATATGTGACCAAATGTGTCTCATGATGAAAGCATAACATGTGCCCCACATAATTTTTAAGTTTGAAACAGTTATCTTCCATAGTTCAGGGTCAAGGTCACTTCAAAATATGTATACAATCCAACTTTGAAGAGCTCCTGTGACCTTGACGCAAGGTAAACCAAACTGGTATCAAAAGATGGGGCTTACTTTGCCCTATATATCATATATAGGTGAGGTATTAAATCTCAAAAACTTCAGAGAAAATGGGAAAAATAGCTCTTTTTTAGGCAACATTTATGGCCCCTGCGACCTTGACCTTGAAGCAAGGTCAAGATGCTATGTATGTTTTTTGGGGCCTTGTCATCATACACCATCTTGCCAAATTTGGTACTGATAGACTGAATAGTGTCCAAGATATATCCAACGTTAAAGTTTTCCGGACGTCCGGACGGACGGACGGACGAACGACTCGGGTGAGTACATAGACTCACTTTTGCTTCGCATGTGAGTCAAAAAGGAACTTTGAAAGTTAACACACACATCCATTTTATTTAGATGAAAAAAGTGTATGTCGAACATATTGCAAGAGTCCATTACAAAGTTACAGTGGTACTTGTGGTGACAAAACACCCTTGGCGCATAACACTAACAGAACTGTCGTCATTGCAGGTAACCTTCCATGACAATTCATTTAGCCCTAGTTGATTGTCAAGCAATAATAAAATAATGCAAACAGAAAAAGTCTGTAATTAAACGAGACGATGAACATCTCCATCTCAGCTGAGCGGCACCACTTTTCTGACACTTACAGTCCTGTAGTGTATGATTGATAAACTCATCAAGGTACATTCCTTCTCAGTGAGTTCTCGTGTCTCTGTGAGAGATTATGTTCACCACCAAGGAACTGTTCAGGCCTTTGCACAGGGTAAGAACATTCTTCAACTTTAAAGCCATATGTACTCGATGACTATACACGCTAATTGCTTTACCAACAGCTGGAGACATGCTAAATTAAGTTCCCTGCAAAATATTGTGGTCTAGGACCCCTTAAATGTTGAGATATTTGAATTTTCATTTTGATCTGGATCGTCCTATTTATAGATTTGGCAACACATGTAACGTTGATGCAAGGGAGAGAACTCCGCGGCTTTGTTGACATCCTCACTTTTTCAGAGGCTAGAACAAGCTGTAATGCATGTATTATGGTCCGCGCATGGTGACATATCGTCATTATATGGTCTTATGGTGCGTTTGACATCGATTGTGGGCAAACTACACGTTGTAAACACGGGAGTGCGTTAGTATGCCTTTAACCTTGTGCCAAAAATCAAAAGCCTGGCTGTGTCCCGTGCAAACTTTGCAAAGTGGACATTTTTGTTGTTCATTTAATGTTGTGTCTACCTGCTAAATTAATTCAGTCTGCAAAAAAATCACACTAATGCACAGAACGCAGCTGAGTGAAGGGATGCTCTTAGTCTTAGTCGGATTCCATTAAAAAGAGATCTGTGGTACAGTGGAACACCCCTTTTATGACCACCCTATTATAGGACTTCCTCCCTTTTAACTAGGACCGTTTTCTGAGACTATCCCTTCACCTGTAAATCTAACCCCTTTAAAAGACTCCCTCTTTTTGAAGACCTGATTTTCTCTGATATTAGTAGGGGGGTTCCACTGTAGTAATCACTGTCACTATTGTCAGATATTAAAACACCAGCACTAAGCGTGTCTGATCTATTCACCTGATCATGTTTATAGCCTTTGAAATTGCATGATTGAAGCAGCCTGGGCTCTCAGTCTCACAGTTTGTTTGTTTGTTTGCTTAACGCCCAGCCGACCACGAAGGGCCATATCAGGGCGGTGCTGCTTTGACATATAACGTGCGCCACACACAAGACAGAAGTCGCAGCACATCAGGCTTCATGTCTCACCCAGTCACATTATTCTGACACCGGACCAACCAGTCCTAGCACTAACCCCATAATGCCAGACGACAGGCAGAGCAGCCACTAGATTGCCAATTTTAAAGTCTTAGGTATGACCCGGCCGGGGTTCGAACCCACGACCTCCCGATCACGGGGCGGAGTCTCACAGTCACATCAAGCCAAATTAACCATCTTCAAACACAACCCTAATAGTAACAGTGCACATCATCCTAATGAAACATAAATGGACAATATGCACTTGAGACAAACAACAGAGAGGTCTTATCAGACTAATTATGAAGTATAATTTCTGTCTGTTTTGCACTTTTGTCGTCTTGGAACAAATCTGAGAAAATCAGGCCTCAACAAGGAGAAAGTTTTTAAACAGGGCGAAATTTATTGAGGTTGTGAACATTAGTGAGTGAAAATAAGGTCTTACGAAAAAAATGGGGTTCCAGCACTGTATTTTGTGTGTGTGTCATAACTTATTTATTTATTTATTTGGTGTTTAACGTCTTTTTTAACCGTTCAAGGTTATATCGCGACGGGGTGTGTCATAAGACAGCGTTAATCTAAAGAAGTCTCTTAAGTGGTCTCCTCAAAACAAATTAAAGGTTACAATTAGACACCTCCTGCAGAGAACCTCTGCCTGCCACACCAGTGTAGCCTTCAAGTTAAAAAAAAAAAGAAAAAAAAGAAGAAGTATTCTCCCTTATCCTTTTCTTTCCAAGCATACACCCACCCCCTTCCGGTCTGAGGACATTCAGCCATGGTTTCAAATGGCCTCTTGTTGGGTCAGTAACCTAACCCATCCACGTCTCCATGGTGACAAGCTGCATCAAGCAAATGCCCTGATTCCTGTTTCAAACAGCATGAGACTTCAGTCAGACTTCTATCTTGCTGGGAGTGGGAGTCTTGCACTCAGTAACTTAACTTGAAAGAAATATCTTGCCTGAAATGTTACAAATTGGTTTTAAGGCCAAAAAAAAAAAGGTCTGTTTACGGTAACATAGGCCAAAAAAATAGGGTCGGTAGGTCGGGTTTTTTTGTTGTTTTTTTTCTCCCAAAAAACGATATTTTTACGTTATTTTGCAAAAAAACCCATAAGATTTTTTATTTTTTTTTTCCCCAAATGCCAAAAAAAAGTCTAGGGTCGCGCAAAAAAAATAGGGTCGGTCGGGTTACCGTAAACAGACCTATTTTTTTTTTGGCCTAACCCTCACATTTACAGATCAACAAGGCTAGTGTCACTCTCAAATTAAATGCGGAACAAAAAACTCTAAGGCCTAAACAAAATCTGTGTTTCTAATTTCCAGACCATCCCTATTTTTTCCACCCGATCCTACTCCTAGAACTTTTGTTTGACCCTTAAAACAAATTTAATTAAAAATGACAAAACTGGATTTTGCAGGCTCAACACGAAAAGAGACTCTTCTATGACATCCAGGGAACTCAGCTTGCACCTTGCAGTCAATAAAAAGCCACATGTGTCTCCAGGAAAAAAAAAATAGAAGACATGAACCCTTAAAAAAACTGACCTACTGACCCTAATTTTGTTGGCCTTATCATCAGGATCAAACAGGATTTATGCTTTTGGGCCTAGTTCTCCATGTTTCAAATGCTTGATTTTTTTAACGCTAAATAATAGCTATTTCTTTCGAGTAGTCGATCTTTCAGAGGATATTTTCTTTACATTTCATTCTTAACAGTACACCCACACAGTGATTCACAAACAAGTCATAATCAGAAACATAACCAGAAGCAAAGGTCTGTAAGTGTATCAACTTTTTTCTATCCATCCTGAAATAGCACATTCTCACTGTCCCTTGTTAAAAGAAGTAGGACCCCACCTCCTCCTGTAAAAAGACCTATAAGTATAACTGCAAACAGCAGCAAAAAGCTGCTGCTAACACAATCAGTAAAGTCCACAGCACATGTTTCGAAGCATCTGCAGACACAAGCCAGCAAAGGACAGGCACAGGTCAAAAGTAACACTATCAGCCAGGGTTGACATCTTTTCCTGTCTTGCTGCTGCTAAGTATTGATTTGTCTGAGGTCCACAGAAAAGCCATGTGATAAAGAACTGTAGATGTCACGACCCCTTCCCTAAAGGTCAACGCCGCATTTCCATGGCACCCTTGCGCACATCAGGAAAATATGAAGCCACTTATAAAGTTATAGTTATAGATTGCAGAGCCGGTAAGATTGCAAAGTTGATACAGTTCAGTCACAGGTTAACCCCAATAGAATTATATTTATATAATGCACTGACAGTAAGACCGACAAGCTGACAACTTTTTCACTTTTTTGGCTCAGCCTCATGAAAGTGAAGCTTCTGTATTCATACCTACTCTGTCCATCTGTCTGCGTGGGATGTGCAATGAGGCAAACTTTGACATTTGACAAGATTCCAGAAACAAAATACTTCAGATGCACCATGTTTGCTATGTGTGATATTGATAATAAATACGATAAGGAGTATCACAGTGGGACTTTCCCAGCACAGCATGTGCAACTTGAAAAACTTCCTAGCCATCCAAAAAAGACATGACATCAAGCACCGTAGCATTGCAATCCATCTCCGCCTCGGAGTTAATGTTGGTACGTCAAGTCTACAAAAAGAGCAACATTTCCTCTTGCATTTATACTTATATATATATATAGTCGTCTTATAAGTTATACTCAAGTTCAACATTACAGATAGGATGAGACAGTCACACTCACAGAGTTCTGAGACAGTCACACTCACAGAGTTCTGAGACAGTCACACACACACAGAGTTGTGAGACAGTCACACTCACACAGTTCTGAGACAGTCACACACACAGAGTTGTGAGACAGTCACACTCACAGAGTTCTGAAACAGTGACACTCACAGAGTTCTGAGACAGTCACACTCACAGAGTTTTGAGATAGTCACACTCACAGAGTTCTGAGACAGCCACACTCACAGAATTATGAGACAGTCACACTGACAGAGTTCTGAGACAGTCACACTCACAGAGTTCTGAGACAGCCACACTCACAGAATTATGAGACAGTCACACTCACAGAGTTCTGAGACAGTCACAGACTCACACTCACAGAGTTCTGAGACAGCCACACTCACAGAGTTCTGAGACAGTCACACTCACAGAATTCTGAGACAGCAACATTCACAGAGTTCTGACACAGTCACACTCACAGAGATCTGACACAGTCACACCCACACCGTCACAGAGTTCTGAGACAGTCACACTCACAGAGTTCTGAGAGGTTGTGAAGGAGACAGGAATGGTGAGCCCTCCCCCGGCCAAGGCGATGGGAAGGGTGACCGTCCCTTGCGTCCCGGACCCGCTGGAGCCAGGGTTTATGACGTGGATCATCTGGTCAGCACCCACGCTGCTGTTGCCCGTCTCCATCACCACCACCTGCTGCTGTTGCTCCTGCGGCTGTCGCGAACTGCGTGACGACGTTCCTGACGATTTCCTGGTCGCCTTTTCAGACGCCATGCAGCCCTTCAAGCCCTGTCCACACAGTGGGGCCTGATTGCTGACATCTGGAGAGGAGATAGGATCTGGTGTCACTAGTGCTGTTCCTAACCATTTTTACAATTACAGTGGTACAGTGGAACATCATAAATTAAGACTCCCTCCTGTTAACAGGCATCGGAATTCCAAAATAGAAAAAACTCTGAAAATAGGCAGAGGTCCAGGGGCCGCCCAGGCCCTGGCTGGGTACAGGGTCAGAGCCCCGTTGGGGGGACCAGGGGGGCAAAGCCCCCCGGAAGGAAAACGAATTTAGCTTTTTAGACCAATATTTTAACAGTTCTCGTGTAAGCAAATAATGGATAGAGAGACAATAGTTATATATATAATTTCATTTACTTTTTGTTTGGCGCGGACAACTTTTTATTTTTTTGCTGAAACGTAATTTCCTTTTTGCGGAAATCCGCGAACAATTCCCATGCCTGTTTTAAACACCTTGATTTTTCACATTTTTGGTTCATAACATCTGTTAATTTACCCCCATTTTAAAACTCCTTTCTCTTTAACTTTAACACATGATTTTCTCTGATTGTTGGAGGTCTTTACAGGGGGGCTCCTGCAATGAGAGGACATCTTTGGGACCAAACAAAAGTGTCCCTACAGTGTGTCCTCTCGCCACAGGTATATTCTGGTACAGTTGATACAGTAAAACCTCCCACTAACGACCTTGAGAATGTCCAGAAAAATCGGTCCTAAAAAGGAGGGGCCTTAAAGTTTATTGGGAGTCTGAAAGGTCTTTTTTTTTCACAGGGATGAAAACTGTTGGGCAGTTCAGTCTTGCGCGCGCGGTCTCATGGGTAAAACTCTGCGATTGACCCCGGGTAAGAAGGTCAGTGTATGTAACCTGGAACAGGAAGAGTTTCCTCTCAGACATCAAAGGAGACCGTCTCATTGGCAAGTATGGGACATTGACCCGAGGTCTCAGTTGGTGAGCAACCACTCACAGAATACGTAGGCTACACATCAGTTAATTATTGAGTTGTCCTTCTAACTGCCCCTTCCCAACCCCTCCCATCGCCTTTCTCTCCCCCCCCCCCCCCCCCCCCTACTTCGAGGGCAGTCCATCAATCGTGACAGCAATAGGTGAGAAGATGACAGCCGTGGGCCACTTGACTTGCACGCACTACTGACTACAGACTACCACCCCTGACTCTTGATGCGTGACTAATGGCGTGCGTGTTCCACGTGTGCTGCGTAATTACGAACTTTGACACTCACTGGTTAAAAGGTCAAAGTCGTTATTGACCCTAAGTTGGTTGGTCGGTCGTCGGAAAAAGGAGGGCGTCGTTCTTGGGAGGTTAGTTACAGTGTAAAAAGCATCCGTGCCGAGAAATTCGGTCGGCAAAAGGAGGGGGTCGTTCTTGGGAGAGGTCGTTACAGGAGGTTCCACTGTACTTATACTAGTAATAGACAAAGGGACAACACGAATTTGTGTCATCCCACTGGAGAGAGGGACCTGACAACGTACGCAGACACCACTGTAAATATTTATGCACTGCCTTTGTATTTGGATTAACTGATATACTGCCAGTTTTTATATTTAGTCAAGTTTTGACTAAATATTTTAACATCGAGGGGGAATCGAAACGAGGGTCGTGGTGTATGTGCGTGCGTGTGTGCGTGCGTGCGTGTGTGTGTGTGTGTGTGTGTGTGTAGAGCGATTCAGACCAAACTACTGGACCGATCTTTATGAAATTTGACATGAGAGTTCCTGGGTATGAAATCCCCGAACGTTTTTTTCATTTTTTTGATAAATGTCTTTGATGACGTCATATCCGGCTTTTCGTGAAAGTTGAGGCGGCACTGTCACGCCCTCATTTTTCAACCAAATTGGTTGAAATTTTGGTCAAGTAATCTTCGACGAAGCCCGGGGTTCGGTATTGCATTTCAGCTTGGTGGCTTAAAAATTAATTCATGACTTTGGTCATTAAAAATCTGAAAATTGTAAAAAAAAATAAAAATTTATAAAACGATCCAAATTTACGTTTATCTTATTCTCCATCATTTGCTGATTCCAAAAACATATAAATATGTTATATTCGGATTAAAAACAAGCTCTGAAAATTAAATATATAAAAATTATTATCAAAATTAAATTTTCCAAATCAATTTAAAAACACTTTCATCTTATTCCTTGTCGGTTCCTGATTCCAAAAACATATAGATATGATATGTTTAAATTAAAAACACGCTCAGAAAGTTAAAACAAAGAGAGGTACAGAAAAGCGTGCTATCCTTCTTAGCGCAACTACTACCCCGCTCTTCTTGTCAATTTCACTGCCTTTGCCATGAGCGGTGGCCTGACGATGCTACGAGTAAAATGGCATTGCGTTCATGAGTTTCATTCTGTGAGTTCGACAGCTACTTGACTAAATATTGTATTTTCGCCTTACCCGACTTGTTTTAATTCAAGTAACTCTAGTGTTTCTGTATGGAATGATGGATCTGTGGTTAGGCGTTGTATTTGTTCCACTTCCAGTACAGAAGTCAGAGGATCTTTTTCGTGCGCACTTTGTCTTGTGCTTGCGTGTACACACGGGGGTGTTCGGACACCGAGGAGAGTCTGCACACAAAGTTGACTCTGAGAAATAAATCTCTCGCCGAACGTGGGGACGAACTCAAAACTGGGTCTAAAAAGGGAGGGAGTCTTTAACCCCTTCACTGCCCACCCCGTATGTAATACGTGGTCATTTTCGGTTTGTCGTACGCCCATAACCGTATCTCATACGTGGGATTTGTGTCAACAACATTTCAGGACATTTCTGAAAACTAAATGGGAGGTAACCACTGTCCAAGTACTTGTAGGGGTTCTAAACACAGTTCTTTCCCATAGACCGTTCGGATAAGTTACTACTACGTGTTGAAAACTGTGTTAGAAATGTAGAACCGATCTATAGCATTCACAATGGCGGCCGAAAGTCGGACCTCAACTCGTAGACCTGTTTTCAAGCGATACAGTGTTCTGGAAGCTCTACAAGAAGTGATTTATGGATTACCACACAGAAGAATACTTTTATGGGCTGTAATGTGAGTACCTGATGTTTGACACCAGTTTTAGCAGTGTTTTGTGTGGTTTTACGTGCTGCAATGTGTGTGTGTGTGTAAGTCCGGAAACTGTAATTTTTGACAAAAATGGTCATTATATCAATTTTACTATAACAATCACAAACAAAGTCCAATGATCATGTCATCCTATAATAGCCAAGGGTATAAGCAAAACACATGCCAAAGATCTAAGAGATATCTCAATAAATGATCGAGCAGGGAACAGATTAGTGAACCTACCGAAGAAAGCAAAATTTTGCCCTGGCACACAGCAATACCAAAATGCTGTTATACTGTGGCAGTGAAGGGGTTAATCGGAGGGTCCGAACTCTAAAGTAAAACTAAAACTAGTAAAAGGGGAGTTCCACTGTACATTCTGTTAACATGTCTTAAACTTTAAGTAAAAAAAAACCCACCCTAGAACAAAACTTGACTAAATGTAAAAACAAGTCGCGTAAAGCTAAATTACTACATTTACGATTTAGTCACCTGAACGCACTGCATTTTTTCATCAAGACAATTATTATTGCTTCATCAATACCTCGGTGGCAAGGAAATACCGCACACTCACAGCACACTTTCACGTGAAAAACGTACTGATATTGACAAGCCAGTATAGTGCAGTAGCACTTGCGCTTAACAGGAACGCAAGCTTTTTTAAAATTCTTTTTAACTTTCTGAGCTTGTTTTTAATCCAAACATAACATTTCTATCTGTTTTTGGAGTCAGGATAATTGATAAAGAATAAGATTAAAGCATTTTTGAATTGATTACCAATACATTTATTTGAATTAGAATTTTCTAATTTTTAAATCTAATGACAAATCATTAATTGATTTTTAAGCTACAATAAGCTGAATTGAAATCCCATAGTCTGGGCTGTGTCGAAGATAATAGATTGCTTGACCAAAATTGCAATCAATTTGATCGAAAAATTAGGGTGTGACAGTGTCACCTCAACTTTCACAAAAAGCTGGATATCATTATGACGCCATCAAAATCAAACTAATCAGACATTTATTTATCCAAAAAATAAAACAAACGCCTGGGAATGATATATACCCAATTCTCCCGTAATCTCAGTCTCATACATGTACATTTTTATGAAGATCAGTCTAGCAGTTTGCTCTACACAGTGACACACACCACCACCCTTGTCTCCATTCCCTGTCTATGCTAAAGCATTTAGTCAAAACTTGACTGAATGTAAAAACTACAAATAAATTCCAAATAAAATGATAATAATATAATAAGTGGATCATGCGTCCGATTCCCAAAACAAATTATACAGTATGTGCTAAACTGGCATAACTACAGACTTTTTTTGTGCAAGCAAACAGCCCCCCCCCCCCCCCCCCCCCCCCCCCCAACATGTCAGGTAGACATGTTTCCTGCTTGCATGAAAATCTAGGTAAACTTCGCTTGTTTATTTTTAGATCTTCCCTTCAAAACTACCCATGCTCATCGACTCACGAATGTACGCACATCCGCGGTTTCATACAGTTCAAACCAAGATGTATTGATCGCGCATTGAAAACGGTGAAAGAGGCCATGTCCTCACAGTTCAGTGACCGGTAATTTACATAAAATATGCGCATAACCCACTTGTCGGCCTGACCATGAGCGAAAGGACAAAGGTCGTGCAAAATCGATACATGAGGAGAAAAAAATATCAGCAGACAAACGATGACCCAGATTCTTGGCAAACATACATCTTAGCGTGTACGTATAATGAGAGCCATTTTAGCACTGAAATAAACGTAAGAAAATAACGATTTTGAAGGGAAAACTCTGAACGGTCGGGCTCTGCGGTCTGTGACCGTGTCAATGATATACAAACAGGCAGAGGTCATGCACTTAGCCCATGTGGCTGACTGCCCGCTGGAGGTTATGTTTACAGCTTTCTGGAATTGCCGATCGCGAATCTTACACAATCCGCAACAAAACCACATCTTACAAAAATGAAATAAAACTGATCAAAAAGTTCGTACGAATGCCAACAAGCCTCCAAAGAACTGGAAGCACCAATATTCCTCTCGTTTCTCCGCGCGACTGGATCCAGGAAATGGCGGCCTAGCACTCAACGAGTTTTGAGAGAGGCGGCTGACTGAAATAATCACACTTGCTCGCAGAAATCATTATCATAAGAATCCATACTGTGTATTAAAGCAAAGCAACACCTACCTGTTGTGTATATAACATCAAAACACCCAAATGTTTAGCAAAAATATGCCAAAATCTCTCAGACAGAAATAAAGGTCAGAGGTTGTGACCTATGCCGAACGACGCAAAGGATGAACCGGTATGATTGGTCGAAAATTACGTCAAATGCTTCAATCTCGGTCTAAAACACGAGGAATTGCGGGACTTGTACACGCGCAGTAACTCCTGCAAAAGACACCAAAACACCCTAAAATGACAATCTGGTAATTAATCTATTGCAATTAAGCTTACTAAAAGAGAGGATCTATTTTTACCGAAGTGAATACCTTTTTTTTTATTCAATTTTCCTTACAGTCCGAGAGATAAATGGGGCAAGGCAGGCAAAAGTTGATGCGATTCTCTATGAAATGGCAACTTTTTTTGTCAATGGATTTAGAAAGTAGGATAGCAGACGAATTTGTAACATTGACAAGCGTGTAACAACATGATGGTGCGGGTTGCAGGTAGCTTTTGGCTCACAATGCGGCTCGCCAGAAGGAAGCTACAAAGGCAGCTGTAAGGAGGAGAGGTGGCAACAGACAAGTTACTCCCGAAGTAAGTGACTCTTCTTTAGCTTTTTTGGATCCTGTTATTCTAGCATAAATGATACTGATAAAGAAAGTTAATTATGTCAAATGTACAAAATGGTCTTTTGAATAGATATATTTTATTTCAGTGTTGCATTTTTATTGCATTGATATATCACCATGCTGATGTTGGCTACCTATCACTAAGAAGAAGAAGAAGATATGTATATATAGCCTATATCATATGTAACAAATAGTAATTACTGAAAGTGAAAAGGGTAAATTTAAGTTATAGTGATGTGGCAACTGCAAACAGGATCATTGTGATCACTGACATTTCTTCAGTTCGAAAATAATACTCATCATAGTGCACGATTCATTGCAGCAGTGATCGCTGGCCCGCGCGCATTGATCGCTGACAACTACAGGGTTTGTCTTGAGGTCACGTAGGTGAGTTAAAAAAACACACATGCTTATAGCGATCACTAGCTGCCAGTGATCGGCAAGCTATCGGTTGCGAAGCGTACGTGGATTCGATGTGCATTATTTTTTTTAAAGAAAAGCTAGGGTTTCATATTAAAGGCACACAGCATAACATACACATCAGAGTTATCCCCGAGTACGCTAGTACTTGGGCTCAGCAGACTTTAATTGTGTGTCTGTGTTTGTGTCTTTCTCCACTTAACAGCTTATTGCTGGGAAACTACTGGGCGCAGTTCGTTCAAAAGTTGATGCACTAACTTGATAATAGGTCCGATTGATCGTATTAAAACTTCATAATGTTACCTGGGACCTAAATGCGAAATAAACCACAAAAACGACTTGGCCGTAGGAGGAGTTCACACCGGCCTGGCAACACGCAGCCATTGAGCTGATAGAACAGCCGAACGCGTCACACAAAAATACGTCATGACAAAGTTACACGCAAAGCGAAAGAGACTTTGACGTCATTTACTTTTGTTCGGAATTTTCCGTCTGTTCCTAGCTTGTCAGTGAAGACCTGACGTGAGTAAGCTTACCCAAAACGTCTTTGTTCTCTATTCACATTGCAGCTGTGAAATAATCAGTCTTGTGTCTCGGTCGTGTAGGTACAGAGTTTGCTTCTGCAATCATTGTGTTCGTGTTGATGACGGCTTCATAAGACAAAATAATAAGCGAATCTATCGCGAGGAAGACGTTTATGTACAAATCACCGAACCCAACCCATTTTTCGTGTGCATTTTTCTGAAGAATAAACTGCATGTGGTTAATTTCATCCGTTTAATGCTTGTCGAAACGAGCCATAAGGCTTTAGAATAAAAGATTTCACGCATTGCTTGGCCATCTGATCACAGATGAGGTCGCAGTTTGTAGGTTGAATCTATGAATCGGCCAGAGATAGATCTGCATTTCTGGTCAGAAACCAACATTCACACCACAGACATTCCAAACATTTATATTTATTGAGCGAGCCAGTCTGAAGAGTACTCGGGTCCAGCGCGAGCGTTTTTTATAGTTGTCCATCGAGATGGCAGGTTAAGCCTGTCCTTAATGGAGCGTGAAGTCTTTATACCGAAAACTAAGTGTTAAAGCTTCGTGCAGCCAGCTTCGCGAAGTGTACTTCGCGTAGTCGACTTCGCCCAGTTAAGGACAGGCTTTTAAGCTGGTCACCAGCGTGCTACTTGCTTCAGCTCATTTTAATAAAAAGCTTGCATCAGTAAAAGGGGCGCTTACTCTGCCACACTGCTTTAATTTTTAAAGTCCCAACACTGACAGAGTATTTTTTTCGGAAAACATCTATTTAAGCTTTTAAAACACTTCCTTTTGCAAACTGAAGGCTTGTGTCCTCTTGCTCGGTAGCATTAATTTGTAACGTAGAATCTTATGGTACAACTTATTATATAAATTAGGAAATGATCTGAAGGACTTTTTCCTTACGTATTTAAAAAACACACCTTACAATGACCTTGTATCTATGATTTGTCTGTGTGTGCAACAGGTGGCTCAATGGTGGTCTGTATATAATATATATGTAGACAAACCATGCATATGCTTGCGTGTACTATGTAATATCACAACAGCTGAGTTTATAATAACTGAGAATTTAAGGCATACATTTTTATTCAAAGTGGCTCAGCAACTTTACACACTGAAAAATTAAGTTCTAAATATAGTTGCTGTCATTCAGCAGTCTGCTAATAGTAATAGTGCTATGTTGCTCAAAAGTTTATCCTTGTGAATACCAAGGTAAGCAGGTAGGTCAGGCCTTGCTCATTCAGGCAGTCATGCATGCTGTTAATCTTGATGTGTGTCTTATTCTAAAATGTGTACACATATGGACACTCAGACAGGTGACGGTATGCGTGAACACACACACAAACACACACACACACACACACACACACACACACACACACACACACACACTCACGCATACACACACACACACACACACACACACACACACACACACACACACACACACACACACACACACACACACTGTACGTGACACAAATTCATAACAGAAAGAGTTTATTTTCTTTTTCTTAATGTGAAGTCAGCATGTCCAGAGGTTTTTTTCACATTGCAGTTGCGACTGCAAGTATCTTTGTGTTTTCTTAAGTGAAATAATAGTTGCCAGTATCTTTGTGTTTTCTTAAGTGAAAAAACACAAAACATGTGTAATGATAATATAAAACAAAACAAAAACAAATGTTTGGGAAGTTTGTTACAGTTGAAATACATGTATTGTTACACATGTAGTTCATATAGTAGCTTGTATTGTGAATGTTTCAGGGTTTTGACCAGTCTATCAGTTGCAATTGCGATGAATCAAAATTTTTTTAACATACTCACATAACGGACAATAAAATTGTGTATAGTGTTTATAAGAAGGTGATAATTTATAAGCCTTTCACAAACATGTTGTGATATTTATTTACATGTATCAATCATGAATATGTGGTGAATACCTTTAATTTAAAATGCTGTCTCATTTCTCACGCATTACAGCACATATCAGATATGGCCTCAACTGCATTGAAGCAGAATAGAAAGGGAAAAAAAGAAAAGAAAAAGCAACAAGACGTGTGATGCTGAGATAAGTTTAAGACTTAAAAGGAAAGCTAGGTAAATATTAGTTCCTTTAAAGGTGTTGACTTTGACCCTGCTTTCCCGTCTAAGGATCACACAGGCATCTTGTCTCCCTTTGTTGTGTGTGCTTTGACACAAAATAGGGTTACTGCCCTTGGTCCATTCATTACACAATTTCAGGGTGTACAACGGTTGAACTAGTGATTAGTTTCTTGTCCACTGCCACAGATAGCTTGTTATAGAGAAGTTCAACTGCAACAAAAGCCATGGATGTGTGCACAAGGACATTGACACACAGAGTAATTTGCATCTGCCAGTATGGGGCAGCTTTATAATATGAATGAATAAGGATGGGATATTAAACGGCTTAATTTTAAAATGCACAGCTATTATAAAGGCTGTCATGATCAAAATCAGTTTGCATTCCTACATGTCACAAGTGATCTTGTTAACATACCAAGGGGCAAAAAGAGGTGGCTGTTTATGTCTGCTCATAACGGGTTTCAATGTTTGAATTACATTAAGGCTGGCAGTGCAGCTAAGTATGATATTACAGACACACTGTTGTTTTCTGATTGACAGCTTTTGATTTTATGACCAAAAAGATGAAAAATTACATACAAATGTTTGTTTTTAACTGGGTGAAAAATGTGTCTTTATTATTTTCTACAAGGAACATTTAAATAAACTTTTTTTTAAAAACACCCAACAAAACAAGGGTATGGATCCTTTGCAAACCTTCACAGGTTTTAACAGCACAGCTGGGACACTGACAAACTTTCAGCTGTTGCCATTAAATGTATTTTTTAATCCAAATGCATTTCTCTGCAGTCCAATTCCAACTGAAAAAAAAATAAACCATGAAAAAAATGGTCTTAACCATTCAGCTCTCCTTGAGAAAAATAAATATGAGCAGAATTAAAGATTAGATCCTCGGGCTGGATTAAGATACAGATGACGTGGTGTGGCCAACAGGTTAGTATAATGAAAATTGGAATACATGTATCTTTTGCAGTAAATGTGTACAATGTGCAGGAGTCAGTGTTTTTTGATGTTGATTTAAATTATGTTGAGAGATGTCTGGATTTTCTCGTAAGAACTATACTTATGACAGAGAGCTCTGTGAGACTGGGTTAGGCCAGATGCTGCTTTATTAAAGAGAGGAGTGCAATGCAATACAACGAGCACAGTTTGCTTGTTCAAATTCTTTCATTACTTGGAAGTGAAACTGTTACGTAAGTCGGAAGTACATGTAGTAAGTAGATGAAGTACCATAAGTATAATAGTGGGGGCACATTTTATCAAGAAAAACAAACAAAAAACAACAACAACAAAAACACCCCACAATGAAAAACAAGAAAGTGTTGTTGTTTTTTAGCCTCTAAGTCTGAGGGTACATGTACTATAATAGTAGAGGAACAAGTATGTCATCTGAAAAAACACCCCACCTCAAGAAAAAAATAGTGGTGTGTTTGACATTGTGCTCTGTGTTTGTGTTTCATCATCTGTCTGTCTGTCAGTATCAGTATGTCTGACAGACCTGGGAACCCATACGATTTCGCCGCCGTATGTTGTACGCTTGTTAGTCTAAAATACGATCAGTACGGTCCGTGGAAAATAATACGATCCAAATTCCTAGACTACTTTTTTTCAGAAGCGCATCTCGAAGCCGATCCAGTATTTTGGATGTTTAAATGCTGTGCGGAGTAGACTCATTTTTCTGAAAATACGCCAAGTTTCTTTGAGAATGCTCCCAAGTGCAAAACAGGGGTTCCCTGCAGGTCTGGTTTGACTACGTCCCTCTCTGTATGTCTGTCTGAATTAGAATTCAGACGGAAGAAGTTGGTGAGGCGATAAAGATTTTCCATGAAGAGATGAAGAGATCTTTTTACATAATATACATAAAGCAACAGAGCATGAGTATTTGCATCTATTAATGCAAGCCACTGTGTGTCATTCATTTTGGTGTGTGATGGAGAGCAATATGTCTTACCCGTAATTTTACTTTTGAAAGGTTGCTTTGCCTTTAGCAGATGCAGAAGTGGGCATTTAAAGTACTCTAAACTTCAGGAAACTTCAGAGTGGAAAAGTGAAACTCAAACACACAAAGTTTTGACTTTAGTGGTATGTCTTGCACCCATGCTCGTTGGCTAGCTAGGTTGTTTGAACTTTTTTGCACCCAACACTTAAGTCCTCTGTTTACTCGCATGAGGGTGCCTGCATGCAAAGTATGTGGTGAAGCAAGGCTTTTACGCAGTGAGAGTTGCAGGTAACTATGGTTTACACAAATTGTCCATGTAACACCATGTTACAGTTTTGAAGCGGAAAAAATCTTGGACTTGGGATGGTTGAATTTGTTGATGAATTGAAAACAATGAGACATAGGTTTTTTTGTGCTTTAAAATGTGTGGGTGTGTCTGCTTTAGCACTACAAGTTGTCACAAATATGAAGATAAAAAAGTGTACTGATATTACTTGATGAAATAAAAAGCTTCACTGTTTTAGGGCCATGTAAACCAGACTAAGCTTAAGCTGTGTTTATATGTCTCCATGATAAAATCGCAACAACAACAAAAGAATGTTTTTATGTCCAGCTCTGTAAAAGAAGCAAAAAAAAAAGCATGGTTTTATGTCTCCACAATTATTGATAAAAGACTTTAACTATAGAATGACTTTTTATGTCTCTATGATAAAAAATAAAGCAAAATACATGTTATGATTTTTGGCTCACGTAAATGTAGCAGTATGCGATGGTAAACTTTGTCTGTCTGTGCGTGTGTGTGTATGTGTGTGATAGAAACTTTAACATTTGACTGAACACCGAAATACTAATTTCACCTGGTTATTATCCAAGCAACATCTTCAAAGTATTGAAGCAATGATCAACATTTCGTCGGCATGTGTGTAGTAAAAGTGTGTATCCAAAGAAAACGGGTGGTGGGGGGTTTTGAGGGGGTAAATGCAGGTGACTGGTTTGTGTCGTGTGTGGTATGTAGACCAGGTCAGGGGTCAAGATCAGGTCAGGTCGCGTGAAGGATTGTGGTATAGATTCACTTTTCAGTTCTCACCTCTGCATTCGCCGATTCGGGGAAGACGATTTCACATTGTTCGGTTGCTTAGCTGCAGAAAAATAGATAAAGACGATACCAAAGGAGATTTCCTACAGTTTGATCTGCACAGCGTTTTTCCAGTGTCTGCGCGAGGAAGAGCTGTCAAAAGCGCAGTGTCGATCTGGCAGTCGTGTCCCCGGTAAGTACAGACAGATCTAGTGTCTCCCACTCTTACAACGTGTCACCTAAGCTTACTGATAATCCGTTTTGTTTAATTTCTTTTTATTTCAGCAGACACGGATATCAAACACAGTGCTAGGCAGTCACCTCTAGTGAAATGAGTTGATCTGCCCGTTTAAAACTGTCCACCATTTATTTGAACATGCAGATATAAGGAAACGGAATGAATCTGTTCTCAAAGTCAAAATTAGTACGATATTGCCTCAGTTTCAAAACAGGCTCTGTCAAGGTTCTGTCTGTAAAATTTGGTACCTTGCAACAACTTCCTTAAATTTGAAAGACAGTTTTTGAATGCTAGATCTACCTAGAACTAGATCTGTATCGCGTTTCATTCTTTGATTGTACTGTTTGCTGTTCACGCACTATCATGATTCGCTAATGTCTGTAACGTTTGGTAAACTTACCTTGCAACAGCTTCCTTGTCTTTGTTGGCATTTTCTTTCAAGGGAGCACAACGTAAGATTAGCTTCTTTTGGACAGCAGGTAGAATGCGAGTTTTGAGACAACGACAGTCGTCCAAACAAATGGACTGTGAATAGTGTGTTGACTGTGTTGACCGTCAGAATTATTTTAAGAACTAAGCTGCTGCAGTCAGTTGACATGTTTCGCATATTGTAGGGTTCCCATGCTGCATAGGTAAAGTGGCTTGTATAACCTGACCATTTAGTATCAAAACACTGTTTATATTTGTGTAGGTTGTAGTCATCACAACTAATCGCATTTTGCCTTTTGTTTCAGAAAGGAGGATAAGCTACCACAAGATCGACGCTAAGAGTATGTCAGATATGCCTCGGCCACCTGGTGATGGTAGATTTCCAATTGAACACAGTACCCGCAGATCTACTGCTGATTTACGACGGGCAAGCTACAATCCAGGGCAGAGAACACTGCAGCGTTGTAATCCAACTCTTCATTTGTTTCAGGAAAGGACGTCCTTACAAATTAACATTACAACTCTCTGATACAAAGACATAGTGCATAGTGTACTCTGAACAAGAGGTTGTGCTACCACAGGAACATCCCGATAATTGAGTGTGACAGGATTAAAAAGCTTCCCAGGGCTGCAGTGAGGAAGTAGACTACACGGTTTTTCTGTTATTGACCTTAATAGCTTTCACACAGCCAGTATATGAGACATAATGGTCTTCTTTGTGACCGTTCATGCCCAAGCACGCGGAGCTGGTTGCCAGCAGGACAACGTGTCACTGAACAATATCATAGACTTCGGAGTGCAAGGACCACTCCAGGGAAAAATAACCTCATGTGAACCTGTCTGAGTGTGCCCATATCTTTAACTCTCAGTCGTATGACAATTCCAAGAATATATTATCTTGATACGCATGCTCTAGGGTAGGTTAATGATTGTAGATAAGCTTTGCCCTGATAATTATGCTGATGCAGTTTAATAGTGTGTCCGAGTGTGCGTGCGTGCGTGCATGTGTGTGTGTGTGTGTGTGTGTGTGTGAGTGTGTGTGTGTGTGTGTGTGTGTGTGTGTGTGTGTGTGTGTGTGTGTGTGTGTGAGTGAGAGAGAGAGGATTGCACAAGATCTCCTTCAGGGACAACTACACCAACAACAAATACATAGTCATTTTATCTGTTTGCCTTCTTTTGAAAATTATACATGGAGCAGATATGATGCGTTAGTTTTAACTCTGTGTGTGTGTGTGTGTGTGTGTGTGTGTGTGTGTGTGTGTGTGTGTGTGTGTGTGTGATGGAGTGATTGAGTTTGTGTTACTGTTTGTCGATTTCTTACGGGAGCCTTGAAGGCTTCGCCTCTTGTTTTGTATGTCTTTATAATAAAAGTGAAGCATTAAGTAATGAATGTTTTTATGTCTCCATAATATGACTGACAAATGTTTTATCTTTTCTTTGTATTATCTCATCAGAAGCATGCCAGCCTGCCGTTCACTGAAGATGGTGGTGTTGGTGGTGATGACGGTAATGTTGTCGTGGCGACCTGGCAATGCCGCAACCACTGCAGACTGGGGTGGCCTGAATCTGCCTGAAGAACATGTGCCGTACTTCTTTCACAACAATCCTAACGTTCGAGAAAAATGCTCCAAGGATCACACCTGTCCATACAAGGTATTCCAATAAAGTGTTTTATATGTGTGTGTGTGTGTGTGTGTGTGTGTTTGTGTGTGCGTGACTGTTTATTTTTGTGTGACTGCAATTTGTTTTCCAATAAACCTAGCTGGTAGAAATATATGTTGGTGCTAGTTCATTAGAATTGGTTTGCTTTGTAGTTGGTCATGGTTTGATTTATATGTCTAGTATGGTGTTCAGTACTGTGGTACTAATGTGGTGAAAGTAAACCCTCGGGACTGCCCGAAAGTGACCCTAGCAGGGGTGTTGTTTGGGTCGGCCCTTCGGCCAATCGCCGATTTTTTTTTTACTTTGGCCGAAACTTTCATGTCCCTATCGGCCAAATGTCTGAAGAGTATTCGCCTAAATCAGCCAAAGTTTGTCCAGTTTTTTGTATTGGTCAGGCTTTGATTGCTAAAACTGCTGCCGATGTACTTAGTCAACTGACTGGCGTTTATTTCCTTCGCGAATGCCAACAACGAAACATCAATGTTTTGAACGGAAACCATTGCAAAAAAATATAGATGCCAGAGTGGTTTCCCTTGGACAAGGGAAACTACACTCTCAGCGTTTGCGTTCGCCGGTTCGCGATAATTTATCAGTCAGTCAGTGCTTTCTTCTTCTTCTTCTTCTTCTTCTTCTGCGTTCGTGGGCTGAAACTCCCACGTACACTCGTGTGTTTTTTTTGCACGAGTGGAATTTTACGTGTATGACCGTTTTTTACCCCGCCATTTAGGCAGCCATACACCGTTTTCGGAGGAAGCATGCTGGGTATTTTCGTGTTTCTATAACCCACCGAACTCTGACATGGATTACAGGATCTTTTTCGTGCGCACTTGGTCTTGTGCTTGCGTGTACACACGGGGGTGTTCGGACACCGAGGAGAGTCTGCACACAAAGTTGACTCTGAGAAATAAATCTCTCGGCGAACGTGGGGACGAACTCACGCTGACAGCGGCCAACTGGATACAAATCCAGCGCGCTACCGACTTAGCTACATCCCCGCCCAGTCATGAGTGCTTTCGATTTGGATTTGAACATCATGTCGCAACCAAAAAAGAAAAAAAACTAAATTGGCCAAGGTTTGCTACTATTCGCCAAGGTAAGTGATTCCGGACAAAATGGCAGGAACACCGCGAATGTGGACAGTGTCAGTGTGAGTGGTAGTAGTGTAGCAGACGACATAGCAGACGATAGTCACCGCGAATTAAAATCTGCTGAGCCAGAGAATGAAAAGCGTCCTCCAAATCGTGGTTTTCAAGCAAAATGGCTCACCCTACACGGTCTTTTATTGTCATGTTTCCCAAGGTTTGTCAAGATTTGCACAAGATTGGAAGAGGTTTACTTTTAAGAAATTAAAGTTAAAGGTTTGAAAAAGTTTCAGGTGTCTGATGTAATTAAATCAGCAACATATAATCCAGGGTGTGTTACTGGGGTCCCCCCCCCCCCCCCCCCCCAATAAAAAAAATTCTGTCTGATTTTTGAGTCACTTGAGAAAAAGTGACTCTATGTAATCGGTCAGTGTTAGTCTGTCCGGCCGGCCGTAGACACCACCTTAACGTTGGACTTTTCTCGGAAACTATCAAAGCGATCCGGCTCATATTTTGTTTAGTCGTGACCTCCAATGACCTCTACACTTTAACGATGGTTTTGTTGACCTTTGACCTTTTTCAAGGTCACAGGTCAGCGTCAAAGGAAAAATTAGACATTTTATATCTTTGACAAAGTTCATCGGATGTGATTGAAACTTTGTAGGATTATTCTTTACATCAAAGTATTTACATCTGTAGCCTTTTACGAACGTTATCAGAAAAACAAGGGAGATAACTAGCCTTTTCTGTTCGGCAACACACAACTTAACGTTGGGCTTTTCTCGGAAACTATAAAAGTGACCGGGCTCAAATTTTATGTGAACGTGACTCCCAGTGACCTCTACACTTTGACGTCTGCTTTGGTGACCTTTGACCTTTTTCAAGGTCACAGGTATGTCTTGAAGGAAAAAAATTGAAATATCATATCTCTGAAACTATTCATCGGATTTGATTCAAACTTTATAGGATTATTCTTTACATCAAATTATTTACATCTGTATTGTGTTGTGAATAGCAATTTCTTCCTGTCCATCTGATGCCTCATATAATATTCAGAACTGCGAAAGTGACTCGATCGAGCGTTTGCTCTTCTTGTTTTTTCTTTTTCTGTCTGTAAAGCCGGGGGAAGAGTTAATTGTTTAGTTGTCACAGTATGCGACACGTCTTCCTTCTAACCATACTATATGATGTCGAGAGCGGATATCAGTGAAGATAAATTGCCATTATTTAATACTAACGTTAAAAGAAATAATGAGTGGTTGCTGACACGAGTTGATCATGTTTAAAATCAAGGATAAGCCACAAATTGTTTATAAAATAGCTAACATTCTTCAGCTTCAGGTTGTACCCCCCCCCCCTCCCCCCTCTGGCTTAACTGCTCCGCCCCTGTAATCTGTGTTCCTAAGACAATGATTGTATGTATTGGTGTTCCCCTCTTGAGTCTTGTGCTTCAATGACAATGTTGCGGTGACTTTGTATGAGCCAAAATAATAGCCGAACATTTTCCAAGATATCTAAAGCTTTCTGACAGTTTCGGCCAAATGTCCCAACATGAAAATGTCTGGCAACACCCCTGCCTACATTGCAGGTGACCTCAGTCATGACAGATATTTTATTTCATGAAAATAGACAAAGGGACAGCAGAAGGTGTCCTTTCTTTGGGCTGTCCTCTCATCGGAGGTGCCTCATTGCAGGTACTACTGTACCTCAAAAAAGTGTTTCCTACTTGTTCTGGTCATACATTGCCATTGGCTTTGCAACTGATCCCAGACTCTTAGTGTTCTATAATATATATGTATATGATTTTGGTATGTTGAGTGTGAAGCTTGCCTTGGCACAAGAGTGCTCCAGAGGTAGACTGTTAGAATTACTCTGGTCTTTGTTTTGTTTTGTGACAGAGTGCATTAACTAGTGCTGGCATGGGAACTGTGAGATTGTAGGACATTTTTAGAAGTTGTATTGTCAGATTTCAGATGATTTGAGACAGTTTTAGCTGATAAAAGTCCTGTTTAAATCCTAGTGAATTTGGGGAGCCCTGAGTAGTATCCAGGTAGCCAGCTGAGTTTCTTTCCAAACCCATAGTTAGTTTTAATTTAACTCATAATGCTTTGGTGTCAGGATGCAGTGGAGAAAAGCAAAAAGCAATGTTGGGGTTATGAGGAGGACTGCCCAGAGGCACCTAGGCTGCCTGAATGTCGTGGTGACAGTAGACAGTGGTGAGTTACCTCCTTGTACTCACCTGTTGTTTTGGTGACTTTGTTTGGTAATGTATGTAGCTGTAATTCATTCAATCAATCAATATGAGGCTTATATCGTGCGTATTCCGTGGGTACAGTTCTAAGCGCATGGATTTTTATTTTATTTTTTTTATTTTTTTTATTTTATGCAATTTATATTGCGCACATATTCAAGGCTCAGGGATTTATTTAGTGAATTAACATGTGAATGTGCATGCATTCATTTAGACTTAAATTAGCTGTTGGGGGGCTGTTTGTTTGCTTGTTTTTGTGTGTCTGAGTGATTTTACAACCTTTCTTTAATTCAAATTTTAATAGCATTACATGTACTGTATTTTAGAGGTGGTTGTAGTTGTCTGTGTGAATTTGGGGGCCTCATTTCTATATTGTATGTCTTTCTCAACTCTGAAAAAACGCACATACATGCTTTCCATCTATTTTGATTTATATTTGTATCCTTTGTGTGCATGTAGTTGTGTGGCATGGATGTTTGTAGCTGCTTCTCGCCAATGAATGCTGCCACACCCATTACAGACTCGAACCCCCCTTTTAAGACCTTTTTTTTTCTTCAGATTTTCTGTTCATATCCTCTGTAAATGTACCACCATTTTCAAACTTGCGTCTTTTTACATTTAGTCAAGTTTTGACTAAATGTTTTAACATAGAGGGGGAATCGAGACGAGGGTCGTGGTGTGTGTGTGTCTGTGTGTGTCTGTGCGTGTGTGTGTGTGTAGAGCGATTCAGACTAAACTACTGGACCGATCTTTGTGAAATTTTACATGAGAGTTCCTGGGTATGAAATCCCCAGACGTTTTTTTTTCATTTTCTCGATAAATGTCTTTTATGATGTCATATCCGGCTTTTTGTAAAAGTTGAGGCGGCACTGTCACACCTTCATTTTTCAATCAAATTGATTGAAATTTTGGCCGAGCAATCTTCGACGAAGGCCGGACTTCGGTGTTGCATTTCAGCATGGAGGCTTAAAAATTAATTAATGACTTTGGTCATTAAAAATCTGAAAATTGTAATTAAAATTATTTTTTTATAAAACGATCCAAAATTACTTTTATTTTATTCTTCATCATGTTCTGATTCCAAAAACATATAAATATGTTATATTCGGATTAAAAACAAGCTCTGAAAATTAAAAATATAAAAATTATGATTAAAATGAAATTTCCGAAATTGTTTTAAAAACAATTTTATCTTATTCCTTGTCGGTTCCTGATTCCAAAAACATATAGATATGATATGTTTGGATTAAAAACACGCTCAGAAAGTTAAAACGAAGAGAGATACAGTAAAGTGTGCTATGCAGCACAGCGCAACCGCTACCGCGCTGAACAGGCTCGTCACTTTCACTGCCTTTTGCACTAGCGGCGGACTACGGTCATTGTGAAAAAATGCAGTGATTTTCTCAGATGTTTAGAGGTCTCAAAAGGGGGTTTCCACTGTACCATCATTCCAGTTACAGCTGTCCTTAGTCTGAAAAGATCATTCTTCCTGGTTTTATTTCCTTCAAACCCTTCTTTTGTCATGCTAACATTTGCAGAGTATTTCTTTTCTCAAAAAGGGCAGCAGATAAAGAATCACAGAGACGAATGTTTTGGGACACGGCTGACTTTGGTTATGTCAGACAACGAGGCAAGGAACTCAAATTCTACTGCAAACCAAATAAGACAGTGAGTTGTCTTTTATGTCATTGAGAGCAGCCTAAGTGATTTGATTTGAGTTTACATACATAATTAGTGTTTTTGTGTTTTCGTTTGTTTTGTTGTTGTTTTTTGTTTTTGTATTTTTTTGTACGTTATGATTTCACACTGTGTTACTATGTGTTATCTCATGTACTTTGCTACAGAAATGTGCTATTGATCTTGTCATTTAATGTGGGATTTGTTGACTCTGCCAGCCCAGTAATAGGCGAAATCTACATGCAAGATGTGTACTTTAACTGTTCATTTGTGTGGTCAAATTTTAGTGTTAAAACATTCACTTGGACTGCCTTGTTCTTGTTATCTTTACATGTACATGTTTTGGATTCATTCTTGATACAGTTGAGTGGTTTTTTTTGGGTAGTCAAAGGCATGGGTCAGAGTGGGTATTCCGGAAGAAAGAGTGAATGATGGGATGTGCGTGCTTATCAAGATTAAGACAAATTCTTTCATTTATTTTATGTGCAGGGTGACTCCAGCTTGGAGTGTGTGGACCATCTCCGCTATTGTCGCGCCACCAACTTTTATCTGGACCTCAGTACAGCAAAGCTTCTAGCCGCTTCAAACCCGTAGGAGTCATTTTATTGTCATTAATGCTTCCAGCATTTCTTTTTAATGTTCTTGGTATTCCAGTCTTTGATTTTGTAAGACTGTAGCCAAAGAAAGTGCCATGGCAATTGTAATAAGTCTGCATTATTAAAAAAGCTATTCTGTTGGGAAAAAAATTAGGCAGATTCTTCACTACAGTCCCATCTCATATGTGATGTGTATCTGAGCTGTTAAAATGCAATCTGTTTGCTCCGAGTCTGAAAATGAAGGATTTTCGGCTGAAAATGTGTTATAAATGTCGTTTGTTCCTGAGCTTTCTACGAGCTGTATGCTTATGATATTTAACAATTTGTTTTCCATTTTCTGTGAAATTAATGCAGTATGGTACACTTTCTGTGCAGGTATCGAGAAGATGTACTGAGTGCAGGTCAAATTGGAGGAAGATGCGAACTGGACAGTACTGCGCTGAAAGCTCAGCTTGACCACAAGAGTCCCCTGCAGTCATGGTTTGTATCGCACTTCGCTATTTTCTCCTTGTGTGAAACACTCGGTGACAGAAGGAAACTGGACAAGTGCAGTTGGGGTTGGGGAAAGAGGTTATATACCTCTAAAATCATGACGTTAGCGTAAACTTGATGAGATAAGGGCTAAGTTTTTCTCATGAAACAGGGCACTCCCCTCCCTATCATTAAAAAAAATAAATGTGATAGAACTTTTGCAGAGTTAACAAAAATAGCAATTTAGCATGTTCATGTTGCAGATCCACAAACACTCAACTACACTAAGTACAGTGGTACCTGCGATGAAAGGACACCCTTGGGACCAGCCAAAAGTGTCCCTACATCGCAGGTGGCCTTTCAAGACAGGTATATTATATTCCAGTAAATAGACAAAGGGTAAAACGAAAGTGTCCTTCATATTGGAAGGTGTTCCCTCTTCAGAGGGGCTTGGCATCGCAGATACCACTGTACTGACTGACCAAAGACTGAAGACGTAGATAAAACAAGATTTGTTTGAAAGAGAAGAGATACAAGCTTGTATAAAGGCTTTATGTTTATGTCTTGTAATCTTTTTCAGGGCAGCAGAGCTGGAGCATTTTGTGTCTGTGCCAGAAAAACCTCTCAGCAAGAAAATGTGTGATGTCGTTATTTCCAAGCCTACGTATTTCATCAAGCTGGATGCCAGTAAGTTTGTGTGTGTGAATCTCGACATATTATTGTGTGTACTATAATGTATTATTATAGTGCAATGTTTTATTAAATGATATGTGTGTGATTGCACTGTAAAAAATTCCATCTCACACGGCATTAATAGGTAACATTAGTTATTGTAAAGCGCATTGAGCATATATATGATTACTAGATGATTACCCGCTTCGCCGGGTACCGGCTTCGCCGGGAAGAAGTAGAGCCGAATACCAGGCTGCGACTCGCCGGCTCACGAAGGAAAGGAGATAAACGCGCAAAACACTGGAGACCTTCTAAAAATAGTAACGTGCAGTGACCTTCTAAAAATAGTAATGTAGTAACGGGAATATGGATTGACGCCACACGGAGGAAGGGAGATGATCGCGGCTGAAAACACTGGAGAAGATAAGGAAGAGTTACTGGTAGTGGATCCCGACAACAACAAAAAAAATCGGTTCAGCGCGCACAGCGCTGCGCGCTGAGAGCACGTGTTGAAATATCTCATCGATGAGGTTGTGTCCGGGGTGTAGCTGAATACGGTGTCCAAATTTGAAAAAGATCCACAGAGAACTTTGGCCGTGCATCGCGAACAGACAGACAGACAGACACTAGTCGTATATATATATAGATGCGCTATAGCAAATGTCCATTATTATTATTATTATTAATGTTATGTTGTTGTTTTTTTCCCTACTGATTGTACAGCGCTTTGAGCAGGGTTTAAACCCTGGATACACGCGCTTTATAAATACTATGCATTATTATTATTATTATTATTAGGCATTATTATTATTATTATTACTAATCTACATGTGTGTGCACTTTGTGTATGTGCATGGTCCTGCTTCAGTCTCTAAATGTGAGAGTGTTGGTGTGTATATAAGCATGTGCAAGCTTACGTTTGTAATGTGTGTATTTTGCTGATTTCTGTATTTATATATTAAGTGAAATGAGTACCAAAAAATTCTATGAAGTGTTTTTGCATAGTGACCTGAAAACTAGTCTGTCAGAATGTTTTTTTCTTTTGTTGTGTGATGATCCTGTCAGTCATTTTTGTTGTTGTCTGATTTCAGCAGTGAACATGTATCATCACTTCTGCGACTATGTCAACCTCTACGTCTCTCAGCATTTTAACAACTCCTTCTCTACTGATGCAAATGTCCTTATTTGGGACACGGTGAGATTTATTGTGTAATACAGTGGTACCTCTTTTTAAGACCCTCCATTATTAGACTCTCTCTGCTATCATACCTCATTTTTTCTGACATTTTCTTGATACTGTGACTAAATTTACCTCCATCTTAAGACCATCTCCATCTCCATCTCTTTGGGGACCGACATGTCTCAGATTTTAGGGGGTCTTTCTTCTTCTTCTTCTGCGTTCGTGGGCTGCAACTCCCACGTACACTCGTGTCTTTTGCACGAGTGAAATTTTACGTGTATGACCGTTTTTTACCCCGCCATTTAGGCAGTCTTATGCCGTTTTCGGAGGAAGCATGCTGTGTTTCTATAACCCACCGAACTCTGACATGGATTACAGGATCATATTCGTGCGCACTTGGTCTTGTGCTTGCGTGTACACACGGGGGGTGTTCGGACACCGAGGAGTGTCTGCACACAAAGTTGACTCTGAGAAGCAAATCTCTCGCCGAACGTGGGGACGAACTCACGCTGACAGCGGCCAACTGGATACAAATCCAGCGCGCTACCGACTGAGCTACATCCCCGCCCTAGGGGGTCTTTAAGCAGAGATATCACTGTTGTACTATCGTTTCTGTCATTTTTCATAGAATTTAAGTTGTCCACCCCTTTTTGACTCACATGCGAAGCAAAAGTGAGTCTATGTACTCACCCGAGTCGTCCGTCCGTCCGTCCGTCCGGACGTCCGTCCGTCCGTCCGGAAAACTTTAACGTTGGATATTTCTTGGACACTATTCAGTCTATCAGTACCAAATTTGGCAAGATGGTGTATGATGACAAGGCCCCAAAAAACATACATAGCATCTTGACCTTGCTTCAAGGTCAAGGTCGCAGGGGCCATAAATGTTGCCTAAAAAAGAGCTATTTTTCACATTTTTCCCATTTTCTCTGAAGTTTTTGAGATTCAATACCTCACCTATATATGATATATAGGGCAAAGTAAGCCCCATCTTTTGATACCAGTTTGGTTTACCTTGCTTCAAGGTCAAGGTCACAGGAGCTCTTCAAAGTTGGATTGTATACATATTTTGAAGTGACCTTGACCCTGAACTATGGAAGATAATTGTTTCAAACTTAAAAATTATGTGGGGCACATGTTATGCTTTCATCATGAGACACATTTGGTCACATATGATCAAGGTCAAGGTCACTTTGACCCTTATGAAATGTGACCAAAATAAGGTAGTGAACCACTAAAAGTGACCATATCTCATGGTAGAAAGAGCCAATAAGCACCATTGTACTTCCTATGTCTTGAATTAACAGCTTTGTGTTGCATGACCTTGGATGACCTTGACCTTGGGTCAAGGTCACATGTATTTTGGTAGGAAAAATGTGTAAAGCATGTGAGTCGTATGGGCTTTGCCCTTCTTGTTTCCATGTGATTTTATGCTTGTGTATTTACTATTCAGTATTAGTACATGTGTATGCCATGTAAGCATGTTCAAACCAAACATTATCCTGCTGTGCATTTGGGGTGGGTGTTGAATTAGATCCCTTTATTAGTACTGGTTCAGTTTTGATTTTTGGGTGTTGATTCATAGTTAAAATTAAAGGGGGTTATCTTTTTCTGTTCAAATTGAGTCATCACACTGGAGAGGGGTCACTGACAGGAAAGTGTGGATTATCGTTTCAGGAGCACTTTTTCTACCATGGCCGATCAGTAAACAATGGCAGCCATTGGTAGACAAAGACATGTCAACGTTTCGTACATTTTCAGTTAGCATACTCCAGAATTAGCCCTATGGAAGTGAGCTGTCAATTACTTGAAGAAGAGTGTACATTCGAGATGCATTTAGTGTGAGGTTCACATTTAGTGTGATGGTGAACCTCACACAGCTAGAGCTAAGTCAGGACATTGCCTTTCAGCCACTAGTCAAAATGCAGTAACTCAAGTGTTCTTTTAGATCAGTTTTGGTAAATCTGCTCTTTCGTTTTTCTGCAATTCTGTTTGCTCCATTTTCAGAGCGGTCACTTGATGAGTACCATGTTTGCCGAGACCTGGAGAGCGTTCACTGATCGCACACCCCTCCGCCTTAAAGACTTTGACGGGAAGAAGGTATGTGAAACACTGGCAAGCACACAAAAACATACATGTGATTACATACATACACATGCATAATCAGAGAGAACAAAATATGAGTGCAAATGATTTCATTGGAATGATTTTACAGAAGAGATCATCCTGAACACTTTGTAAAACTGAAAACATAATTGACATCCAATTCAGTAGTACTAACGTAAAACAGATAAAAGAAGTTTGCATCTAATGTTTAAAGAAAAAGGTTTAGCAATACATGTACACTTTATATGTGTTTGTGTTGTTGTCATAGCGAAAAAAGGTATGTAAGCGTACCGATTCACGGTGAAGATTCACATATTCTTCTGTGTATTTGTATCTCCACGCAGAGGATGAGCCTAGAAAGGTAAACGAGAAAAGGGTAGCAACTACAAATAAAGTGGTTGTTAAAATAAAACGGAACAGAGAATTGAATGTGCTGTAGGAAATATCATCATGCCTGTCCATATCTGTTACAGGTGTGCTTCAAGAAAGTTGTCTTTTCCTTCCTCGCTCGTATGCGGCAAGGGCTATATTACAACATGCCACTGGTAAGCGTAGTTTCATTTTGAAGACAGCTTTGTTTAGTATCTGAAATATATTCATTTAAGATTACAGCAGTAACAAGAATCTTTTGTCGAAAAGCCATGTTACAAAGGTCTAACAAGGGAAGTAACAGTGTAAACTTATTCCCCTTGATTGTATTTTCTGTACAGTTGTAATTTACGAAACACACTTTTAATATGACATGCCATAGTTTTTCAAGAAATGCATGCTGAGTGTTGTTTATTTGTAATACAGGTGCCAGGTTGCCATGGCAGCACTCTGATGAAGGCTTTCTCTCACCACATTGTGCATCGTCTGAAACTTCCACAATACGGACCACTGGTACGTTATCTACATTTACATCAAATGCATGTTCGAAGATATATATATACTTGTCTTTGGTTTTAAGATGTGCTTGTAATTTTGGTGGAATTCAAGTACTTTGTGATTTTTCTGGCAGACTTTCAGATATATGAAATATTATTCTTCATAATCTTGTGGTGTGATATGTCTTGGTTGAAAAACTTGATAAGCTTTTCTGTTTCATTTTACTCTACAGCAAAACAAGATCCGTGTGACATTGTTATCCCGCTCCACAAAGTACAGACAGATTATGAATCAGGAGAAGGTAAGGCCAAAAAAAAAAAAAATTGTCTGTTTCTGGTCACCCGACCGACCCTAAATTTCGGCGCCGACCCTAAACTTTTTTTTTCCAAACTCAAGATGTAAGATGTCTCAAGTCTTCTTTTCTGTTTCATCATGGAAATATCAGACCAGGTAAACAAAGAAAAACATGTCATACTCTTTCAGTCTTTGTCACAGATTTGTAAATGTGTTGAGTGTCTTGTCTCTATGTATAGTGAATCCAGTCTCTTTGCGCGATTTTTAAAGTTAGTTTTATTGGTCTACATTTGGGGTAAAAAAAAAAATTAAAAAAAATCCCTACCTACCTACCTACCCTATTTTTTTTAACCATGTTACCAGAAACAGACAATTTTTTTTTGGCCTAAGTACACTTTTGTGTCCATGTACAGCTTCACTATGAATGCAAGACAGATCTAGTTTGTCTACAAATATGTGCCAGCAAGCAAGCTACACTGCCATATATAAAAGTGGAGCAGAGGCATAAACAATTGTCAAAACTTTGTTTTGAGAGGAGTGAACAGTATTACTATACATGAAGTGTTGTCTAGTGATAAAAATCAAACTAAATTGTTCAGCTTAAGAGTTTAGTTTTGCCTAAAACAGGGCAGAATACAAGAAGACTTAAAACTGTGGTGTGAAGATTGCTTCCAGTAATTTGAATACCTTTTATCGTTGCAGCTTGTACGTGCCTTGCAGAAAGACTCTGAGTTTGAAGTACGCAAAGTGGACTTTGTCAGGTATGTTGATTAGGTCCAGAGAACCTGTTACATTTTGAGATAGGAATTTTAATGAAGCAGTTATTAAATTACATATTCTTACTCCGAATCAAATAAAGCATTGACGTAGTCTGAGATGCTAAGGTCTGAAAAGGCTACCCGTCTTAAACAATTTTAAAGGGAAACAACCCCACCACAAAAAGTGTAAAGGTAGCCATGGTAATGACCACAGACCAAGGGAGTTACCTCCCATTGGTGTGTACTATGTCACTACCGCTCCTCAACACGTGGTCAAGATCATACGACTTTTTCAGCTCTGAGGAGAAGGTCGTGGATTTTTGGCGCTCTCGTGGCTTTTCTGTTTGGTGTTTGCTTGACACCCACCGGCCACATACCCGTCTTACTTGCCTTCTGCATCGTAGTTGGTGAGCTCGTTCCTTGTTGTTCCTTATTTTGACAGGAATTTTGGTTGTAGTTGCTGACGTTTTGTCCATTTTTGGACGTGTAAATTTTCAGTAACTTTCTTGTTTGGCTGCCATTTTTGTTGGTCAGCATGGCTGACAACGATAAGAAACGTGGCAAGGCTGATGTCAAGGGCAGGATTAAACCTAAATCTTCGACTTCATCTACCAAACCGCCTGTACTGGTTGTTGTTTCGGACGAGACACGTAGTACCGTTTTGTCCGTACCTATTTTTCCCCAAAATGACCATGGGGTTGGGGGGCAGCCAAACACTTCTTTGTCTTCCATGTCGTCTTGCTCTCCCTCTGTGTCGGCACCGGAGCAAAGTGCTCTCGTGTCGACGCTGCTTAGCTCTATAGTTCCAGAAATTCGCAGCATGGTGAAGGAAGAACTGCAGCGGTCCAAGTCGCCGGCCAGCATTGTTTTCCCCCCAGCAGTGGGTGACGCTCGCTCTTTGGCGTCTTTGACAGTGCCTTCGGCGACGATTTCCAGGGAGGTTTTCCTGGCTGCTTCGTCTTCTGCCTCCGCGGGCGGCACGGCCGGTAAGTCGAACTGGTCCACCAGCCCTCGTGAGGCTACCGGACACTCCCTTTTGGGAAGCAGTTCCTTGGTGCAGGATCACAACCCGCAAACTTCTGTTCTGACTCACCCAATTCACACTGCGTGCACGGGCGTTTCAGAGCAAGGGCGGCATCCGTTTTCGGCAGCTGCGTTTCCGGTTTTTACCGGAAGCATAGGTCCTCCCGCTCAAGCACACGTAGAGGTCTTGACTGGAGTTGACCGAGGACTGGCCTACGGGCGTTCGGGCTTCCGGCCCCAGTCCACGCAACCTTCGCTTCCGCATTGTGCGGCTTCGTCTGTTGCTTTTCCGGCTCTGTCCGGATACACTGTTCCTCTTACTGATGCTTCCTCTCGGATGGCGGTGAGTGAGGAACAGCGGCTGGCCTACAGGCATTCAGGCTTTCAGCCTCGGCCGGGGCAGTCGTCACTCCACCCGTCGGGTGTTGCGTCTACTGCCTATTCAGTTCCGGTGGCTCCGGATGTTCCCCCCTCTTACCCTCCTGCTAGTCAGGGGATGAGTCAGGACGGGTTCCGGTTGGACGGGTTTCCGGTTTTCGGTCATCCAGTTCATCAGCCTACCACCAGCAACTGTGACTTCGGTCCGTGTCCGTCGCTTGACTATTCTGATGCACAGTCTGTGGCCAGCGAGCAGACACGTTCTGGATTTCCGTCGAGGTTCAGGGCTGCCCTTGAAGCTGCGGCGGAGGTTACTTCCAGATATTTCCCGGAGGGTGCATCGGCTTCGGCGGCTTCCGCTTCGGTCGCTCCGTCGGCTATGTCGGACTTCCGTTCCGCGAAGGAGGAGGATTCCTACTTCAGGTTCAAGGAGTCACCTTCGGTGGCGTACCACCTTTCTCAGGTTTTGGCTAGACCATCTCCTGCCGGAAGTGGTATCCCCTGTGTTCCTGTTCCACTACTCGTTCCTCACGGTTCAGTTCCGGAACAGGCTCAGCCTTGGCTGGCTTCGGCTGCACAGGCTTCGACTTTTGTTCCTTCTTGTCACAAGAAGTTCACCTTGCCGAAGCCTGGCCGGAACTTGTTGGCTTCCTTTGCTCTTCCGCGTACACCTTTCACTGTGTTTCATTTCAGGCACTCTCTGCTCCAGGCTGGCTCCAGCTAAAAATAACCGGCAAGAACCACCCTCATCCCCCTATTTACCCTCCCTTTCCTTTCCTCCCCCCATTTCCCTCCTACCCGGCCCCATTCACAGTGGCGCCTGACAGACGACTCTTTCTTTGTCTGCAGCTAGCGTGGCCCGCGCGCTCTCTGCTAGCAGCTGCTGTGTTGATAAGGTTCTGTAGCTCGCGCGCTCTAGAGAGAGCCTAAAAACAGTGAGAACGTTTTCTGCACTGTTCAGAATGCCTGATAAGTGGCCCTCTATATACTCCCGCAAGGAAATAGTCTCCATGCGTAGGGTGTAATACTTGAAAGTAGAACAGTGGTTATACATTGTATACTCTTGAGAATAGAATAACAGGTGACCTTTCTTTTCCCTTTTGGAGGTTTGTCAATGACGCCGAAGATGCTTACTCATGGCGGTGTTTTCCAATGTGTCACTGTGTGTGTGTGTGCGTGCGTGTGTGTGTGTGTGTGTATGTGTACATGTGTGTGTGTGTGTGTGTGTGTGTGTGTGTGTGTGCGTTCGAAATATATACAAACAGTAGAGTATATCGTATTTACATACATATTATGCCAAGGACTACTAGTAAAAGTCATTGATGGTGCGCATGTAAAATTTGTTTTGCGTTTATATAATTATAAAATTCAAAATAGTGTAGATATAAAATTCAAAATAGTGTAGATAATGTCAGTAACATATAAGAAAGAAAAAAGATCTTACGGCAATACATGTTCATGAAAATTGTTAGCTGCATGTGAATAAAACAAAAAAGCTTACCTCACGGCCCTCCTATACAAGTCTCACAAACTTGTATATATATATAATATACCACAGGAGAAAAAAAAATAGCTCGCGCGCGCTCACCCAAATCCGCTCGAAGTGCCACATGATATTAGCCCCAGACAACACATAGGCGGATAATACATGTATGTCAATCGTATGAAACAAAACATGCCACAATTTACAAGACAGAAAAAAGGCTAAATGAGAGAATTAAAAAAGGTGTTTGCTCTTCAAGTAAATAATTATACCACACCTTACAGATCTGAAAAACACATGTATGCTACAGTTAAATAAACAGGAAACCCAACATCCGAAAGCACGGCACAATCTATAAGAGGACAGAAGACAACACAGTAAACAAAACATCATAATCAATGTGTCACAATAAAAGAACACAAAATATTGGAAAAAAAGACAAAGGTAATCCCTAAGTACACTGATATATACATGTACAACACTTTACAAAATATATATACAAACAACAGAGTATATACAGTCGTATTTAAAAACATATTATAGGCATGCGTATGGTGCGCATGTGAAATTTGTTTTGCGTTTATATAATTCAAAATAGTGCAATTAATGCCTGTAATATAAAAGAAAGAAAAAACGGTCTTTCAATACATGTTCATGCAAATTGTTAGCTGCATGTGAAGAAAACAAAAAGCCTACCTGACCCTGCAACTGTTGGTCAGTAATCCAATAGCAGCACACAAGTCGATTTGAAAGTTTTTCAACACAGTTTTTCACTCGTATTGTTCTCACAAACTTGTATATATACCACAGGAAAGAAAACTCGTCGATCCGACGACAATTTAACGTTTGTTTCATTATCGCAAACAAAACAGAACAGACAAAGATGAAATGCACTGGAGTCAACAGCCACAGCGATTGTCACACATAGTCCATAAAACAAGTGTCTTGCAACGAGTGCCTGTTCCGATGAACCGTGCGTGCACCGCGTGGGTATTTACGGGGCAAATTAAATTGCTCCAGAAATCACACAAACACCTTGCGCAAAACTTATTCTCACTCTATAACACAGTTTAGAATAAGTACTTACTGACGGCAACACAGGAAACACAGTCAATCGCTGCTATGATTGTTGAGCGTGGTCAGAACATGGTACACAACGTGCATATTCTGAATATTGTAAGTGGAACAAAGAGCACGTGTCAGCACTGAGTTATATCAGTATTACCACAATTGCAGAAAAAGCGAGTCTTGCGTAAACCTCTGGTTTGCACTGACACAAAGCCTGTATATCAGAGTAACCAGATACACAAGATGAAGGTAATCCAACCATCAAGTCACGAAAACCATTCATTTCACGCCAAGAAATACGTATTTTTTTCACACTGACACACACACAGCTGTACAGTTGCAGACTGGATGCCAAAGTCTTTGTGCTGCGCCAGCATTTCGCGCCAAAGAGAAGAGAGGTCACCGGCACCGCGCGCGCAGGGCCCGCTGATAAAATTAGCCCGCCAAGCTCCAAGAAAGGTTCAGCTGAGATAGCAAAGCCCTACACCAAACGGAACAGTGTGCTTTACCGGTGACACAGGAACTGCTTCCTCTGCTTGCTAACCAGTTTAAGAAGGACTTGGGCGTTGTGTTGCTAGACCACACCCTCATCTCTTCAGAGGAAATTGGACGTCAGCTTTTGGAACTTGCCTCGATCTCGGAGACGATCATCAGAGCTCTCTCTCGTTCTCTCACTGAGTCACTGGATCCTTTTACACTTGGTGCAGATCAGTACGCTGATGATATCTCCACTCTTTTGTCAGCCCTTGCCAGGGTAAACGAAGAGCAGATGAGGCTGTCCTCCCTTCACTATGCTCATACAGTCATGTGTCGGCGGGACTTGTTCCTCTCGCATTCTCAGTTCACTGTGCAGGCTACGAGAGACACCTTGAGAGCTTCGCCCATGGTAGAGGGATCTCTTTTCGGACATCTGGTGTTTGATGCCAGAAGAAAGGGGATCCAATCGAACAGAGATCAGCAGTTCTCTGACTTCTCTCTACAAGGGTTGAGGCAGAGCAAGCCTCCTCAACAGAAACAGGCCCAGGCCTCTGGCCAAGCTAAGCCGGCAAGCATGAGGCAGGCTCGGTCTGTTTCTCGGGGTTCGAGGAAAAGATCAGCGTCGGGCAGGGGGAGGGGCAGCTCTAGCAGCAAGCCTCACCCCCAATGAAGTGCTCCCGATCTCACCCCCCCCTCCGCCCTTCACTTTGGTGATGGCGGGGGGCCCCTCCCGGGCACTTTCTCACTGGATGGTCTCTGTACACAACCAATGGATTGTGGGCGTGGTGAGGTCGGGCTTCCGCCTGCTTTGGCAGGAAGTGAAGGCACCTCTGTCCAGGCGTCCGCCGGTTTTCAAGCCCCCCTCCTCGCAGGAGGCAAGGTCCGTTCTTCAGGCGGAAATTGCCTCCCTGCTGCAGATGGGCGCGGTGGAGAGGGTCTTAGACCACAGCTCCCTCGGGTTCTACGGGCGGCTTTTCGCTGTTCCCAAGGCCTCAGGAGCGTGGCGTCCCGTCCTGGATCTATTGCAGCTCAATACTTTCTTGAGAGCGATACGATTCAAGATGGAGACGCCAGCCTCGGTCAGAGACTCCCTCCGCCCAGGAGACTGGGCGACCTCGATCGATCTGACAGATGCATATTTTCACATTCTTATGCATCTGGCCAACCAGAAGTGGCTTCGTTTCCGGTGGGGCGATCAGATCTACCAGTTCCGCGCCCTCCCCTTCATGCTGTCTCTGGCACCTTGGTTTTTTTGGTGGTGAGACAGTTTTGCGCACTGGTGAGGTCGCAGGGTATTCAACTGCGTGTGTATCTGGACGATTGGCTAATTCTGAACCAAAACCAAAGCCAGACAGGCTGCGCGCATCATACCCAGTCAGTTCTTCGAGAAGCCAACATGTTGGGCTTTTCGATCAACCGATCAAAGTCGGAGCTGATTCCGTCTCAGACATTCACCTACTTGGGGATGTCCTTCGACACGGTTTCTTGGACTGTCCAACCCTCCCAAAGGCGGGTGGACAAGCTCCAAGCTCTCATTCGCTCCACTTTCGAGATGGAGTCCACGGCTCTCTTGGTACCCCTGGGCAGAGTTCACAAACGGCCATTTCAGTTTGCGCTGAAACCGTACGTGGACTCTCCTTGTGTGGACTGGAACGCCCTTGTCCCTCTCCAGGGATGGTTTCAGTCCACGACCCTTCCGTGGTTAGACACGGATTGGGTCTGCAGGGGTGTGCCGATCGCCTTGCCTCCTCCAGACACGGACCTCTTCACAGATGCGTCCTTGCTGGGGTGGGGGGCAGGGTTGTGATGTAGCGGAACTTTCCGCTACAAAATGTAGCGCCGCTACAAAAAAAAGTAGCGAATAGCGGTAAACTACTTTTTTTTTCGAAAGTTGTAAAAGTAGCGAAATAGTAGCGGCGCTACTTATTTTTTTGTAGCGAATAGGGATTTTGCGCTACAAATTCCGCTACATGTGTAATCTTTTAGGGACATTTGTGTTGATCGCGTGGTCACAGATTTATGAGCTGCTAACGAGTGTTTTCGGCGAATACTCACCGGAAGTTACACCGGAAGTTACATTGTTTTGAATCGCGATAGGCCTACTCAATGATCGATCGATCATTCACACTCAGTTCACACTTCATTCTCAAGAGCAAACGATGGCAGCCGGACGTGTATTACCGAGTTTTTTGGATAATTTTTAGCAAGCTTTGCTTTCATCGAGGAGAAGGAAGACAAGTTTTTATTTAAATGCTTGTTGGGTTGCGCTCCTGCGAAATTGTTCTCGTGTGGAAAAACCTCTTCCTACAACTTGAAGGTTCATTTGCAGGTATGTCTACGTTTTCAGTATTTTACTTCAGTATTTTACGTCTGTCATTTCATTTCGAATGCTTGCAACAAGGTGCCCTGTCAGTAAAATTTCCTCATCCTTCTCTCCTTCTTCTTTATAGAGAAAACATCCATTGGTGAAGGATGCAACAGCACCAAGAAAGAGGAAAAGAGAGCCGAGCCCAGAAAAGCAACCCACCATTGTCAAATCCATGAGAGTTTGTCCCAAGATCACCAAAACACAGGCAAGTTATTGTTTAACTGTTACATTTAGTGTTTATCATCTGGTTTGGTTATTTATTTAAAGTGCTATTGCACTTAGCTGATTGCACACCAGGGATTTTTTTAATATCAAGACCTGAAACCTGAAGACTATCTATATTTTGCAGTAATTTTGAGGCCAAAGTCCTCATCAAATACAATGGGTGAAAGGTGTGAAAGATGTGATAAACAATCTGCTCTGCGTGATCGTTTTAACTTTTGTTTTTTAGTGAAGATTTTTGTAAATAAAATGTATTCTGACTTTGATTTCTTGTTCTGTGTTTACTGCTTGTGTGGAGTTAAAAGTAGCGGAAAAAGTAGCGGCTACTTTTTGAAAAGTAGCGGAAAAGTAGCGGCTACTTTGTGTAAAAAAGTAGCGGAAATCCCAATAAACATGCCAGAACTGGGCCACTGCTGGCGTTTTGATGGCAATGCCAGTTGCCAGAACTACTGCCATCAAAGGCCCACCTATGGCCCAATGCTGGCATATTACCCGTATGCACATTGGCAAATTGATGGGCCATCACTGGCAAGCCAGCACTTTGCCAGCAAAAACCCATCATTTATTTGCTGGCTTTTTGATGGCTTGCCATCATTTTTCCAGCAATTTGCCAGCAATTTGCCAGCAAAAACCCATCATTTATTTGATGGCTTTTTGATGGCTTGCCATCATTTTGCCATCATTTTGCCAGAATTTTGCCAGCAAAAACCCATCATTTATTTGATGGCTTTTTGATGGCTTGCCATCATTTTGCCATCATTTTGCCATCATTTTGCCAGCAAAAACCCATCATTTATTTGATGGCTTATTGATGGCTTGCCATCAAAAACCCAGCATTTTGCCAGCATTTCGCCAGCATTTTGCCAGCATTTTGCAGGTTTTTAGTTCCATATAAAAAAAAACTTTTTTCCATATATTTTCCGTTAATGGCCCTTTACCTGCTGAAATTACCGGGCCACAACTGGCCCGGCAAAATGCCATATTTCTGTCTTTACCATTGCCAGCAAAATGCCAATAAGTTGCAGGAAATATACCAATACCACTGATTCGGATAGAATGACGGCTCTATTCATGTACTCGATCTGCACAGTCTTGTTAGCCCATAGATGGTTGTTAGAAGTCTATAAATATGCTTTGTTTTGTCATTTTTTACTGTGAATGTAATAACAATAACAAAACACAGCACATCAATGGACTTTTCAACCCATGCTGGCGGCAAGACGTGCGCAAATAAAGCAAAGGGCAATGCTGTCAAGCTGTACATTAGCAATATGCATATGCGTAATTATCAAATTCATCAGTAAAATGCAATTGAAATGCTAATCACATTTGTCGTGTAACTTATCTGGCAAGTAAAGGCAGTGGTTTTGACAGAATATCGTCATCAACGCAGTTATAGCGGGCACAACAACAATACAGTAATATATATTAAAAACAAAACAAATGTAAAGCTTCCAAACAGCAACGACTCATTACCGAAACATTACAGAAACGTACGCTTTGTTTTCAGTTGCTCACTGTTTTATTTTATTTGTACAGCGTTCTAAATTTTACACTCGAGACATGATGACCAAAGGCAGGAATGTTTCTTGTTCACTTCCCAGTAAACCTCCGTAGGATTGTCTTGATTCTGTCATTTCTCTGTTCGCATCCGCAACGTTGAGATAACGCTTCTTTTCTTTGTCCTGACGTCGTAGCCTACGGTAAGCCATTGAAACTCTCAAGTCCTCCTGCCGTTCACCTCTTGAAACATGAAAGCAAACGAGTTTTGTTGGTTTTAATTCATTATTCCATATCACACACACACACACACACACACACACACACACACACACACACACACACACACACACACACACACACAACCAAACAACCAAACAAACGCAAGCATACACGCAGGCATGCAAGCAAACAGCACACGCACGCACGCACGCGCGCGCGCTCACACACACACACGCGCACACACACACGCGCACACACACACACACACACACACACACACACACACACACACACACATACACACACAGAGGCATTCTCACAGAGAGGACGACTTCTTGTAATCTATCATATTTTCTGAACTGACTAAAATGCCAAGCAGAAGTAAGGGGTCAACAGGAATATGTATTTTGATCTAACCTGCGAAGCTTACGTTGTCTCGGACAGCTCTCTTGCGTTTCTCTCAGGAACTGAGACCCAGGCGAGCTGCATCTTATCCAGTTGGGCAGTCAGACACTTGCACAAATCTTTGTCCTGGAGTGAATAGACACATACTCAATGTCAACATTCACAAGATGCAATTTGTTTGGTTACAAGTAAGCTTATGGTAATGCCTATGGTGCTTTTCTTTTGACAGAGACAAAACAAACTCAATCACACAAAGAAAGGAAAAAGGCACACACACACACACACACACACACACACACACACACACACACACACACACACAACCGCGCGCGCGGGCGCACACACACACACACACACACACAACCGCGCGCGCGGGCGCACACACACACACACACACACACACACACACACACACACACACACACACGCGCGTGCGCGCGCAGATTCTTTCTTACAGAGAGGACGACTTCTTAAAGTCTATTATATTTTGCGAACTGACTCAAACGTCCAGCAGAAGAAAGTTGAAAAAAAGACCGACAACGGAGGAAAAGAACAAGAAGATACTAGATCTAACGCCGTTGCGACGACCTGCTCACCCACAACTGTTTGTGAAACTCACCACGCTTGCTTCTAGCCGGAGGAGATCGGACGCGTACTGAAATCGAAGAAGGTGCTTTGGAAATTCCTTGAAGTTGAATGCAAAACAAATAACCGGACATCTGCAGAACCACCGCGGGCCGGATTTAGTTGACAATGCGTCATCATCACGAGTGACGTCAAGATATTTCGACATTTGTTTGTACATTACGTCACTCCAAGTGAGAAAGTCATACCGCTGTGCTGTCGCAGATCTTCTTGCCAGCAATTATCCAGCATTGGCCCACTGCTGGCGTGCCAGCAAAAACCCACCTATAATTGCCAGCAAATCGCCACCTATGGCCCAATGCTGGCAAACAAGCACTGGGCCACCAATGGCGTGCCAACAGTGGGCCAATTAAGGCATTTTACTGGCCGACAATATTACTGGAATGCCAGAGATGGGCCAGTGATGGCAAGCCATAACTGGGCCTTTGTTGGCAAACCATAATTGGCCCAGTGTTGGTTTTTTTATGGCCAGCTTTACCAAACTTGCCAGCAAAAAGCCAGCAGTGGCCCAGTTCTGGCATGTTTATTGGGAATGTAGCGGCTACAAATTTTACTAAAATAGCGGAGAAGTAGCGGCTACTTTTTAAAAAGTAGCGATCACAACCCTGGTGGGGGGCACACACGGACCGGCATACAGCGTCGGGTCTGTGGTCGGCAGAGCAGAGCCTGTGGCACATCAACTTGCTGGAGCTAGAGGCTGTGGCTGTGGCTGTGGCTCTGGCCGAGTTTCGGCCCTCCCTTCAGGCCAAACATGTTCGTCTTTTTACAGACAACACGACAGTGGCAGCTTATCTAAACAAGCAGGGAGGGTCTCGGTCCCCGTCGCTCTCGAGCAGGACCTGCGAGATCCTGGTTTGGTCCTGGCAACACCAGATCACTCGCACAGCCAGGTACCTGCCAGGGAGCTTGAACACTCTGGCGGATGCGCTCAGTCGCTCCGACAGAGTGCTTCAATCAGAGTGGACCATCACTCACGGGGCGCTGCTTCGCCTTTGGGCCCTGGTCCAGAAGCCTCTGGTGGACCTCTTTGCCACCAGATTTTCAAAGAGGCTTCCAGTCTTCGTCTCGTTCTTTCCGGATCCGGAGGCTTGGCAGACGAATGCATTTCCTCCCTTCCAGTTACTCGGCCGAGTAATCAGGAAGGCGGATCTGGAGGGGCCATCACTACTGCTGGTCGCCCCCCTTTGGCCCTCTCAGGCATGGTTTTCGGACCTACTGAGACTCGCTCACGGCCCTCCCATTCCTCTCCACCTCGTGAGAGGGGAGCTGGTGCAGCCTCGAACCGGCGTTCCACACGAAGAGCCCCAGCTGCTGAAACTTCACGTGTGGAGGTTGTACGGTCCTCGCTGAGGCGTTCTGGAGCTTCAGAACTGACACTGGACTTAGTGCAACGCTCTCACAGAGCGTCCACTTCTTCCGTGTATGCATCACACTGGAAGGCTTGGGCAACCTGGTGCCATGTCCATGGTTTGAACGCGTTGGCTCCACGCTCTATGCATGTAGCAAACCATCTGTCTTACCTGTCCTCTCAAGGAGCTTCAGCTTCTTCTCTGAGGGTGAGGAGATCGGCCATCTCCGCGACTTTAAGACAGATAGGACGTTCCATTGATGTCAGTGGCGTCATTTCTGGAGTCATTAAGGGCGCTGCCCTTAAGGAGGTTAGGTCTTGCACTCCCATGCCTAAATGGGACCTCTTCCTGGTTTTGGAATTTCTGCGTTCCGCAGATTTCGAATCTTTGCGAGACTCTAGTCTTCCCAACCTGACGCGTAAAACTCTGTTTCTGTTGCTGTTAGCATCAGCTCGCAGAGGAAGTGAGATACATGCCCTCTCCGGAAGTCCGGAGGACATCTCTCATGAGTCTGATGGCTCAGTTTCATTGAAGTTTCGCCCAGATTTGTTGGCAAAAAATCAGGCTCTGGAACAAGCATCTCCGCTGGTTCATATCAGACCTCTAACCAACATCCTGGCTCCCGGAGATCCAGATTTGGTCAATTGTCCGGTCCAAGCCCTTGACATCTATTTTTCCCGTTCGCAGCCGCTTAGATCAGAATCTCAAAAGCTTTTATTCATCTCCCTTAACACGTCGGTGAGACAAAAAGACATTTCTAAGACAACTATGGCTCGGTGGGTGTTGGCTCTCATTCGACAAGCTTATGAATGGAGCCGTTCGGACAAGGGGGGAACGCAGCCTGTCTTTCCCCTTGACTCGGCCCGAGTCCACGAAACCAGGGCTTGGGCCTCCTCCTTGGCCGTTTTGAGGTTGAGGAGCCTGGAGGAGGTGTTGTGCACAGTTTACTGGTGCTCCGAAGATGTTTTCATAAATTATTACCTCTGAGACATCGCGGTTGTCTGTCAGGACGGTTCTAGAGCCCTTCCTGCCTTAGTTGCAGGGGGCCAGTGCCTGGCAAGGATTTAAGAGTGAGTTAGATTTTTCTTTCCCACCGCCTTGTTCAAGCTATCTGCTTTATGTGATTCGGAGTAAGAATATGTAATTTAATTGAAAATTTTAATAGTAAATTTTCATTTGATTAATATACCGGCACGGTTGGCCTAGTGGTAAGGCGTCCGCCCCGTGATCGGGAGGTCGTGGGTTCGAACCCCGGCCGGGTCATACCTAAGACTTTGGCAATCTAGTGGCTGCTCCGTCTGGCGTCTGGCATTATGGGGTTAGTGCTAGGACTGGTTGGTCCGGTGTCAGAATAATGTGACTGGGTGAGACATGAAGCCTGTGCTGCGACTTCTGTCTTGTGTGTGGCGCACGTTATATGTCAAAGCAGCACCGCCCTGATATCGCCCTTCGTGGTCGGCTGGGCGTTAAGCAAACAAACAAACAAACAAAATTTGATTAATATACTTACCCGAATCACATAGTTTATGCCCTCCCACCAACCCCGCTTATGGTTTTTTAGTTTTCTTTAAAGCCATATGATCTTGACCACGTGTTGAGGAGCGGTAGTGACGTAGTACACACCAATGGGAGGTAACTCCCTTGGTCTGTGGTCATTACCATGGCTACCTTTACACTTTTTGTGGTGGGGTTGCTTCCCTTTAAAATTGTTTCAGACCTTAGCATCTCAGACTACGTCAATGCTTTATGTGCTTTGGGTAAGTATATTAATCAAATGAAAATTTACTATTAACATTTTTGATTTAATATGTTTCTGAAGGTACTGTCTCATCAGAATCAACTTTTAAAATAATATCAGCAAATTTGTACTGTCTTTGCTTTTTTGAATGCTTACACATACTTTGTTGACATTTGCATGACGACTACTGCTTATCCACATCACACAAGACATGACCTGTAACAATGCAGACATATTTTATATTCTTTATCATGTTTGATTTTTGGGGATTTAGTATCTTTGATGCATTAATTGTTTTGTTTTTTGTGTTTCAGAACTGTGCCTTTTCTGGAGCAAGTTGAGGTGAGTCATTTTTCATCAGTGTTCATGCAGTGCTCCGCAATGATGCTCTACTAAGAGGGTCCCGGGAAAAAAAACCGGGGGCCCTGTAGCTCAGGGTCCCGGGTCCCCTTCAGCGGAATTTGAGAGGGTCCCAAAACCAGCAGGACTTGTCCACGTTCTGTGGGACCTTCACAATAGTGTTATTTGTCATATCAGTTAGATCTACTCTGTACATTTGCGAAGGTAGAGATCCGGCAGAACATTTTCTCGTCTTTGAAATCCAGCCTAGTGTATGTTCTTGTTCATTCTTTGTGAAAACAAGCAGAAGATTTTATTACCATTTTTGTGAACCATATCACTAGCCGACCAATCAGGGCTGATTCTAGGTGATTCTAGGTGACCCTCCAAATGTTATTTATTACTCTAAAATTAAGAAAGACAAACTAAAACTTCGAACTTAAAACTTCAGGTTGACTTATTCTAAGGAGTGACAATTTTTATTTTTAACAATAAAACCCATTACCATGCTAAATACCGAAAAGCCATCTTTGTCGGCGGGGGTGGGAATACAGGCACCACCCACCTTCTGAAAATGACATGTGCTCGGCTCGCTTGAAACTTACATGGTAAAAGTTCCGAGGAATGACTCAAAATGAAATTGTGTGACTCAGTTTACTTCAAATGCAGTTTTAAATTATTTCCTTACTGTTTTATGTTGATAATGAATCTGACCATATCTAGTAGACTAGACAAAGCAAAGCAAAAGGGTTGTTGAACCTGATGTGAGAGTGTTGCGTGAGAACCTGTCAGCTGTTAATATTCATGATGTCAAGTGTGTGATTGGCTGCATGAGGTCATGTGCATAAGGTCACACCAGCCTCGGTTCAATCCCGTCCCCGTTGGCTGTTCTGTCTAGTAGAGTTGCGTAGTCAGTTCGAATTTTATTTTGGTCGAAATAAACTGCATGGTAATAAAACCGTTATTTCTAATATGCTGACTGTTAGCAAATGATAACAGACATGTCTCGTAAAATATATCCAAATTCGCCTGCCGGCTCATTTGGATATAATTTCCTCAACATGTCTGTTATCATTTGCTAACAGTCAGCATATTAGAAATAACTAATAATATCAGTATGATAACACAAAAAGCATGTAACCGGAAATGAACCTCAAGATACTTTATCCATGCGTAAATCAACAGCTGGTGTCGTTACACGGGAAGAAGTTTTCTGGTTTTCTAGACCATGCAGAGATTTTGTTAGTGAGACTGCACAAAAATTCTATAAAAAAACAACTGTATTTTATTCCCTTTTCTCACATTCCATTGTGCAATGACAGTGGAACCCCCCTTTTAAGACCTCCAATTATCTGAAAAAAAAATCAGATCTTAAAAAGGAGGGAGGTTTAAAATGGGGGTATGAACAAAAAGTCTGAGAAAACAGGGTCTTAATTTAAATGGAGGGAGTCCTAAAGTGTGGGATCTTAAAAGGGGTTCCACTGTATCTGTATGTTGACTGAATCTCCTTCGTCGTTCATAGGCTGATACCCCCCGCGGGTTAGGGGGAAGAATTTACCCGATGCTCCCCAGCATGTCGTAAGAGGCGACTAACGGATTCTGTTTCTCTTTTTACCCTTGTTAAGTGTTTCTTGTATAGAATATAGTCAATTTTTGTAAAGATTTTAGTCAAGCAGTATGTAAGAAATGAAGTCCTTTGTACTGGAAACTTGCATTCTCCCTGGAGCACATTTTTGATTAGTGCTTTTGTGAACAAGAAACAATTGACAAGTGGCTCTATCTCATCTCCCCCCTTCCCTCCGTCGCGATATAACCTTGAATAGTTGAAAACGACGTTAAACACTGCAAATAAAGAAAGAAAGTTCATAGGCTGAAACTCCCACGTTCACTCATGTTTTTGCATTAGTGGGTTTTTACGTGTATGACCGTTTTTACCCCGCCATTCGGGGGAAGCATGGTGGGTATTTTCATGTTTCTATATCCCACCGAACTCTTACATGGATTACAGGATCTTTTCCGTGCGCACTTGGTCTTGTGCTGTGGACTAAATGATCTCATTTGTCTCTGCTCATGGTGTCGATGCGTGATTGCAGATCTCCCACAACAGCGACATCTTCATAGGGATGCATGGAGCGGGCTTGACTCACATGCTCTTCCAGCCAGACTGGGCTGTCATCATGGAACTGTGAGTTGTACACAACAAAATTGCATTGAAAAGAGAATCAAAAACCAAGAATGGTAGGTGACTGGAACATTGATTAGTGACAAAACAATATGTATACATTACATTAAATTACATATTCTTACTCCGAGTCACATATTAGCATTGACGCAGTCGAGATGCTAGGTAGACTGAAAAACGCTATCCCGTCTATAGTATAAGGGAAGCAACCCAAGCACTGTGTTCCATTTCAGGCACTGTGAGCTGCAGACTGGCTCCAGCTAAAAATAACTGGCAACAACCACTCCCCTCCCGCCTATCTACCCTTTCCTCCCCCATTTCCCTCCAACACCTCCCACCCACAGTGGCGCCTGAAATTGGGCCAGACCACTCTTTTTTGTCTGCAGCGAGCGTGCATTGCCCGCTCTCTGTAAGCTGTGTTGATAAGAATGCCGCCGAGCAGAGAGATAGCAGTGGTTCAGTGCGCCCTCCCTGCCTTTTGGAACTGATGTTTTTAGTGTTTTGCCGGGCATCTCTCAATAGTTGTATTTATTGCAATGCATGCCACAATTCACAAGACAGAAGAAAGGATAAATGAGTGCATGCTGCATTTAATGAAACACCTTGAAACAACGCAGTAAACAAAACATCCTAAATGTGCCACAATAAAAGAACACAAAATAATGAAAGATAAAGACAAAGGTAATCCCCAAGTACATAATACATATATACAACACTTTACGAAATATATACAAACAGTAGAGTATATACAGTCGTATATTTACATACATATTATGCCAAGGACTACTAGTAGAAGTCATTGATGGTGCGCATGTAAAATTTGTTTTGCGTTTGTATAAGTATATAATTCAAAATAGTGTAGATAATGTCAGTAACATATAAGAAAGAAAAAAGATCTTACGGTAGTTCATGTTCATGTTACAGTGTTAGCTGCATGTGAATAAAACAAAAAAGCTTACCTCACGGCCCTCCTATACAAGTCTCACAAACTTGTATATATAATATACCACAGGAGAAAAAAAAAACGTAGCTCGCGCGCGCTCACCCAAATCCGCGCGAAGTGCCACATGATATTATACCCCGACAACACATAGGCGGATAATACATGTATGTCAATAGTATGAAACAAAACATGCCACAATTTTCAAGACAGAAGAAAGGGTAAATGAGAGAATTAGAAAAAGTGTTTGCTCCTCAAGTATATAATTATGCCACTCTTTACACTCTGAAAAACATGTGCATGTTGCATTTAAAGAAACAGGAACGGCACAGTATGTAAGACGGCAGAAGACAACACAGTAAACAAAACATCCTAAATGTGCCACAAAAAAAGAACACTAATTAATGTCGTATTTAAAAACATATTATAGGCATGCGTATGGTGCGCATGTGAAATTTGTTTTGCGTTTATATAATTCAAAATAGTGCAATTAATGCCTGTAATATAAAAGAAAGAAAAAACGGTCTTTCAATACATGTTCATGCAAATTGTTAGCTGCATGTGAAGAAAACAAAAAGCCTACCTGATGTCTCCTCCTACATGAGTAATCCAATAGCAGCACACAAGTCGATTTGAAAGTTTTTCAACACAGTTTTTCACTCGTATTGTTCTCACAAACTTGTATATATACCACAGGAAAGAAAACTCGTCGATCCGACGACAATTTAACGTTTGTTTCATTATCGCAAACAAAACAGAACAGACAAAACGAAACAAAACAACACAGCCGAACAGTTGGGGTTGTTATTTCTCTGAGATGCTGAAGAAAAAAAAGATGACGTGCATTGTAATGGAATAGAGTGGGTGTAATTTCAAACTAAACGGTTCAAATGTGAGTGTAAACACACTCTTTACGCGGGATCACATTCCCTCACACGCATATGAACACACACACACACACACACACACACACACACACACACTATGTACATTTTTAGAAAGAAAAACAAAACAAAAACACAATGTACATTGTTAGAAGAAGAAAAAAAACAATATGTACAATTTTAGAAGAAAAACAAACAACAAAAAACAATGTTTTAGAGCTGTTATTGTGTCAATATGCTAAAGGCCTCAATGACTTTTTATCATTCTTGTTTAGGATTTTGTTTTTGGCGGGGTGTCAAGCAGCATCGGTGAGGTCTTAATTTGTTGCTCTTTCATTAACTGGCAAAGTTGCTGTCCCTTGTTTTTCATGCCCCAAACTCTCCTTTTCAAATTGTTGACGTCAGAATGTATTTTTTCGCCGCCCTGTTCACCCATCAAACCAAGCCCCATCCCCCACCTGTCCATAAACTCTACACAATGTGCTTCAAGTATGTGCTGCTTTGGGATGACATTAACGTTGTCAAGGCACACGTTACCTCTGTAGAACTCCATGTATTCAGAAATAGCTACTTGGATGCCAGGAAGGTCATCTTTCCCAACTGGTTTTGTGTGTGACACAAGCCTGTGCACACTGGAGTAAAGACTGTTCAAACGGGTGTGTTTGTCTTTGATTTGACCTGCAAGGGTGTGCACGCCATAATCATCTGTCAGGATAAATGCCCTTCTTTCTACGCTGTCTGCTACGGCAGTAATCACTTCATCTTTAATGTATTTGTTGCAGTGATTCCCATTGAAGCTACCACCAAAAAAGGCCTGAGGTGTTATGCTATGCTTATTCAAAATCTCAGTAACCCCTGCAACTGTTGGTCCTTCAGATCTGTCGAAGACTGGAAACGTTTTCAGATTAAGTTTCCCTTTTTCTCGGAGATTATACATTTTTCTGACACACCTTCTGAATGCTTCGGTAGTGTTGTCAATCACCACCAAACGCTCTTCACTCAGTTTTATTTTAGAAAGGGCATCTGCTATTTGCTTGTCAAGCTGGTGACACTCATTTGCAAGAAGATCGTGGTGTTTGTTCACAACACCAAGGAGCAAATGAAGGTAAGGCGGCGCTACATGACTCACTTTGACGTCCCATATTGGAGCACGAATGACGTTGTAGTGGTCTTTGGCATGTTTTTTGTCACTGCCAGATTCTTGGTACCCTATGAGGTCTTCTTTCATGTTTCTTAACGTTCTTTTGGGGGCTTTTTCTCTTGGACTCCATTGCATTTGCGTTTTGGAAGTCTTGCACCAAAGACATGGATAACTACTCTGGGCTCCTGACAGTCCATACATTTTTGACTGGAAATCATAATCCCCAAACATAAACACTCGCAGCCTTTTTCCTTTCCACATCATGCCGTTGACAGCACTAACTCCCTCTTTAATAGTGCTGCCTAAAATCTTTTCAAGGTTTTCAGCACAATCTTTGGCTTCAGTCATCACAACCAACTTTGAGTTCGCATTTGGATTGTGGAGATTTGCTACTTCAAGAACAACTTTAAAACTCCCCCCTCCATGGTCACCCCCGATTTTAACCCAAATTTCATTTTCTGGCAAGGTGTTGTTATGCCATGTTAGCATGTTCTTCTTGTCGTACTGGTCTAAGAGATCCGTTACAAACTTGGGCCAGCTGACAATAGAAGACACGGGAATGCCCCTAACTTCCTCTTTCTTTGTCGCTTTGTTGATGCATGAGAGACGTAATGTGTAAACTTCTATTTTCCCACAAAGCACTCCCTCCTGAAATTCCCTCTCCTTTTTCTCACACTCCATTTTTATTCCCATTGCCTTGTTTAATTTTCGCAACTGCCTTTGTTTTGCCCAGCTAAGTGACAGTTTTGCTCTAATTTGAGCTGCTGATTTTGAAGAGACGCGTGCCTGTCCCAACCCAGCTGTTTTCAGAATGTCATCCCTTTTGCGCTTTGTAGTGTGCTTGAGTTCAGTGCTTTGTTGTTTTATTATGTCAGCTTCCGTGGAACCGGAAATTTCTTTTCTCAAGTTGGCAATTTCCTTTGCTCTTCTCTTCCTCATTGGAGTAGAAACTAGCGCTGATGACTTTTTCGCTCTCACAATTTTCTTTAGGACAAGTGGCTGTGCTTTTGTCTTACATATCAACGTCTTCTTGTCATCTGACTGTGCCAGTTTCACCCTAACTAAGCCAGTTAAATACTCTTCCTCTTTTTTTGTCAAAGGTGCTTGCAACTGTTCTATTGGGCGGAGTTGGGTTTGTGGTTTGTTTTTTGACAAAACAGTGTTAGTATCTGTTGCTTTCTGTGACTGAGATACAGACTTTGCTACAGGTGTGTTATCGTTTGATTCTGCTGGGGCTTGGGTTTGAAATGATGTTGAAGCAGCTGACACGACGACTGTGTCATTGTTAGTACTTACATCACTCTGACTCTGAGTCGTACCCTTGCGAGATGTCAGCAGGTCGAACAGACGTTTTTTGACCACACGGCTTGCGGTTTTTGTTTCAGGTGTTGAAGAACACTGTGGCTGAAAGGTTTCAACAATAGAAGTGCTTGTACAGGCATCAGTACTGTCAACACATGTGCCTTTTCTTTGCGGGCTAGCAGCTTTTTCACTGGCTTTTCTTGGTTTCTTACGACTACCAGCCATTTGTTCGGCAAACGTTCTACACACACTACAGTCAGCTACTTCCACTTTGGAGTTGTATTGTGTCCACAACACCTTTGTTTTTTCAAGGTTATTATTCATTGCTTTTGACACACCTTGAGTTGGAATGTTAGTTTTTATATTTAGTCAAGTTTTGACTAAATATTTTAACATCGAGGGGGAATCGAAACGAGGGTCGTGGTGTATGTGTGTGTGTGTGTGTGTGTGTGCGTGCGTGCGTGCGTGCGTGCGTGTAGAGCGATTCAGACCAAACTACTGGGCCGATCTTTATGAAATTTTACATGAGAGTTCCTGGGATTGATATCCCCGAACGTTTTTCTCCTTTTTTCGATAAATGTCTTTGATGACGTCATATCCGGCTTTTTGTGAAAGTTGAGGCGGCACTGTCACGCTCTCATTTTTCAACCAAATTGGTTGAAATTTTGGTCAAGTAGTCTTCGACGAAGCCCGGACTTCGGTATTGCATTTCAGCGTGATGGCTTAAAAATTAATTAATGACTTTGGTCATTAAAAATCTGAAAATTGTAAAAAAAAAAAAAATTTTATAAAACGATCCAAATTTACGTTCATCTTATTTTCCATCATTTGCTGATTCCAAAAACATATAAATATGTTATATTCGGATTAAAAACAAGCTCTGAAAATTAAATATATAAAAATTATTATCAAAATTAAATTGTCCAAATCAATTTAAAAACACTTTCATCTTATTCCTTGTCGGTTCCTGATTCCAAAAACATATAGATATGATATGTTTGGATTAAAAACACGCTCAGAAAGTTAAAACAAAAAGAGGTACAGAAAAGCATGCTATCCTTCTTAGCGCAACTACTACCCCGCTCTTCTTGTCAATTTCACTGCCTTTGCCATGAGCGGTGGACTGACGATGCTACGAGTATACGGTCTTGCTGAAAAATGGCAGCTACTTGACTAAATATTGTATTTTCGCCTTACGCGACTTGTTTTTAGTTGGCTGAGACGAGCAAAGCATGATGTACATAGTGTACTTGAGAAAGTGGTGCCATTGGCTTCTTCAGAAACGTGAATACCGTGAAACTGAAACAACACTGATGCGTAGCTTTTGCAATGCCTAATGGTATGATTTTTGTCCTTCGCTGTCTTTGATCTTCTGCCACACGTTCTGCACATAGCATTTAGCCTAAATATGTGGAGATCTTCCGTATGTTGCACTGCCGCCATTCTTAACTGAGACACCTTAAATCAATAAATAGAGTGACTACAAATTAAAAGAAAATGACACAAATAAACAAGCAAAACCATGTACACACATACAGACAGGCAAGAACATAAGCACAACTACAGTCACAACATTAATTTAAGAATAAACACGTCACATGCTTAAGAACAAAAAAGAAGGGGGAAAACACAAAACAAAACAAACAAGATGAAATGCACGACAGTCAACAGAGCTGCATATAATAGCGTACTGTAGCGAGTGCCTGTTCCGAGAACCTGCGCGTGGGTTAATTCACACAACTTACCCCACAAAAGTGCTTCAGAAATCATACACAAACACCTTTAACCTAACTTGTTTTCACTCTATCACACAGTTAAGACTAAGTACTTACTGATGGCAAAATAAAAACACAGTCGGTTGGGCTGTTATCAGTATTCAGTGTGATTATAAACTGATATACAACGCGCAAATTCTGTTTCTTTTAACAGGAACAAAGAACAAGAGCTGAGTGCCAGTGATATTAGTATTACCACAAAATCAAACAAAACGAGTCGAATGAATAAACTCCAGTTTGCACCAACACAATGCCTGTATATTCAAGTAACAAAATACACAAGATGAACATAATCCCAGGTGTAAGTCACTGAAACGATCCCTTTTTCACACCAAGAATCACGTATGTTTTTCAAACTGGCGCCATCGCACACAAGCTCCATAGAGCCTTTGTCTGCTAGAGACAGCGCGCGAAAGGGAATCAAGGTCACTGGCCGCGCCGCGGCACGCTATAAGTGAGCCAGCGAGTTCAGCTGAAAGTGCAAATCTCGCACCAAATAGAACAGTGTGCAAGCAAAAAAGTAGCAAGCTTGCTACCCTGGGTTGCCTCCCGTAGCGTGCATCACGCCACAGATCTCGTACCCGATACGAGACACCCTCATTCGACATCTTTCAGCCAGAGAGACAGGTCGTGCTTGATTTCGCTCCTAGGCCGGTTTTGCTGTCTGCTTGACACCTACCGGCCTCGGCTCCCCGTCTGCTCATAGCTGTTTCTAGCGGTGAGATTGTTCCTTTTTGTTGTTGTTTGCATTGTTCATTCTGCTGAGAATTTTTCCGTCCGCGGACTTACGAATTTTGCTCAGTAGTTTGTTGCTGTGGCCGCCATTTTGGTCGCCATTTTTCGCTTACACGTGGTGTTTTTTGCTGGTTAGTTTGGGTCCGTGCTACGGACTTTGAGCGTTTACCAGTAGCATTGGTAGCTGCTTGTAGCTGGTACGTTAGTGCTAGTTTATTCTGCTGAAGTTTTACGTCCTAGAGACTTGTGTATTTTCAGTAGTTTGTTTTTCTCGTGTGACAGCATGTCTGATAGTGAGAAAAGCGAGCGGCTAAGGCCGAGGTTAGGGGCAAAGGCCCTGTTAAACCTAAGTCCTCGGCTTCCACCTCTTCTGCTAGGAACCCCACGGTTCACGTTTCTGACCCGAAGACTAACTTCGTTTTTCCTGTGCCTATTTAGGCTCCGGAGGAAACTTCGTCTGGCTCGCGGGCGGCGGGTGTGGCCGCTACCACGGCCGTTTCTACCCCTGTACCTGCGCCGGAGGCTGGCGCTCTTGTTGCTAGCCTTTTGTCTTCTTTGATTCCAGAAATTCGGACGCTCGTTCGTACAGAAATGTCGCGGACGGACCCTGTTTCCAGCTCTGCCTCCCTCCCGGGGGTGTGCGACCCTCGGTCGTTGGCTTCCTTTGTTCCTGATCACCTGTCCAGCCTGCTGGCTTCTGTGATGGCTCTGGAGTCCGTGCACAGGGAGGCGTTTCTCTTCTCGGCCGGCGCTCGGTGGCTTCCGCTTGCGGGAGTGCACCTGAGCAGGTCCCTTTGGGGGATACGGTCGACACAAGGTATGTGCTCGCAGCAGCCGTCCGCGGCAGCTGCACTTCCGGTTCCCGGAAGTAGTGGTTCACTGGTTGCGGACAGACCATGGTCCCCTCCGGTTCGAGCTGCGCTTTACGTAAGCAGTCGTTCGCGGCAGCTTCCTTCCGGCTCCGGCCGGAAGTGGTGGTTCACTGGTTGCGGACAGACCATGGTCCCCTCCGGTTCGAGCTGCTCTTTACGTAAGCAGTCGTTCGCGGCAGCTTCCTTCCGGCTCCGGCCGGAAGTGGTGGTTCACTGGTTGCGGACAGACCATGGTCCCATCCGGTTCGAGCTGCGCTTTACGTAAGCAGCCGTTCGCGGCAGCTTCGCTTCCGGCTCCGGCCGGAAGTGTTGGTTCACTGGTTTGCGGACAGCCCATGGTCCCTTCCGGTTCGAGCCTTGCCCTGCTACAGCAGCCGTTTCCGGCAGCTGCTCTTCCTGCCTGGGCAGGAAATGTAGGTCAAACGGGTCGTGCACAGTCATCTGTCACTTCCGGTTCCGGCCTAGGGCTTCCGGGTTGTGGCTTGCAGACTCCTCAGCACCAGCTATGGCATAGTTCTGCTGTTGCGTCTGCACTCCCTGCTCCTCCCGGCTTTTCCGGTTCGGTTCCCGCTGCTTCCGTTGTGTCGCCGGTGAATTTCGAATACGGTGGTTCTCCTGGGCATACAGGCTTTTTGCCTCTGTTGGGACAGCAGCAGCCACCCACTTCGGTGGTGGCCGCTAGCTCCTCTCTTCAGCTGCCTTCGGTTGTTGGTGACTCTCATCTTCCTCTTAGTCAGGGGTGCGAGTTTCATCGATGGCCAACAGGATGGGCGTTCGGCTTACGGCCTTTCCTCGCAGCGTCATTTGTCGGGTTCTTTTGGCTATGAGCCGTCCCCTTCAGGTGGCGTTTCGGACTTCGGGTCCGTGTGAGAGGAGCAGCTGCCTTCGGCGGCTCTGGCCAGCTTCCGAATTTACGTCAGCAGTCGTTCGCGGCAGCCGCTTCCAGCTCCGGCCGGAAGTAGAGGTTCACTTGCTAGTGCACAGACTACTGTCACGTCTGGTTCGAGCCTTGTCCTATGACAGCGGTCGCCCGCGACAGCTGTTCTTCCGGTTCCGACCGGAAGTGTAGGTTCACTGGTTAGTGCACAGGCTACTGTCACGTCCGGTTCGAGCCTTGCCTTACGTCGGCAGTCGTACGCGACAGCGGCACTTCCGGTTCACGGAAGTAGTGCCTCGTTGGAAGGTTGACAAATAACGATCCCATCCTGCTTGAGCTGCGCTATACGTAAGCAGTCGTTCGCGACAGCTTCTCTTCCGGCTCCGGCTGGAAATGTTAGTTCATCGGTGTGTGGGCAGCCCATGGCCCTTTCCGGTTTGAGCTTTGCCCTTTGCACGGCAGCCATTTCCGGCAGCTTCGCTTCCGGCCTTGGCAGGAGGGTAGGTCAAGCGGGTAGTGCACAGGTTACTGTCACTTCCGGTTCTGGCCTACGGCCTACCTTTGGGTTCCGAGCTTCAGCTCGTAGGTGGCTCAGCACCAGCTTTGGCATAGCGCTGCTGTTGCTGCCGCACTTCCGGCTCCTCCCGGATTTTCCGGTTCAGTTCCCGCTGCTTCCGTTTGGTCGCCGGTGAATTTCGAACAAGGCTTGCCCTATGGGCATACAGGCTTCTTGCCTCTGTTGGGACAGCAGCATCCACACACTCCGGTGGTGGCCGCTAGCTCCTCTCTCCCACTTTCCTTGGTTTTTGATTCCTCTCATCCTCCCCTCAGTTAGGGAATGAGCACAATCGATTGCCAACAGGAAGGACTTCGGTTGGCAAAGAGGAAGCAGCTACTTCTGGTTTGAAGAATCGCCCTTTGTAGCTTTTCGCCTTTTTGCCTTTTCGCCGAGCCCCCCTCTTCGACAGGGGGTGGCCTCCGGCGTCGGTTTCGTTGCTGGTTCCTCAGGGTTCAGCTTCGGAGCTGGCATCGGAATGCCTTGCCGCTCCTGCGCAGGCTTCCTCCTTCGTGCCCTTAGCGGACCAGAGGAAGTTGCCTTGGCCAGGGTCGTCTCGTAGCCGCCTGTTGGCCTTTCCCCGTCCGCGTGCACCGTTTCCGGTCACGCCGGATCTTCTTTCGCTTCTTACGAAGCCGTTGAGGAAGGATTCGGTTCTGCCGCTCTATGGGCAGAACCTCCTATTCTCTGAGGAAGGGGGCTGACAACTTTTGGAACTCAGTTCCATTTCCGAGACTCTCCTGCGGGCGCTTTCTCGCGCTCTGGCAGATTCCTTGGCGCCCTTTCCCCTTAGTAAAGGGCAGGACGCGGAGGAAGTGTCTCACTCCTCTCCACACTTACAAGGGTGAACGAGGCACAGATGAGGCTGTCCTCTCTGCACTATTTCCATGCGGTCTCGTGCGGAAGGGACTTGTTTCTTGCCCACTCCCGGTTTTCTGAGGAGTCGACAAGGAACATTCTCAGTTCGTCATCCTTGGTGGACGGTCTCTCTCCGGCAGCCTGGCCTCTCATGCCAGAAGCAGGGGATTGAGACCAACAGAGAACAGCGGTTCCCTTCTTTTGAGCTTCAATTTGAAAGCAGCAAAAGCAGGCCGCTCCTAAGCAGGCTATACCTAAGCGGACTCAGCCTAAGCGGCCTACGTCCTCAGCTCAGGTGAGATTGTTTCTTTCACAGCCGTCATAGGTACGCTGGGTTTTTGAAACAACAGCCGGCCTTAGGGCTTCGGGGTTTTAGCCTCGGCGGGAGCAACAGCCATTTCATCCGTTGGAGGTGGTGGTTGTTGCTTTCCTTGTGCTTGTGGCTTCGGGCTTCAACATTCTTTCTCTTTCCCAGCGTATGGGTGCTGAGAGGTCGATTTCCGTTTAAAAGGGGGTTTCTGCCTTTGGGCTTCCCCGTTTTCTCTTGCCACGAGCTTCTGGACTCGGTCCAGGTTTGTCTTTCGCCGAGTCTGACTTTGTCTTTCTCTAGCGATCAGACGCGTTCTGGTGTTTCGTCCAAACTTAAGGTTCACTTGAGTTGGCCTTGGAGGTAACATTCAGATTTTCCTGAGGGTGCATTGTCTGGGCATTGCATGTTTGAGAAGTCATTCTTGGCTTGTCACTTTTTCTCAGGTTTTTTGGCTACTCCTCCCCTTTTTGGGCAGAGGTCTAGCTAATGTTCCAGTTTTCTCGGTGCTGGCCTCTAGGCCAGCATCTTTTTCGGCGGCTGAAACTTTTGGTTTCTTACTGTGCCTGTGTACTTTGAGTACTTTGGTGCAATGGCCGGCCTACGGGCAGCAAGGCTCTCGGCCTTAGCCTGTGTTATAGTCTCCTGCCTGTCGTGTTGCGACTTTGGCAATTGGTTCTTGTGACTGCGGATTTCGTCTCTTCCTCTTCTCCATCATGCTTGCATGATGTGAGTTGGGACGATTTCTGCTGGGTTGGGCTTCCGGCCTGGTCACCCCTTTTTCACTTGCAACTATGACTATTACTGAGAACTCTGGTCTCGGGAGGCTGACGGCTGGTTCGCTTCACGGTTTTCCGTCTTTCTTACCAGCTTTGTCCTTTCTGTTTCGGGTTTTTTTTATTCATTTTCAATTACCTACAAGCAGTCTGCTCTGCGATCACGCTGGCTTTTGTCATTTTGTTTCCGGTCTCCGGTCACATTAGGATTTGGCCACTGCGGGTCCGCATTTGCGGTGCTTATGCACTACCTTAGGTCGCTTCGTCCCCTTTTTTACCCCTCTCTCTGCTTTCGCAGGGATGGGCAGGGGACGACCGGTGACCGTCTCCCTTGAGTTTTGCTCATTGAGTTGGACCCTGGTACTTGATACTCAGGCGTCTCTCTCTTTCCGGTTTGGAGTTTGGTCACTCTTCCGGAGCTGACTGTTCTCTCAACGGCCTTTTGGGCCTCACTCCATCCCAAAGTTTTCTTACTTTGGCATGGTTGCCTTATGGTCTCCGTGAGGGTCGGTCCTTTTCAGGGCTTAGCCGGCAACCTTACGCACGGATCTTTTCCAGGCCATTAGCATTTCCTTCCATTTAAGGGGGGGGGGGGGGGCAGCTTGTCCTTCCCTCTACTTGGTCGGGTTTATCCAAGACTGGGGTCCTTTTCCGGACTGTTTTACGGTTCAGAAGATTGGAAGAAGTGCTGGGCACAGCTTACTGGCTCTCTGAGGTCGTCTTTCGCATTTCTTGCCTGAGAGACATCTCGGCTGTCAATCAGGGTGGTTCTCGGTCCGTTTCTGTCCTTTGGCAGTGGGCCAGTTCCTGGCAAGGGTTTAGAGTGAGTCAGTGGTTGCTTTCTCACGGGATCCTTTCCTGACTTTTGGCAGTGGGCCAGTTTCTTGGCAAGGGATTTTCTTGCCCTCCGCCTTGTCATAGCTTATGCTATCTTTCCCTCGGCTCGGCCCGAGCTCATTTCCAGGGCCTGGGCCTCCTCCTTGGCCTTTTTGGCCTATGGGGTTTGGATGATGTCCTGCGCACAGCTTCTGGCGCTAGGATTTTGTCTTATCAGGTTCTGCAGACATTGCTGCCCTCTGTCAGGACCTATTCCTTCCTTGGCGGCAGCTGGCTTTTGTCTCTCCAGAACTTTAGAGTGAGTTTGAACTTTTTGATCTTACCCACCACCTTGTTGGAGTTATCTGCTAATATGTGACTCGGAGTAAGAATATGTAATTTAATCTAACATTTTTAATTAAATTTTCATTTGATTAATATACTTACCCGAGTCACATAGGTAATTCCCTCCCACCTTCCCCGCTTTTAGTTTCTTTGTATTCTAGAAGTCGAATGAGGGTGTCTCGTATCGGGTACGAGATCTGTGGCGTGATGCACGCTACGGGAGGCAACCCAGGGTAGCAAGCTTGCTACTTTTTTGCTTGGGTTGCTTCCCTTATACTATAGACGGGATAGCGTTTTTCAGTCTACCTAGCATCTCGACTGCGTCAATGCTCATATGTGACTCGGGTAAGTATATTAATCAAATGAAAATTTAATTAAAAATTTTCGAATTACCTACCACTCTCGTTTTTGACTCACATGCGAAGCAAAAGTGAGTCTATGTACTCACCCGAGTCGTCCGTCCGTCCGGACGTCCGGAAAACTTTAACGTTGGATATTTCTTGGACACTATTCAGTCTATCAGTACCTAATTTGGCAAGATGGTGTATGATGACAAGGCCCCAAAAAACATACATAGCATCTTGACCTTGCTTCAAGGTCAAGGTCGCAGGGGCCATAAATGTTGCCTAAAAAACAGCTATTTTTCACATTTTTCCCATTTTCTCTGAAGTTTTTGAGATTCAATACCTCACCTATATATGATATATAGGGCAAAGTAAGCCCCATCTTTTGATACCAGTTTGGTTTACCTTGCTTCAAGGTCAAGGTCACAGGAGCTCTTCAAAGTTGGATTGTATACATATTTTGAAGTGACCTTGACCCTGAACTATGGAAGATAACTGTTTCAAACTTAAAAATTATGTGGGGCACATGTTATGCTTTCATCATGAGACACATTTGGTCACATATGATCAAGGTCAAGGTCACTTTGACCCTTATGAAATGTGACCAAAATAAGGTAGTGAACCACTAAAAGTGACCATATCTCATGGTAGAAAGAGCCAATAAGCACCATTGTACTTCCTATGTCTTGAATTAACAGCTTTGTGTTGCATGACCTTGGATGACCTTGACCTTGGGTCAAGGTCACATGTATTTTGGTAGGAAAAATGTGTAAAGCATGTGAGTCGTATGGGCTTTGCCCTTCTTGTTTGATTCTGAATTTTGGAAGGTTGGCAGTCCATCTGTTATTGGATTATTAAGAAGAGTATGTGTTGTTAAAAACCGGCACGGTTGGCCTAGTGGTAAGGCGTCCGCCCCGTGATCGGGAGGTCGTGGGTTCGAACCCCGGCCGGGTCATACCTAAGACTTTAAAATTGGCAATCTAGTGGCTGCTCCGCCTAGCGTCTGGCATTATGGGGTTAGTGCTAGGACTGGTTGGTCCGGTGTCAGAATAATGTGACTGGGTGAGACATGAAGCCTGTGCTGCGACTTCTGTCTTGTGTGTGGCGCACGTTATATGTCAAAGCAGCACCGCCCTGATATGGCTCTTCGTGGTCGGCTGGGCGTTAAGCAAACAAACAAACAAACAAAAATGTGTTGTTAAAAGGGATGAATGAATAGACAAATCACTACATGATTTGGTAGACTTTAAGGAAAGCTAACTTGAATGCTCAGATATGGTGACGTTGTAAAACATCATTATTGATACACCTGAGCAATCAGGGAAACTTGGGATTCAGCATTATTACCAGTTATATCATGAAAGCATTGCTTGTGTGTAAAGTTAGTTTTTCTTCCTGCGATCTGAATGGCAAGATAAGAAAAGAGAGTTGAATTTTTCTTTTATACAAGAATTGAAGGACATTTGTGTTAGCTATGTTTATTCACTTTTGCTCATGCATGTTTTTCTATAATATGTTCTTCCTTCCAGTAAAAGGGTTCAGCATTTTTATTTGCCATTCTTTTTTCCCTATAGATACAACTGTGAAGATTCAGACTGCTACCATGACTTGGCGAGACTGCGTGGCATTCGTTACATGACGTGGGAGAACAAAGATAAACTCATACAGGAAGATGAGGTGAGAAAAAAGATGTTTAGATGCATTATAATTCCAATTTCTTAAAAATGTGCAGATCACTGTGTTTCAGAAAAGGCAATTAGAGGACAGTCATTTGCACCAGGAGGGACAACAAAAAGGAAGCTTAATAAAAAAAAAAAATCTTTAGCTCAGGCCAAAAAAAAAATAGATGTGGTTACGGTAACATAGCCAAAAAAAATAGGATAGGAAGGTAGGCAATCACTTTTTTTTTTTAAACTTTTTTTTCTAATGTGTACAAATTAAACCTACTTGACAGGGAAATAAGTGTGCGACTCGGGCGCTTTCGCTTTCATTGCGTTTTCTGCACTCGTTTTCTTGTGTGTTTTTTGTGTGTTTTTTTTGACAAATGTAATAAAAAGTTATAGGGTCGGCCCCTAAAAATAGGGTAGGTCGGGTTACCGTAACCACACCTATTTATTTTTTAGGCCTCATGTGCTTTTGAACTTTCATCAACGTATGGCCAATAGACGAATTCCGGAAATAACTGTCGGTTTTGTATGGGTTGTGAAAGAGTGAGTTCCCTTGAATTTGCGCAGACAGACTTTGCCACGTGCTTCCTGTACGCGTGTTTGAGACACGCCCTCTCGCTAGTGACTGGCCTGTAATGTCTGTGCAAATGCAAGGGTACTCACTCTTTCAGAATCCAGAGTTATTCCGAAAATCGTCTATTCAAAGCCTTTGATAATTTCTGTTTTACAGGGTCATCACCCAACACTGGGCGCTCACGCTAAGTTCACCAACTACGCCTTCGACGTAGAAGAATTCATGCGACTGGTGCGTAAGGCGGCTCAGTACGTCCGCAGCCACCCAGCCTTCATTGCTGCTCGCAACAGCAAATTTCCTTCACAATCTCCGTCCAAAACAGAAATGAATACGTCAAAACCAGACGCCAAGTCCGCCAAAAAGCAGCAAGAGCCTCAGGCACAGAACAAGCAGCATCATCCTCATACTGATCTGTGATTTCCATGGCAGCTTTTTTTGTCAGAATAGTATACAGACTGACAGATCAGATTAATAACTCTGTGCAATTCTTGTAATAATTTTCTTCGGTGCAATTGCCTGAATGATTTTCTGTCTTCTTGTTAAGATTTGTTTTTTGTTATCAACAAGGTTTTGATTTGAAAAGGGAAGTTTCTTTTTGATACTGACCTGTTTGCTGCTGATGGTTTGTGTTTGGGTTGTATAACACAAGTCTAAGGCTTTCCTAGTTCTATTACAGAATTTTTACATACCTTTATATTGCATGACTTGTATGATAGGGTTATGTTTGTATTTTTTGCATAAAAAAATGATGCATTCTTTTTGTGTGGGAAAAATGTAAATAAGAGAAAACAGTTCATCGGTTCAGAGAAGTGCAATTAAAGTTCAGTGGTTGTTTACCTACACATCAGATTTTATGGTCCAATGTTGTTAATAGCTACTGTTTTATGGTCCTATGCTGAAGGTACTGAAAAATCTTGGGAATGTATCATTCCCTTTTGAATTCAAACTTGCAATCTTTGCAAGTTTAATTTTCGGGGGGAACGTTTTGGTTTGGTTGGCATCTGCAGGTCTTACTGCAGGTACTGTTTCTCTGACTTAGGTGAAATAGCATTCAGTTGGCGGCACATGAACTGTGAAAATGGGGAGCATGTTGTGTCTGTTCTGCATAGGTGTGTGTGTGCGTGCGTGCAGGTCTGCATGCATGGGTGTGTCAGTGTGTGTGCGTGCGTGCAGTTCCATGAGTAAAATCCACAATCATTCTGATGATCTTTGTGTTCATGAAAATCCTATTGCTTTGAGAATGGCCTACCTCTCCGTTTGTAATAAACCTGGATGTGGATTTTCATGCGGATAATCAGCTTGTACTGTATAATCATCGGACTTCAAATTTTCAAACGGTCAATGTTTTACCTGGCGTTGCTGGTTGACTTTGCGTGGACCAATCTGTAATTAAATGTGGTAGGTTTTATCTGTGTGAAAACGTTTTGTTGTTGTTGCAGCGATTGTTGGTAATTTCATGACCTTAGCGCACTGTAGTTGTGCTTGCTTGCATTTGACTATGACATAGAATATGACTGAATCTGCATGTGGCTATTTTTCTTAAAGGTGGTTCACTGCTCTTAGTCTAGGGAGCTGTTAGGGGGAAGAATTTACCCGATGCTCCCCAGCATGTCGTAAGAGGCGACTAACGGATTCTGTTTCTCCTTTTACCCTTGTTAAGTGTTTCTTGTATAGACTATAGTCAATGTTTGTAAAGATTTTAGTCAAGCAGTATGTAAGAAATGTTAAGTCCTTTGTACTGGAAACTTGCATTCTCCCAGTAAGGTCATATATTGTACTACGTTGCAAGCCCCTGGAGCAATTTTTTGATTAGTGCTTTTGTGAACAAGAAACAATTAACAAGTGGCTCTATCCCATCTCCCCCCCTTTCCCCATCGCGATATAACCTTCGTGGTTGAAAACGACGTTAAACACCAAATAAAGAAAGAAAGAAAGCTGAAAATACTGCACGAACGATGGGCTTGGTGGTAAGACGTTGGTCTTCTAATCGGGAGGTCGTGAGTTCGAGTGCGCATGGAAAAGATCCTGTAATCCATGTCGGAGTTCGGTCGGTTATGGAAACACGAAAATACCCAGCATGCCTACTCAATGAAAGCGGAGTGAAGCTGACTATGCTCTCAGAGTATAGTTTGGGGAACCCAAATGGGCAAACGAGCTCACATGTAACCAGAAAATTCTGGAACGCTGAAGAAGAAGAAAATACTGCACGAACATTGCGTGTCCATGGATGAAGTTGATGTAGAGCTTCTGAACATATTAAAATGTTCGTGAGATGATGAAGTTATTATCATATGATTATTTACTCGTATGCTTCACTCATACACCCTTGAAATCATAATGGGCTATATTTTAAGCTACCTCTAGGAAAATGCAGTTTTTACTGACGAAATCCCTTTTTTTCTTACATGTTCTGGTAATTTAACCTGCAGAAATTGGAAGCAATGATGTAAAAGCACAATCACTGAATGATCAGTGTGTCTTGTAATTGTTAAAAACTACGACAAACATAACCAAGAGAAAGGTTCTTTTAGGACCAAATGTGTATATCTCTGCTTGAATTGGTATTCATAACTGACAATCCCCTTCCAAGTTGTCACACTTCCATCTTTTTGTAATCGTTATTGTTATACATTGTACCCGTTGCTGTTGCTTAAGAAATACTGTTTATATGAAATATGTTATTGCCTTGAAACGTTCGTAATTGTCTTTCAGAATTGTGCATTTTACAGTGAATGAAATGTGGAGTATGCCCCGCTGTGTTGCCCAGTTTTGAGGTCATAATATAGCACATTTTTCCTGGTAGCTAGTGTACAATATTCATCTAAGTATAGTTTTTCTTCGTAAAAGTGATTGCATGTTTTGATTCTGTGGCAGTTTGTATGCATCTGATGTTCTAAAAACTATTTATCATCAAACTGTTTTTGTTCAGTATTGTTTTAAAAAACAAACCACAGCACCATTTTTTTTGTCTTCATCATGTTTTGTCCACATTTGTCAATTTTTATTTTTAAAGAATCATCTTTGTAAGATATTCGCCCATACCAGTTTTAGTAGTGGGAGACATTGTACAGTAGTAGTATATTTAGTCAATCATGCATGATTTTTTACATTCTGGAATGCATATATACTATGATGAGGAGACAATATTTTATCATCATATTTAATGGCAGTTGTGTGTTTTACTCACCGCTCTTGCGGTGGAATTAGGAATAATTCTTCAGCATGAGGTGCTTCTTGCAATAAGAAATAAAACAAATTGGGGACGATATTGTGTTCAAGTGTTATGTGTCCGTGGTGGGATATATTGAACTGAATTTGTTGCTGTTCTCTTTCTCACTGAAATTATTTTCATTAGTATCAATAAGACAACCATTTGCATATTTAATTATTGCCTCGTTCTCTTTTGCTCTCTCTCTCTCTCTCTCTCTCTCTCTCTCTCTCTCTCTCTCTCTCACACACAAACACACACGCACACACACACACACACACACACACACGCACGCACAGCTATAACTGGTACCTTGCAGAATGTAACTTGATCACCTCTGAAAACAGCATTGCTAATTTTTCGTACTGTCTTATTTGTTTATTCTTAAATAATGTACTCGGTGACATGATCATTAATACATGCACATCGTTACGCACACACACACACACAGGACCTGACACGTGCACACGCTGACTCACGCGCGCACACACACACACCCACTACACATGAATAGAGAACAAAGCGTTTTACTCCACCAATGATGTAATTATTTTGTTACAGAGTAGGAGAAATCATTTTTTTTAATAATCATAACAACGCACACACACACACACATACAAATTGGCACACACACACACACACGCACTGACACACACACTGGCACACACACACACACATGAATAGAAAACAAGCGTTTTACTCCACCAATGATGTAATTATTTCGTTACAGAGTGAGAGAAATCGTGTTTAAAAAAATCAAAGTATTTTTTCCAAGACATTTTACTTGGAACATGTACATTAATCAAATTGGTTATAAAGAATATCACACCTCAACAGATTTGCATGTCATCACTGTCTTTGCATACAGTTCTGAATTTGACGAGGACTCATTTATATTTAGATATATGAGAAATAATACCATTTCACTGAACACACAAAACGTTGAGAAGCACGTTTATTAACGATGATCTTTGAAGTTCAAGTTATTGTTTCAATTTTTTTAGAGTGAATTTATCTTAGTCTTACGACTGGGAATTGCAGTTCTGTTCCTCCCGTCGCGATATAACCTTCGTGGTTGAAAACGACGTTAAACACCAAATATTAATAAAGAAAGAAAGAAAGTTCTGTTCCTACAAGATCCAGGAAGCAAAGGGAAGTAAGCGCTCTCAACAGAGACAATAGAACGATAACCTCCCTTTGTATCTTGGACCTTGTTACATGTATTATTACTTTGCCATACTGTACTTGGTTATGGGCATTACCAGTGGTCGGTTAGTAGACTCCTCAGTGTTTTGAGTCCGGATTTTTCTAATGTCATACTTTAAAAGCCGAAAGGAGAGCATAAAACACTTGGTTTTGGACAGTGGCAGTCAACCACTGACTCAGTTGCGGTGTTGGTGGCGTAAAATGTATCCCAAACCCAAAACCAAACCACGTTCCAGTAGGTCTTATGGGTTCATTTTGAGGTAGGGTGAAGTCCCTTTCAAGTAAAATATTACACAAAGAAATCACAAAAACAAAATTTCATGAAAAATGGTTCTTTTTGACTTGTGTGGCTTAATTCTTCGCTGCTCAAACCAATTTTCCTGGCCACAAATTTTCGTCTTGATCTAACATTCCTGCTGACGAACATTAGAGAATCATATTGGGCTGAATACAGTAACATTCATGTGTTCTAAGCATGAGCAAATACATTGTCAATCAATAATAAACAAACACAATGAATGCAGGATTATTATAAAAAAAATATCTACAATGGAGAAATGTAAGCAATGAGTGAACAGACACTATAGTATATAGAGTGTATTTGTCAAATGTGTTACGTGTAATGTGCATATAGTACAGGTCTCACGCATGCTTGTCAGTTCACACACACACACACACACACACACACACACACACACACACACACACACAGGCACACACACCGTGACACACTCGCACACACATGCACATACACTGACCCCCCCATATACGCACAAAATCACAGGATCATTCGGAAAGAAAGCTAAAAATGTGCTTTTTATTAAAGCATAGACCTATATTAGATAGGTCCCTGATTAAAGCGATTAGTTCAAGTTGCAGAACACCGCAAAATAAAAGATCGCTGTGGAATTGTGTTCGTAAGTTCAGTTAGCGTATTGTGAAACCGCCAGGACAGACAAAAAACAACAACACCTCAAAGAGTGATAATAAAACATTTGACAATCAAAAATGGGGAAATAATGTACACACGTTAAAATGCTGCATACTCTGGCGGGCTGAGACTCAAATGAAAAAAAATTGAAAATTAAATGGAAAAGAAGCTCATTAAGAACAGTCATTACGAAAGAACGAGCAAAAAAACATGAAATCAAATGTCAATCAAAATTCTTGCAAGTCAAATTCCCACAAGCAGCAACAACCATTGCGTTTATCACACTGAACAGTTCTTTGTAGTCAAGAATTTCAAGTCTCTGGTTGCTTTTATGCAAAATAACAAGTCTCGGGTTGTAATCAATAAAATGTACAGAGATACACATGAGATTGTGAACGTCTACACAGCCGGACTGAGTGGTCTTCAACATTTGTAGCAGGTCTTATATTCGTTTCAAGCTGTATTTCGCATCCTCCACCAAAATACTTAAAGAGGTCCAGCCATTCCAAAAAACAAATATCTTGTGATAGTCAGTGTGCCTGAAACAACTGGGAAAGTGCACAGCTTGCACTATAAGGAAGATGCGCACTGACTCTCGAGAGAAAGTGTTTTTGGTATATTGTTTCTGAAGGCGTGATGCCACAAAGGCTCAAAACTCTCCGTTTGACGTCATCTGCGTGTGACGTCAGGAGTCCTTGTGACGTCACCAAATCCTTATCAAAAGACTGTTGAAGGTTCGTTCAAGCGCAGAAGCACTCATGAAGGGAGTCATCGTCGAAAAATGAATGTGTCACCATATTTCCTCTCAAGTTTTTCCAGCGTGAACTGTCTGTGCCCGTTGAAAGTCGCTGTCACTTCTTCGCGAAACAGTGTGTTTCTTCAAGATAATCTCGGATTTTGACAGAAGACTGGATGTTTTCGTAAGAAGCTGACAATGTTGCTGACAATGATTTGCGTCTTTGGAACCGGAGATGAGAACATTTGCTGTATTCACTTCTTTTACTTTTTTTCAATTTTCTCTCTCGTTTCTTTCGCCCCATGTAAAAACTTATTTGAAAAAGCGAGTTTGGGGTGAGGTATATCGAATGGTACAGTTACAAAAACACAGCGACTATCGGCTTAAAGTAACATATCTTAATGACCTGCCATGCTAGCTGCGCTTATGAATCTCCGTGTTCAAACTGAAACCCGACACTCGTCATTCTTCTGATATAGTTAAAACTGCCTTTTTCAGCTTTGTCAATTCAATTTGTAAATCCCCCTTTCAAACCATGCAAGAAACGTTTCCCTGTTAAAACCTCGCTTGTTCAGATTTGCTGTTCATAACCTTTTTAATTTTGCCATCATGATAGACTCCCTTCTTTTTTTCAGATTTTTTTTTAGCGGACGGGGTGGAGGGGGGGGGGGGTTGTTGTGGATCAAATGTTTGTTTCCACTTCGTTTTGCATTATTTCTGAAGAGTTTTGGAGAGCAGCTTCAAGGTGTCACGCGACAGCTTTTCTGCCCAGCTTCTCTCAGAACTCTACCTGCTTCCCCTCGGCCACTTCAAAAGGCGTCGGGTTTGAAGGGTTACGCTGAGGAGGTGGTATATCGCCGTAGCGTCAGTGAAGAACTCAGTGACGCAGATGTTAAAGCAATAGCTCAGAACTGATACCTGAGACCCTTGCCTTCATAGTCGAGGATTGGGTGGAGGAGGTGTCAAGCTAACACTTCAGTATTGACACTGAGGGACTAGATGATGGCTTCTGAAAAACTTAGCCTCAATTACGAGAAACTAATAAAAAGACGACTTCTTTAAAAGGCGTTAGTGATAGTTCTTGACACCCAACAGAGTGATTGCAATGAAGAAGAAATACCATTGAAGAATTTTTTATCATTTTAACTTTGGAGTTCAGCTAAAAAAAGAAATCACGCAGGAATAGTATGGCAATTGTTAGTAAGAATGCGTGAATGATATCGCTAGCGTGCATTTTTGGTCGCAGTTATTGTTTCTGTCCTGTCTTTTCCGCCTTTTCTTGCATCTTTGTTCTTTTTCCTGCAACACGCGAGTCTTTGCAAGTGTATACCCAGCATTCTTGATCAGTCATCAATACTGTTTTGATATAGCATATTCTCGGGGATTTCAAGAGTTTATTTTACGAGAGCATCGAGAGTTCTGTGCCAGCTACAGTCTTTTGGGTCTCACTTCTCTATTTGATCAGGACCTGGGGTTTTCGGCGTTCATGAAGAGATCCTTTTTCACTGACATTTAAAATATACATGTGAGGTACTAAGAGAAACTTGACAAGGCACCAAGGCTCAGACAATCTGTGTGTGACGTCTTCCGCGTGTGAGCCCTTGTGACGTCATCCAATCCTTATTGAAAGACTGTTGCAGGTTCAAGTGCAGAAATACCCTCTGATACCTATTTAGCTAGGACTCTCTCTTTCACGCAGAACGTATTCCTTCTTTTCATATTTTTCATCGATCACTGGGTTGTTGTTTTTTCATCCGTCGAATTCTGGTGTATATTAATTTTTCCAGCGTGGTCGATTAGTTAAGATTCGCCCGATGGCGTCCACATTTTATGGTCATCGGCTGTTTTGGATCGTATAGTGTTGCACATACCAGGCTGATGCTCTCGATCTTTCCCGATCTGCATTTTGTTATTGGGAAACACGAAGTAGCGGATGCCTTTCAGCTGTACGTCATGTCCTCACTCCTCATCTTCAAAGGGCAAGACTGCTAAAAATTGTCGAGAATCCTGTGCTGGACGCTTCTGATCCCATTATCTTCAAGTCAACAATTGTGTAAGCCACACGAGTCCCCTGTTTACATCTTGGAATCCAGTAACACTCGAGCTTTCTTGCAGCAACACTCGAGCTTCCTTGCAGCAACCATCGTTCCATGCAGCAACAGTAGAGCTTCCTTTTAGGTCACATTTTAACAAAATGCGTAAGCCACAAGAGTGCCCTGTCTACGGTTTGGGATTCTGAAGTGAAGCCAAGCAACCCTCGAGCTTCCTTGCAGCAACCCTCGACCTTCCTTGCAGCAACCCTCTAGCTTCCTTGCAGCAACCCTCGACCTTCCTTGCAGCAACCCTCGAGCTTTCTTGCAGCAACACTCGAGCTTCCTTGCAGCAACCATCGTTCCATGCAGCAACAGTAGAGCTTCCTTTTAGGTCACATTTTAACAAAATGCGTAAGCCACAAGAGTGCCCTGTCTACGGTTTGGGATTCTGAAGTGAAGCCAAGCAACCCTCGAGCTTCCTTGCAGCAACCCTCGACCTTCCTTGCAGCAACCCTCGACCTTCCTTGCAGCAACCCTCGACCTTCCTTGCAGCAACCCTCGACCTTCCTTGCAGCAACCCTCGACCTTCCTTGCAGCAACCCTCGACCTTCCATGCAGCAACCCTCGACCTTCCTTGCAGTCGCATTTCAACAAATGCGTTGTGCCATACGAGTGCCCTGTGTACGGCTTGGAAGTCTGAACCCAAGCTACCTTCGAGCTTCTTGCAGTCACATTTCAACAGATAAGGGCAAAAATCTTGTAGCGCTTCTGCTAGAGAAGACTATTGGCCGTTTTTCGTTTGAGGTTGCGTGAGAATATTGTCCTCAGATTCGTTGTCAAAACTGAGGTGGATGTCAAACGCCTCACAGTTCATTTTACGTGTGAAAACCAGGCAGGCAGCCTGTGCTGCTTGCTGAGAGAACGATGCGGGTAATCACCCCCAGTAAGGTGTCTCTATACTCTCGAGGCCCTCAATTGGTACCCTCAAAATCAAGGAAGAGTCCCAGATCCCTTCCTGCAAGTTCTTATTAAGCATTCAAGGCTATACATCGATGATGAATTAAAGTACACAGCATCCGACACGCTTTCTTCTGCCACCATTTCGCACAGGTGGAAGTCTCGAAGGTGTTGGTGGTGGTTGAGTAGACAGCTCCCAAGCTTCTCATGACACTGTTTCTCACAGGTAGACGTCCAGATTTGACGGGTTGCAATGACGATAATTGAGAATACATTATCATCCCACACGCTATTTTACAATAGTACCGTCAAATATATGGTGCGGCTCCGAAGTTTTCCCCAGCATAGCCGGTAAAAATCAGGCGCGGATTGAGAATCTACAGTCATATATTCCCACAAGCTATGTGTCAAGATTCCACAATGGTACCGTCAAATATAGGCTGCGGCTCCAAAGTTTCCCCCAGCATGGCCATGTTCTCAGGTACAAATCAGGCGTGGATCGATATTCACAGTCATATTACCACAAGCTCTCTGTCAAGATTCCACAATGGTATCGTCAAAAATATGGCGCTGCTCCCACTAAGCTTTCCCCATTTGCACATGATGGTCACAGGTAGAAGTCGGGAGGGTGGTGGTGGTTGTTGAGGGTGCTGCTGGTCATGCCTCGCGTGTTGCTGTCGTACAGGTGATCGTTCTTGAAGCTGTCGTACGACAGATCAGGGTGCATCTCGTGCGGCGAGGGCGCGGGCAGGTGGGTGTGGGGGGTGCGCGTCAGGTGAGGGGGGAGGTTGGACGGCGGGTGGTAGACGAAGCTGCCGGCGATGATGGAGGGCTCGTAATGACTGTCGTCCGCTCCCCCGGCCCCTCCCCCACCCCTGGGGCAGAACTCGCGCTCACTGGAGTCGTCTCTGGGGTCCAGCATGGCGGCAAGGGCGTGGCGCTGGTTCATCTGTCTCCTGGGCGACATGTAGGGCCTCGCGATGTACACCTGAAATAGCACGGAACAAACATGGTTACAATATGGACTATTTTGCGATTCGTCCGTCTTCTGGGAGACTTATGAGGCCATGCGATGTTCACCTGAAAGGTCACAATAGAGACATTAGAACATATGTGGACGAGGCGGCAGTGTCGCTGGTTCATTTTTCTTCTAGGCGACATGTAGGGCCTCGCGATACACACTTTCAATGTCACGGTGGTTAGACCTGGAAAAGATCGTTAAGCACACAGTATATGACGAGTCTAAAGCTTGAAAGAGGTTACGATGGTTCTGCTGATGCAGATAACTATCCTTAGCGGATTATAACGGTTCTGCAGCATTTCTGTTTTTCCGCAGAATAACTGAATAAAGTCATAATCCGCTAAGGATAGATAACATTATTGACACAAGACAAATATGACTAGTCGGTTTAGTCACCATATTTGTATTATATACACACATTGCAATTCTCCCCCTCCTCCCACCCTCTTCTCAAACTTTTCGTCCCCCCCCCCCCCCCCCATGCATTCTCGCTACACACAACAAAAAACACAGCAAAACACACGGAACGTACATCAGGTTGCATGTGGGCGTAGGAATGCAACGGCTTGGGCAGACCGGTGATGTCATATGTAAATAGTGGCGGGTCACCGAACAGGGTCAATGTGTTCTTCTTCCGGTGTGCCGCCTGACTTCTTCTGTAGTGAGAATGATGACGCCTGAAAAATACAATTACAAGCAATGGTTACCATGTCTGATTATTTGTTTTAAATTGTAAATCAGTAGACTTGTTTCTTCTGGAAGCGTTGCTTGATATGCTACATACGTACGTATGTCTTCACAGGTATGTACTGAGTCTTGTTTCTTGTTCATTTATATACGAATAATTCGTTCAAACCAACAGGAAGTTACAGCTGCTACATGTACATTTACAGCAATGCTTGAGTTTCTAAGAGCACTTTGGTGCTAAAGAAAAGTCCAAGCTTTTGTTTTAAGCAGGGAATTATCGTTTAAGATTATTCTTCCTTTTCTATATGTTCTCCGTGCCTTAGCCTACATTTTGACCGGAAAGCTGCCGTTCTCATTAAAGAATTGTTATCTTTCTTGCAAGGGATCATTGTTTATATCAGCGTGGATCTCAACAATTCATTGTTTAGTCCGTATAGGGACAACAATCTACTGTGACTCAATCATTTGATTTTCAAAGTATGAATTGGTATCTTTCTTCCACACATGATCTGTGACATCCTAAACCAGTCTGTTTCTGATCATTTTCATCCAAAAGACTCACCTCCGTGTTCTATTCCAGTGTTTGAAGGAAGCGTAGATGATGAGAGCCAGAGCAATGACGGACAGACCACCCAGCGTACCGCCCAGAACGGCTTCCGTGGGAAACGTGTTGCTCTTCTGAAACAACCACATACAAAATTATCATTAAACCAAAAACGTTTTAACTGTAGATTGAATAATTGAGACAGACCGGCACGGTTAGCCTAGTGGTAAGGCGTCCGCCCCGTGATCGGGAGGTCGTGGGTTCATACCTAAGACTTTAAAATTGGCAATCTACTGGCTGCTCCGCCTGGTGTCTGGCATTATGGGGTTAGTGCTAGGACTGGTTGGTCCGGTGTCAGAATAAGGTGACTGGGTGAGACATGAAGCCTGTGCTGCGACTTCTGTCTTGTGTATGGCGCACGTTATATGTCAAAGCAGCACCGCCCTGATATGGCCCTTCGTGGTCGGCTGGGCGTTAAGCAAACAAACAAACAAACAAACAAACAAATTGAGACAGTAGGTGATCTGGGGTGAGGTGCACGAACCGAAAGTGGGTGCCACCCACACGGGAGAGAACAAACCGCGGGGTCTGATTCGTTAAAATCAAAACCAATCTCAATTTCAACCAATCCAACACCACGGCTGGCTCTCACCCGGTTGGGAACTTTCTCGTGCCCCTCAGCCCTGGTGCAAAGGAAAGATTAGCCAACCTATTGACTAATCGACCGACTGCCTAACTGTCGGAGTAATGAATGGATGGGGGTAGGGATGAATGCATGGATTGACGAATGGATTGACGGGTAGTTCGCGGCGTCTGGTCGTTGTGTGTGATCAATAGAAACCGCGACTTTTTAAGTCGGAAAGCGTAGTCTACGTATTGCACGCAGTTGTAACAGAAAGTCAAAAGAAAGAATGATTATTAGCTGAGAATTAATATTCAGTATAAGTAGTTGGTAATTTGATCCCGGCTTACCAGACTCTACTCATGCTCTAAGACAGTACCGTGGATGTTACTCATTGCTTGTTTCTAACTGAACAGTTGAGTTTATAGTACCGAAAACCAAACGAGGGGAGGGGTATGTGGAGGGCACTGGAGAATAATTTTAGCGATTAATGAACTGCTGGACAGACGAAAAGGTGAGAAACTAGGATGGTCAAACAGATGCTCCTCCATAAGAATACTGACCGTGGTAGTGCCAAACTGTTGACCGGAATGTGAGCACGCAACGGGAGGGGGGCATGCGGGGTCTAGCACGCTTTGGTCCCCCATAATGACGTCGTAGAAGGATGATATCACAGAGAAATGACGTCACTAAGGGATGACGTCACGCGTGGTGTTTGAGAAGACCGGCCCCAAAGTCAGTTCCTGCGGAGTCGTGGACGAGCGAGGGAAGAAACGGACCTCTGAAGTGTTGCGTAGTTTTTTTACCTGCAAACATAAAGAGATACAGTTTGTCAATGGCAGTTGTGAGAGAGAGAAAGAGACAATGAAGAAAAGCAGATATTGACGATAATGACAATGACGACGACGACGAACAGCGTGATAGTGCACACAATAAAATAGAAGAAGAGAAAATGAAGAAAACAAATACGACCAAAATAAGCAACAAGAAGAAAAACGTGATAACGAAGAAAAGAAGATGATGACGCGGTGACCACGACAACGACCGAGGTGCGAGTTAACAAATTTAAAAGATAACAAAAAAACCAACAACAAAAAAAGCCTCATCAGAAGAAGAAGGAGAAAGGAGAAATATAGTTACAAGACCAAAATATGCAGAGAAACACAGAAGAAGAATGTTCACGTGTACCTTGACTTTTCAGAGCATAAGAAAACATCTCGTACTAAAAGTATTCTCTAATAAACGTGCTGTCCTTATCATTACAAATCGTGTTTTTGCTATACCTGGTTTCAGCAAAAGAGGAAGAGGAAAACAAGTACATGTACTATGCTTAGTTCTACAAGCAGGAAATCTATTCTTTATTCGGGATTTCCTTATTTTTCTGACGGTATATTTTCTCCCTTTTAACATAATCAAGTATTCAGAGAACGTTAGAGGGGGTGAGGTGGCCGGGGAGTTTGGAAAGAGAAGGAGGTTCAAGGTAGAGTGTTTTTTGGAGGAAGAAAAAAAGTAAAAGAAGAATAAAGAGAAGTAGAGGACAGAACGACAACAACAAAGGTTTGCAGTGTGAGGACAGTACCCACAAGCAACCAGCCAACATGTTGTCTTTGACACACACTTACACACAAAGACACGAGCACATCGTCACACAAACATGTGTACTCAAAACCTCCAAAGAACAACATTCTGTATGCTCTAAACTCTAACAGAATAACAACAACTTTAGAAACAAACATTCCATTGAAGAATAACCTACAAAATACCTCGCAAGCCAGCACCAAACCCCCAGAAGACAAGAAGCGACAAATAGCGAGGAGGAGAGGAATGAGGACAAAGGAAGGAATGAAGGAAGGGTATAGAAACTTCTGGAAGAGGTAACAGAAGTTCAAGGCCGCGGGCAGCGTTTATCTACATCCACAGGAAAGAAGAACCACAACGATGTCATTGTAGGCGGGAAGGAAAAGGAAAAGCGTGCAAAAATCCATTCTTTCTGGTATATGGCTCGCTCCCACCTCGAGAGTCAAGGTCTCAAGAAACTTACACGGGACACTTGAAGGTCACCTTCAGACAAGACTATACCTTCTCCATGACAGTTTGCTCAGTTGCTCTATACAGTCAGCAAGGAGTGTGTGTTTTTCTTACAGCATCATCCTCCCAGTCCAAGGCCAGCACCGACAAAACAAACACAAAATCAACCATCAGACCTTTCGCTTATTTGTCTACACGCGGGCGAAAAAAAAAATTTGTTTGAGGGTTGCGGGGAAAGGGAGGTGGGGTGAGAGAAGACGGGTGGATGGGGAAGGAGGGGTTATAGGTCCTTCACCTCAACGTACCCGAGAAGAAAAGCGGGTAGGGGTAGGCACTAAGTGGTCGGTACAGTCTGGTTATACAACGGAGTAGGCTTTGAAGATGTCATCCCCTCAGAAGGAGAAGACCTTCAAAGTTGCACTGGCTTCTTAATTGCCGACAGATAGTAGGAGCGTGCGAGACAACAGCACTCGGTGCGTTTAAAAGGCGGATTAGGTTCGAGATTGTTCAACTGTCAGTGTTCAGTCATTTTAAATGGGCACACCCCATTTGCAAGAGGCTGATTGCGAAAAGTGTAGTTGTCTAAACGTCAGGGTGAGTTTTACTGTTTAAAGAACAATTTGTCCTCGAGTTTACATCTCTCTCTCTCTCTCTCTCTCTCTCTCTCTCTCTCTCTCTCTCTCTCTCTCTCTCTCTCTCTCTCTCTCTCTCTCTCCCCCTCTCTCTCTCTGTCACCTTGTCTCTCTCCGTCTCCGTCTCTCTCTCTTTCTCTCTCTCTCTCTCTCTCTCTCTCTCTCTGTACCTCTCCCTCTTTCTCTCTGTCTCTGTATTTCCCCCTCTTTCTATCTTTCACTTTCTCTCTGTCTCTGTCGCTCTCTCTCTCTCTCTCTCTCTCTCTCTCTCTCTCTCTCTCTCTCTCTCTCTCTCTCTCTCTCTCTCTCTCTCTCTCTCTCTCTCTCTCTCTCTCTTTCACTCCTTCTCTGTCTCTTAGCAGAGTCTCGAAATACAACAGGGATTTGACCTTGACTTCCTAACATGCTCTCCGCTTGTTCGTACCTCCCTTCAAGATTTCGCCGCCTCCCTGTAAGTTATCATTTCAAAAGCAAGAATGTGACCTTGCACGGCATCCATTTTGCTACTTGACTCTTCCCCTTTCTCTGCCCTGTGCTTCCGCGGTCAAACATTTTAGTTTGACTTTTGTGTTATTGTGTTGCCTTTGTCGCGTGCCTGGCGGCGCAGTTCTTCCGAGGGGAATAACCTTCAACATTCTTGAAAAGTACAAATTGCCTTTTGACATAGTGTAACGTTGATCAGGCAATGTAATAGGAGAAGAATAAGCTTTTTGTGTGAATGTTGAAGAACCTTTTTTTTTAACTTTTATTTTTATTTTTATAGAAAACGACCGTGCGGCGAATGAAACAAACGATCCATTGATCCATTCAACCGTCCATTGGTCAATGAGTAACACATAATTTATATTTATATTTATATAACCGATCAAACAGTCTACCAACCCATCCAAGCATCCATCATTGAACAATAGAGGAATTCCGAAAATAACTATGTCGGGTTTGTATGGGGTGTGAAAGAGTGAATACTCCTGCTTTGAGGGGGACAAACAGTGCACCTGCCAATCACTAGCGATGGGCGTGTCTAAACCACGTGGACAAGGACCACGTGTGTATTTTTTGTTATACCCCAAAAGGCAAGGGTATTCACTTTTTCACTTTTTCATAACCCATACAAACCCGACAGAGTTATTTTCCAACATCGTCTATTCAAATAGAGCGGTCAACCAGCCCAACCAGCCCAACCAGCCCAACCAGCCCAACCTGCCCAACCAGCCCAATCTGCCCAACCAGCCCAACCAGCCCAATCTGCCCAACAAGCCCAACCAGCCCAACCAGCCCAATCTGCCCAACCAGCCCAACCAGCCCAATCTGCCCAACCAGCCCAACCAGCCCAACCAGCCCAATCTGCCCAACCAGCCCAACCAGCCCAACCAGCCCAACCAGGTCAACCAGCCCAATCTGTCCATCTGAAGCTCCTTTCTTCCTCCCTCCTTCAAGCTGTCTTTCAAACTGTCTCTCCATCCGTTCACTCATCCTTCCCTCCATTCATTCGTCAGCCTGTCTAAACGTGTGTTCCTCCCTCCACCTACAATTATTGAAGATTCTTTCTGTCCGACGTAAACGACAATGATAACCACCAAATTGCAAGGGATAACCGCACTACCTAGGATGACGGGTGCAATGGCCTAGTGGTGAAGACGTCGGCCTTCCGTGTGAGTTCGAACCTCAGCCGCGCCTGGTGGTGGGCTAAGGGTGAAGATTTGTCCGATCCCTCCGGTCAACTTATCTGCAGACCTGCTAGTGCCTTATCCCCGTGTACAAGCAAGCACAGGACCGGTAGTCCATGTCAGGGTTCGGTTGGTTAAATAGAAACACTTAAAACACCCAGCACACATCCTCCGAAAACGGAGTATGACTGACGGACTAAAAACGGCCGTGCGCGTAAAAACCCGCTCGTGTAATAGCACAAGTGTACTTGGGAGTTGCAGCCCATGAACGCAGAAGAAGACACATTACCATCGTTCTTCTTTTACTTCTGCGTTCCCGACACCATGCTAAACTGTCAATGTTGTTGATGAGACAAAGTCTGCAGTTTGCTGGACCTCACAGTTTCTTATTTAGGTCCACCATCTCCGGCCAGAAATCGTGTGCCAGGTCCGCAAAGGTTGGGCAATTTTACGGCCAAGGTTCAAGCTTTCACTACCAGGACATGTACGAAAGATGCTGCGTATGCAAGATTGGAATTTGTTGCGGAATTAATGCAACAGCTAGGTTGGCACTGGTGTATGATACAACATTTATTCAGCAAAAATCAACAACAAACAAAACAAAAACAAAACAACACATAAACAAAAATCCAACTTTACATTGAAAGCAGCCAAGATGATTGTAGGATAGCTTTTTGATATATGTCAAAGTGGAAGGATGCACTTATTCCTTGTTCAAACTTGGACAGATCCGAGGCGTGTATAGGATGCTTTTACACGGTATGGAAAGTATCTTTGAATTATTTCATCATCCAATCTGTTATTCTTCCAAACCACAGTTCAACCAGTTTAACCTCAACCCCTTTTTCGAAAACAAACCCCACACACATCCCAAGTTGCAGCCTTGCCGCACGTGCGGTGCTGTATACCCCGGGTATCTCAGCCACCCGCTTTCTGACGTGTGCTTGCCATGATGGGTGAGCCGGGTGCAAGGAAAGAGAGACATACGTGAGATGTGGCAGGTTGCATGAGGAGTTTTGTTTGTTCCCGTAGGCTTTGGCCACGACCTGACGGGATGGCGTAGGTCATGAGCAAGAAGGCATCATAGGCCCTTGATGTCATTGATTAACCTGAAGGCCTTAGTCAATTAAGTCCAAAGTCTTTTTACCAAAACTTCAGTGCTAAACCTTCGTGCAGCGAGCTTCGTGGAGTAGACTTCGCGAAGTCGAATTCGCTAAATAAGGCTTTACTCAGGCAGACAGGGCTTATCACAACTTTGCATTCTCTTTTGATGTCTCTGTTCAGTATGAAGTATTTTTCGTAACCAGCTCCAGGGCTCACTGCATGCTTACAAAAAAATATTATGTGTTAGTTATTTTTTTCTCTCGTTAATGTCAATGAAGCTAATTAATTGGTTCCGGTGCCTGTGCTAAGTACAAACACAGTTTCGTCACGTTTGACAGCTAGTTACTTCAACTCACTGATCTAAAAACAACATCGATCAGTGCTTTGACTGTAGTAACTGGCACTTAATTGACAATGGAGCTGGTATGGATGGTTTTGGTTGGATGGTCGAAAGAACAGTCTACCTTTCAACAACAACAACACACGAAATCAGATAATGTGGGCTGTGACCAAAAACGCGATTTGCTTATCGTGTTTTAGAGTATGGAGAAAAACACACATTAAGTACACACATTATTTTTCTCGTATACAAAATATTGTTACAGCAATATGCCTATTTGAAGTAACTGAGATAGGGTTTTTATTTAGCACACAAACAAGACTAAAAAGCGTGCCTCGTAAATTTGTCCAGGAGGGAAGCATAGAGAATAGCAAACTAATAAGCAGGTTCTAGGCGCAATGAAACAAAGTAAGAACAGTCGATGACGTCTGGTCAATTCACAATAATGATATCTCCCTTGTAAATACCTCACGCCATGGACATATGTGTGAAAGCGAGTAATGAGTACACTGCACTAAGCCTATGTAACCAAAGTAATTTCTCAGATTTGAGACAATACAGTTATTTTATTTTATTTGATTGAACTGTCGCCTTAAAAGAGATTCCTATGCCGAGTAATATCATTTTGCATTTCATTGTCTTATGAAGATAATGCCAAAAATTTGAAACGCTTTCATAGGTCTGTTTTATCTTGTGTCGCTTAAATACTTTTAGTTACATGTATTTCATTCTTCTTCTTATTTGTGTCTTCCTTCTCGACTAAAACGGAACTTTTTTCTCATTGTGTAGCGTCATGATTTACGTATTGTGAATGAGCAAATATTTGTGAAGAGGCACCTGTCTGTGTATAGTCTTGAGTCGAGCGTTTGAAAATACCTGAGCCTGAAGGCGGGTGTAACTTACACCTCTTGGTATCAGTCTGCCTTAGAGATGAGGACGACAGATGGCCAGAATAGCGCGTCTGCCGCGACGGTGCCTGAGCTAAACATTGGCAGGCATTGCTCACAGCACGGCACACGGCACTGTAAACATTCCCCCCCACTTCACCTCTCTCGCCACCATCCGCCCTACCCTTGGTCTCATGCCTGTGTAGCCGTTATCAGCTTGTATAGCTGTTTGTCGTTCGTGCGGCTGCATCAGTTTTTTGTCTTGTGTGTTGCTTCATTTACCATGGATCTACCCTAATGTCCAGGAATGGAACTGTTTTACAACAGCAGCAAAAGCTTCAAAGGATGTAATTCTGCCTGAAGTCAGTATTCTTAGCCCGATGTCTATGGAAAATTAGGGAAAGGACGTTTCAAATGCGTTCTGTTTCTTACATATCTGTTGACTCGGGGCATTTTCTTTATCCGAATTAACTCTAGGGTCAGCTCAATTTAAATGAACCTGAATAAAAGGGTTTAAGAAAAATGGAACTGTAAAGCAAAACAGAGACGCCCAAATGGGCTGAACGACGGAAATAGTTTAACGTCCTGTTCTGTTTATATGCTGGGTATTTACTTATCGCAAAGAGCAAGGGAGAGGTTCGTCGCGATATAGCCTTCGTGGTTGAAAACGACGTTAAACACCAAATAAAGAAAGAAAGAAAGGGAGAGGTAAATCTCTCTGAATCTGTCTGCTTCTCTCTCTCTCTCTCTCTCTCTCTCTCTCTCTCTCTCTCTCTTCTCTCTCTCTCTCTCTCTCTCTCTCTCTCTCTCTCTCTCTCTCTCTCTCTCTCTCTCTCCACGTCCCCCCCCCCCTCGTGAAATTGTAAAAAGAATATTAAAAAAATATTTTAAAAATTCAGTGTTTTTTAAGGGAGAAGAGAAGAGAAAGAGGGAGATCTAGAGAAACTACAGAAACAGAGCATCGTTTGCTACCTGAGCAAAAGCACGGAAAAGAAAGGCTCTGTAAATATGAATTTTCCTCTTCATTTACAATACTTGTTTAAATATACATTGCTTTCGTTGAAAATGTTTACAATCTCAGACTTGATTTGTGCCGACTTTTACATGGGATAAGGCCATCCGTTTACTTGGTCACACACACACAATTCCCACGCTCTGCACATAAAGCAGCAACGGTGTTAATGTGTGTGTAGATCGTAGTAGAAAGGTGCTTTTACCCAAAGTAAAAGACCCAGAGAGAAATAGAAACAAGTCGCGTAAGGCGAAATTACTACATTTAGTCAAGCTGTGGAACTCACAGAATGAAACTGAACGCACTGCATTTTTTCACACTGACCGTAGTCCGCCGCTAGTGCAAAAGTCAGTAGAAGTGACGAGCCTGTTTAGCGCGGTAGCGGTTGCGCTGTGCTGCATAGCACGCTTTACTGTACCTCTCTTCGTTTTAACTTTCTGAGCGTGTTTTTAATCCAAACATATCATATCTATATGTTTTTGGAATCAGGAACCGACAAGGAATAAGATTAAATTGTTTTAAAAACGATTTCGGACATTTTATTTTAATCATAATTTTTATATTTTTAATTTTCAGAGCTTTTTGTTTGTTTGTTTGTTTGCTTAACGCCTAGCCGACCACGAAGGGCCATATCAGGGCGGTGCTGCTTTGACATTTAACGTGCGCCACACACAAGACAGAAGTCGCAGCACAGGCTTCATGTCTCACCCAGTCACATTTTTCTGACACCGGACCAACCAGTCCTAGCACTAACCCCATAATGCCAGACGCCAGGCGGAGCAGCCACTAGATTGCCAATTTTAAAGTCTTAGGTATGACCCGGCTGGGGTTCGAACCCACGACCTCCCGATCACGGGGCGGACGCCTTACCACTAGGCCAACCGTGCCGGTAAATTTTCAGAGCTTGTTTTTAATCCGAATATAACATATTTATATGTTTTTGGAATCAGAACATGATGAAGAATAAAATAAAAGTAATTTTGGATCGTTTTATAAAAAAATAATTTTAATTACAATTTTTTAGATTTTTAATGACCAAAGTCATTAATTAATTTTTAAGCCTCCATGCTGAAATGCAATACCGAAGTCCGGCCTTCGTCGAAGATTGCTTAGTCAAAATTTCAATCAATTTGGTTTAAAAATGAAGGTGTGACAGTGCCGCCTCAACTTTGACAAAAAGCCGGATATGACGTCATAAAATACATTTATGGAAAAAATGAGAAAAATTTCTAGGGATAGCATACCCAGGAACTCTCATGTAAAATTTCATAAAGATCGGTCCAGTAGTTTACTCTGAATCGCTCTACACACACACACACACACACACACACACACACACACACACACACACACACACACACACACACACACACACACACACCACGACCCTCGTCTCGATTCCCCCTCTATTTTAAAAACATTTAGTCAAAACTTGACTAAATGTAAAAACAGAGAGAGAGAGAGACAAAGTGAGAGAGAGAGAGAGAGAGAGAGAGAGAGAGAGAGAGAGAGAGAGAGAGAGAGAGAGAGAGCAAGTTAACAAAACTGAACAAAACTAAGCAAAAGCGGGGGTTAAAGTTTGTTTTCTTTTGATTTTTGAAAGATAGACAGAGATAGAAAAACAGAAAGAGAGAGAAACAGACAGACAGAGAGACGCAGACGCAGATAATGTATTCAATAAGCCATAGCCCCTTATGAAGGAGTGTGAACAAACGGTTAACGTTGCAAATAATTTAACTCATCAGGTGCAAAAAAGGTACAACATAATAATCGCACAACACTACAGATTAAAACATACATTAGGCCTACACGGTATTTAACTAAGAGGTTACAACATCTCTTAATTTTAAAGGCTTTATACAAATACAGGGATACATTTCTGACAACAGTTTCTTGATGTGAAGCCAGGAGCAAGCTGAGTCTAAAAGTGCTTGGGTTTTTATAAAATTTAAATGGGATACATTTTTGTCTTAATCTGTTTAAGTATGGACAACACAAAACAAAATGGACTTCATCTTCTTGCTTTTCTTTACAAAGGGGACACATCAACTGATCGGCATTATGTTTTTTTTTTTTTATATCGGTTAGCATGCACAGCAGACAGAGAAAGACTGAGACAGACAGAGAGAGAGAGAGAGAGAGAGAGAGAGAGAGAGAGAGAGAGAGAGAGACAGACAGACAGACAGACAGACAGACAGACTCCACACATAATAACAGAGAGGCAGAGAGAGAAAGAGATCAGAAGCAACAGAGGGCAACAAAAGCTCAAATCAACGAAGGATTTTGAGATGCGCCCTTGGAAGCCGCCTTGCCTTTTCTTGCCCTCGCACGTGTGCAGCTCAGCCGCCTGTGTCTTACGCTGTATTATTGCCATCAAATCCCCTTTGGGCCTTTCTTGGCACACGTGGTCAAGAGGGGATAATCTTGTCCTGAAGGTCATTGTTTTCATGCCTCTTTCATCCCCTGTTTGGCAGCGTTTGGCCAATCCATAATTCTACTCGTTTGCCTCTTTTCTGCATGCTTGTCTTTTTTATATTTAGTCAAGTTTTGACTAAATATTTTAACATCGAGGGGGAATCGAAACGAGGGTCGTGGTGTATGTGCGTGTGTGTGTGTGTGCGTGTGTGTGTGTGTGTGTGTGTGTCTGTCTGTCTGTGTGTGTGTAGAGCGATTCAGACTAAACTACTGGACCGATCTTTATGAAATTTGACATGAGAGTTCCTGGGTATGAAATCCCCGAACGTTATTTTCATTTTTTTGATAAATGTCTTTGATGACGTCATATCCGGCTTTTCGTGAAAGTTGAGGCGGCACTGTCACGCCCTCATTTTTCAACCAAATTGGTTGAAATTTTGGTCAAGTAATCTTCGACGAAGCCCGGACTTCGGTATTGCATTTCAGCTTGGTGGCTTAAAAATTAATTAATGACTTTGGTCATTAAAAATCTGAAAATTGTAAAAAAAAAATAAAAATTTATAAAACGATCCAAATTTACGTTTATCTTATTCTCCATCATTTGCTGATTCCAAAAACATATAAATATGTTATATTTGGATTAAAAACAAGCTCTGAAAATTAAATATATAAAAATTATTATCAAAATTAAATTGTCGAAATCAATTTAAAAACACTTTCATCTTATTCCTTGTCGGTTCCTGATTCCAAAAACATATAGATATGATATGTTTGGATTAAAAACACGCTCAGAAAGTTAAAACAAAGAGAGGTACAGAAAAGCGTGCTATCCTTCTTAGCGCAACTACTACCCCGCTCTTCTTGTCAATTTCACTGCCTTTGCCATGAGCGGTGGACTGACGATGCTACGAGTATACGGTCTTGCTGAAAAATTACATTGCGTTCACTTTCATTCTGTGAGTTCCACAGCTACTTGACTAAATATTGTATTTTCGCCTTACGCGACTTGTTTCTTTCTCGTCTCTGTTTTGTCTCCGCCTGCTTCTCTCTGTCTTCTCTTGACCTTCAGAGCTTTTTTATGAGAAGGATGATAAGGATATTTGATTTTTCAGCGTGTTCTTGTGAACTGCTTTTTTTGTCTGTTCTGTTTTAGAACACAGTAATGACAATTAAGACTGATTGGGACACGAAATATTGCAACACTGAGTTCAAATAGCCATAATTTATCTTTATATTCAAACTTTCTGTGTCCTATGAGGGGCTTGTTTTGGCTATTGGGGACACTTCTCAAATTGAAGAATTCTTTCATAGGAGTCACGTGGAAGCAACTTAAACTCTTTAACCTGCAAAAGCGCCTTAAGTACAAGATCGTCGCGATATATTTTTTTGCCAAGTTGATAAAGGTAGTGTTCGTTTACGAAATAATGGATACAAGTTCTACTGAATTGAGCTGAACCAATTTCAAGCCGCATTGTTTAGAAGTTTTTATGTTTGGAACACTATGCACAAGCTTCTCTACAAAACAACACACACACACACACACACACACACACACACACACACACACACACACACACACACACACTTTTTGCCCGATTGTTCATTTTTAAGTAAGATCGAGGTACTTCGAATATTTTGCAAGATCGACATACTTCAAATATTTGGTAGTGTCATTTATCAAACCGTCCCTAAATTAGTCCTTCGTGTGTGTTTTTCTCTCATTCTTGCTGTGTTTTAAAGTTAGCAGTCCATCTATTTGCTACAGACTTAATCCCGAAGACGTCAATATTCCCACAAAGCATCATCTCTCGTGGCTGAGTGTGTATACACAGACTGACCGGATAGAGACGGGCGGACACTTTTTGCCCAAAAGCTGGAGCCTGTGGCTTTACCGCTGTTGCCAACGCTCATCAGACCACTGTCCGAGCGTCCGGTCAGACACGTGTTTGTCCGAACCTGACCTGGCACTTCTCGGGGGTCTTTGCTTCGGATGACAACCCCCCCCCCCCTGCCCCCTACTCCCCCCTCCCCTCATCCGTCCACTCAAATCCTTCTCCCCTCTTAGCGCACATGACTGTCCTTTCTCACCTGTCCGACAAAAACTCCCACTCAACTAGGACTAATTTCAAAAGGCCCTTAACCAATTACCTTCCCCACCCCTCCAACTCCGCCTTCCGAGAATGACACGTCTGAACATGTTTCCCAATGATTTGCCAAAACGATGCAAATGAATAGATAATTGATAGATAACTGAATACATGCATGAATAATTAATACAGGAATATGCGGGACAGGTAGGTATTCAATGCATGCATGCTGCGCCTGCAGTTTTGTTCTTATGAAATAAAGGACAAAAATAATATGTTATGCTCATCCCAAACCAAGATGTTTGATACAGGACTGAAGTTTCTGACTTGCCAGTATAAGTGTTGATTAAACAAATAGACCAACTCCGTAAATGACTCCCGGTAGAATTGGATTGAGTTGTGAAAGAGGCAATGCTCTTGCTTTTATAGAGGCAAGCTTTCCACACGTGGTCCATGTCCGCGTGTTTCAGACACACGCCTCGCAAGTGACTGGTCTATAATGTCACGTGGGAAAGTTTGCCTCAATAAAAGCAAGAGTATTTGCTCTTTCACAGCCTCTACAAATCCGACAAATTATTTCCGAACATCGTCTATTTCAGCAGCGTTCCGAAAAAATACAACATGACCTTAGTCAGATCAATCGGTTGTCGCGCAGATGAAACCACCGAAATACTATGCCCCTAATTGCTTCGCCGCGAGAGAATAAAACTTAAATTTCTCACCAAAATACTAAAAATACTTGTCATTGATAAGTCACTGATGAGGACCCGAAGGACCGGAACCTAAGACAGCAAGCTAGTCCATCCATTTTTTTCTTATTTTTTTCTTTCTTCATTACTTAATAGTCCCATCGCTGGGAAATTTGGGTCTCTTCCTGCCAGTGGAAATTTGGGTCTCTTCCTGCCAGTGGAAATTTGGGTCTCTTCCTGCCAGTGGAAATTTAGCAGCAACAAGATTCGCGTTACCCAGGTGTTTGCGTGTTTAGATTTAATCACTGTCTGGCAGAATGACCGAGGTTTTTTACGTACCACAGTTGTTATACTGGAGTGGGACATGGATACCGTCTCTGAGTCTGCGCATAAAGTTGACCGTGTCCGTCCTGGACCAAACGTACAATCAGTGAAAAAGAATGACTGTTTGCCGATTTAATTCAGTAACGCGATCCCTTGGTGTTATGTCAAGACACAAGAGTCAAAGACTCAAAGATTTTACTGTCCTTTTAAACAGAAGGAAACTTGTCTTCTTATGTCTACGTGCTGAAATAATGTTTGCAAGTTATGTTTGTGAGACAGAGACGCTGCCCTTGGTACAAGATTCTTTAGAATCCTCGTTCATTTATCAAACTGATTCAGTACCCATGTACCTGGCCATAGGCCCAAACCCTCGTTTCAGTGATTCGTAATTCAGTTTGGTGTTTTGCGTTCTTATGTGTCCTATTATCACAGAAACAAAACAGCGTTCTTCTTTGTTCTCTTAATGAAAGAAGAACATACACGCGCACACACACACACACACACACACGCGCGCAATCACGCACGGACACGATCGCACGCACGAACACACACACACACACACACACTCACACTCACACACACACACACACACATACCTAAAGTGTGGATGGTTACCTAAGAGGCGGCACTGGGTGTAGTGCCTTTCTAGTGCACTTGCACTACAACAGCACTGGGTGCAGTACTCGCTCCGGCATCGAAGAATTTTGCACTAAAAAATGCACAAAATTTGACCTATTTCGTCGCCTATAGAGGACGGAAAGAATGTCATTTTGAACATTGTTATGATATTCTTTCCGTCAAAAAAGTCAATTTAACGGTGTTAAATGAAGCGAGCATCCACACAATTAGGTTGCCATCCAGAGTTTAGGTTGCCATCCACGTGTGGATAGTTGCCTTATGGTGATTTAGGCAACCAAACCTGTGGAAACATGGGTACACACACACACACACACACACACACACACACACACACACACACACACACACGCACACATATATATACACACTCAAATACACGCACTGTGTGAACGTGAAACAACTTGACAACTATTTGTTTCCGACATTGCCTTTGTTGTTTGTTTGTTTGTGAGAAATTGTTTTCTCGTTGTTGTTGTTGTTGTTGTTGTTGTTGTTGTTGTTTTCTAGGGGAGTAAACATCAAGATGTCCTTGAACTTGCAGGCCAAGAGATAAACAGTGTTTCTGGTCAGCCGGAGACTGTCTATGGAAAGGCATCTAGCTTGTCCTCCAAACACAATCATGTCCAGATGATTAGATCTGGCTCAAGAAAAAAAGAACTAATAGGAGCTCAAACCCCCAAACATTCACAAAACAACAACAACAGAAGTTGGTGTTGATCACCGAGGCTGTGTTGGCGAAGGTCCTTACTGGCAAGCTGTCTGTTCTTCCAATTTACCTGTTGACAGTACTTATCCTATTCACGTTCCTTCAGTTTGGCCAATATATTATATATTCACATCACCCACATCTCTCTCTCTGTCTCTCTCTCTCTCTCTCTCTCTCACTTTTTCTCTCCATCTTTCTCTCTATCTCCCTCTCTCTCTCTCTCTCTCTCTCTCTCTCTCTCTCTCTCTCTCTCTTTCGTTCTCTCTCAATTTCAAGCTTCCTCCCTCCCTCTCTCTTTCTCCCCACTTTCCTCTCACTTTCTCTTTCGCTCCGTTTATATATGATGTACATACGTCACCTGAACAAATGTCGCCTAACATGTGTGTCTCTCCCTCTGATAACTTTGGCAAGCAATGTATGTTGTAACATACGCGAGGTGGCCCAACTCACTCTGTTACCTTGCCATCTTGAACCCCTTACCCTCAACCTTAACCTTGGTTGGCTCACTAATGTGTCGTAATTGGAAACTTAACCCTGCATCTTTCATTCTCACTTTGTCCGTGTAATCTGCCTGTTAGCCTTGGCTAAAGATTGTCTTTTAGAAATTGTTTCTCTTTCTCCATTCCTCTCTCTCTGTCTCTCTGTCTCCCTCTCTCTCTCACTCAGTTTCTCTCTCGCTCTGGGCATAGCTGTTTACATACGATGTATATACGTCACCTGAACAAATGTCACCTAACATGTGTATCTCCCCTTCTGATAACTTTGGCAAGCAATGTCTTTTGTAACATACACGAGGCAGCCCCAAACCGCTCTGTTCCCTTGCCATCTTGAACCTTTTGCCATCAACCTTAACCTTGGCTCACTAATGTGCCCTAATTGTAAACTTAAACCTGCATCTTTGTCCGTGTAATCTGCCTGTAAGCCTTGGTAAAAGAATATCCTTATGAGATCGTTTCTCTGTCTCCCTTTGTCTCTCGCTGTATGTCTGTATCTGTCTCTCTCTCTCTCTCTCCTCTCTCTGTCTATATCTCTGTCTTAGTCTCAATCCCCCCCCCTCTCTCTCTCTCTCTCTCTCTCTCTCTCTCTCTCTCTCTCTCTCTCTCTCTCTCTCTCTCTCTCTCTCTCATTCTCTCTAGGGCGGGGACGTAGCTCAGTTGGTAGCTATCAGCGTGGGTTCGATCCCCACGTTCGGCGAGAGATTTATTTCTCGGAGTCAACTTTGTGCAGACTCTCTTCGGTGTCCGAACACCCCCGTGTGCACACATGCGCACGAAAAAGATCCCACGTTCACAGCGAAAGTCTCAGGGCTTGGAAAACACGAAGACACGCATGCATCATCTCTCGTCTCTGATTATCATGATCGTATTTTCGATACTTTGACGAGACAAACCCAATGCTGGTGTGTCGAAGAAGACAGCCACAGCGGGCTTGTTCGAATCAAAGTATCACACCATATCTTCAGCGTATTACCAATACCTGTCCCAATATAGACCAGTTGATGATTTTAAACCCTAATAGTCAGTCAGTCCTTCTCTCTCTCTCTCTCTCTCTCTCTCTCTCTCTCTCTCTCTCTCTCTCTCTCTCTCTCTCTCTCTCTCTCTCTCTCTCTCTCCTTGACAACCTTGGCAAGATAATGTATTTTCTACGAAATCTGAGACAGTTGACCGATCTTCTTTTTCCTTGCCAATTTACATTCTTCTCGTCCTCAACCTTAAACTTGGCAAGACGATCTTTGGACGCGAACTTCCATCTTTGTCTCTCAATTTGTTAGATCATTCTGTGTATCGGCCTTTGCAAAAGAATTTGCGTTTAACACCCAACCACATTCTTTCTCAGATTTGGCAAGACAATGCTTGTCTACGCTAGCATGTCATCAGAAGAAAGGTCAACTTCGGCAGGGCAGTTTTCTGCGGCCGCCCCCTCCCCCTTTCTATCTCCATCACCATCCTCTCTCCTTCTCTCTCTCGCTTATAGTGGATGTCCGTATAACCTTAACCTTGGCAAGGTAATTATTTGGTAACGTTACTTGATCAGTTGAATTACTGCGTTCACACCCCTTGTGTTCTGTTGGCCTTGGCAGAAAAGAATGTACCTTCGACACTCTCCTTGGAATCTCTCTCTCTCTCTCTCTCTCTCTCTCTCTCTCTCTCTCTCTCTCTCTCTCTCTCTCAAGGGTCAGTGCTTGGGCCGATCTTGTTCTGTCTGTATATCAATGATCTGCCACTGCACATTTCTGACAGTAATGTAAGAAGTGATTTTTTTGCTGACGATTCTTCTCTTCACTCAAGTGGAAAGTCTGTTACAGTAATAGAGTCCTCCCTTCAAACAGCTTTAAACGATGTAAATAACTGGTGTAGTGCCAATGCTATGCTTGTCCATCCAATAAAAACTAAAAGTATGGTAATTGCAACCAGACAAAAACATCAGATTTCTCCACTCAAACTAAATCTTACTATTGGTACGCAATCAATTGAACAAGTTCAACAGCATCGCGTTTTAGGGGTAATTCTTGATTGTGAATTCAAGTGGCAGGCACAAATACAGCATATTTGCAAGAAAGTAGCCAAGAACGTTTTCCTCCTATCCAAGTTAAAGCAATATACCGACAGAAGGACTCTGGAAATGTTCCACCATGCTCATGTAATGCCTCACATTAATTATGTTTCGACGCTCTGGGATGGCAGCAGTGATGTCCACTTGAAAAAGTTAGACTCTCTCTATCGTCGCTCGGCCAAACTCATCGTAAAGGATAATGCCTCAACAGATATGAAATTAAAAATGCTTAACTTTCTTCCACTGGAAAAGCATCTCAAGTTAAACAAAGCCATTTTCATGCATAAATTGTATCACGGTAAAGTGCCGATTTACATTACATCATTATTTAATAAAGCTACCCACAGATATGGGTCGGTCAACTTGATCCCACCAATTCCACGAATTGACCTGTATAAGACCAGTCTTGCTTTTTCGGGTACTTCAGTTTGGAATTCACTTCCATCATCCTTTAAGCACCTAAAGTCATTAAAAAGTTTTAAAAAATGTGTAAAAAACCACTTAATGTCTGAGTAGTTTAACGCCTTTTGACTTACCAAAATTAGTATTACGTCAAAAATATGCTGTGCATTGTATATTCTGAACATATTTTTGTTACTCTATTGCTACATGTTCGATTGCCACCAGCTTGTATTTATAATTACCTGCATGGTATGCATTTGATTTTATGAATAACCACATATGTATGCTCTTCATGCCTCATCTTTATCATCATCATCATCATTATCATCATCATTATCGTCATCATCATCATCATCGTCATCTTTATTATCACGTTTTCCGACCTCCTTTTGTTGGTTAACTTTTTAACTTTTTAATTTTTTTATTTTTTTTTTTTTTTAATAATATAATTGTGTGTCTATGCGTCCCAAGGACAGATTGTAAGAATTAGAAAAGGCGTAGCCTTAAATCTAAATCCTTGTAAAATAAAGTTCAATTCAATTCTCTCTCTCTCTCTCTCTCCCCCCTCTCTCTCTCTCTCCCGGCCGCTCCCGCTCCCCCCCCTCTCTCTCTCTCTCCCTCTCCCCCTCTCTCCCTCTCTCT